>NC_054383.1:105250064-105580064 GCF_017654675.1 Xenopus laevis | reverse complement strand
ACTGCTGATATTCCGATATGTATCTCTAGCACTACAAATTATATGTTACACGTACAATGTATAAAGACCACAGGTAAGTAATCTGGAACTCTCACACTATTCCTTAATAGAAGCTCAAAGCTCTTGGCCAATTGGGAATGCTCTCAGTAGAATTAGCTAACCTCTGGCTTTTGTGGATGAATATGTTTCTCCAGGAGATATATATATATATATCTGTAATTAAAGTTCCTCTTCAGTAAAAGATATATATACTCTTTGGGAATGGGAATCAAAAGCTGAATTGCTCATACTATCAAGTGGAGTGCTTGTCAGCAAATTGGTTTGCTTCCACTGGACTGTGTCTTCATTGATAGGGTACTTAGCCAAGTTTCAAGCAGTAACCAAGTTTGAAGTACTGTATAGGGTTATATAGCATATACACAAATATAAATATAGGCAATCATGTATTTTTTTACACGTTAGAAAGCAGCCCATGGTAAATTTCTGTGCTGTTTTGTTAAAGAGGAACTGCTATTTATTAATCTATAATAGACAAGAAACTTAAATATCCTTTAAAATATATTCTTAAATACTGTGCATACTATTGTCATAAGCTATACTGAGTTCTTAGTAAATTTCTGTTACATGTATTATAGAAAATAATGCATAACAACTGTTATTTATATAAAATCAGACCGTATAATTGGCGCTTAGTGTGTAATCACGTATAATCTCTTTTTCTAATGTACATGTTCTTTCTGTTTCCGGATTTCTGTTCTTAAAGCCAAATGCCCATGAAGCTAGCTCCATCAGATAGAACCACTGTACACATTGTAGGTTTTTAATATATGCCCAAAAGTTGTTCTATACAAATGACATTATGCACTTTTAATCCACCTAGAATTTTCTGAAATTGTTTGAGTTCCTTGAAGACTGTAATAGAGTTAACATTTGGAGGCACACATTAGATATAGAACCAACACTATCCCCTCTATATCTGACAAATATCCGATATATATATATATATATATATATATATATATATATATATATATATATATATATATATATATAATGTCATAACCATTAGGCTCTACAGGAAGCCATGGAAGAGAAAATGGTTGTTCAGGAAACAAATTGGTTAATTATATCCACTCTCTCTTAAAAAGCCTGAAGAGGAGAGGTTTCCAAACTTTGGGGCTGCACCTTCTAGTGGAGGACTCAAGGGCCAAGAATTTACTGATGGGCACTTTTTTTGTTGTTGAAACTATAAAGTGGCCATCATTTATAAATCTGTAAGCCTTTTATAAGCAAAATGACATAGGAGAAGCCAACCTAATTTTGGATAGAACCAGAAAGTGCCTGAAAATCTTCATCAGAGCTACCGATGGACAAAATGTTTCTTTCAACCAGTCAAAACATATATGAGGATCTCTATGTCAATTAAGGACTTATGCCTAGTGATGGGCGAATTTATTCGCAAGACCGCAAAACCGTTGCGAAAATTCTCCGGCGTCCAAAAGTGAATGCCGGCATAAAAAAATGAGACGCCGGTGTTGTTTCGCAAATTTTTCACCATTTTGCGAATTTCGCAGCAAATTCTCAAGTTATTCAGCGAAGCGAAACGCCACAGATTCGCTCATCACTACTTATGCCAAAACGTAACAGCTATGCGATATCATACAGTAAAAACAAATAATCCAAATCAATACAATACACTTGTTATTACTGCATGCAATAGTTTGAATGTTTGTAATAACAATTTTTTGGAGTGGGGTTCTTAATATACACATGGGACCTGTTATCCAGAATGCTTGGGACCTGGGATTTTCTGGATAACTGGTCTTTATGTCCACTAGATCTTTATACCTTAAGTCTACTAAAAAATCATTTAAACTTAATTAAACCCAATAGGATTGTTTTGCTTCCAATAATGATTATTTATATCTTAGGATCAAGTATGTTTTATTATAACAGAGAAAAAGGGAATCATTTTGAAACATTTGATTAATATGGAATCTATGGGAGATGGCCTTCATGTAATTTAGAGCTCTCTAAATAACGGGGTTCCGCTTAATGGATCCCATACCTGTAGCAAAGCTCAGTCTAAGTGCAAATTAATTTATTTCATTCAGATCGTTCAGAGACTTTTACAATGTCCGATAAAATCCAGAATTCACGCTCCTGTGCATATTATCTTGCAATCAGCATTCAATTCAGTGATTGTGTTTGAAAACTGAAGCACTTGGAGGGTGTACGTATTTGAAATAAGGCATCCTAAGAAAGCGGCCTTTTGAGGATATTTTAATGAACAAGATTATTAAATCATTAATATGACAATTCTACTTTGTGAAAATACTTTTGCTTTCCAAATGCAAATAAGTAATGCTTACACAGAAGTCACATTTTTACAATGTGCAGTCGGTGATGTTTGTCCCCACCAGTAGCAAACTAGCTGAAATTGTAATTATCGTAATTGCCTGGGTTTATTTGCCTGCTCTGGTCAGATTCCTAATGGTGTATGTACTCTCTTTCATACATCCTGTGACTGCACAATTATTCTCTGAATATCTTTAGTTAAACTGATTGTTTTTATTTATACCCTATGGCAGCCTTCCCAAAAAAATGAAAAAAATTAAATAAAATAAAACTGTAATGATGTTAGGAATATTTGCCATCTTTTCTAATTAAAAGAATTCATCAGTTTTACAGTACAGTTGTACATTTCAAGCCAAGCCAGGCACAGTTGTAATGATTTTGCTGCCACATTGTGTAGGGGCACAGTCTGGCAGTATAATTACTGAATTCCATTTGGCTTACTATAATAGAGTGTAGAGTATTTAGATGATGTTCAAAGCTACATAGTCAACCAGTTGCTTTTCATTTGTTGCTGATCTAGAAATCCCAGAATCCTCACCTAGCCAGTTACAAGCAGCAGTGAATAGATGTTAGGTCCAGAAACACTGGAGCGCTAACTGCATATTTATCAATGTGGGATAACTTGTTTTGGCTGGTTTCAATAAGTGGAGCCATATTTTTTAAAACCTTCACAATATCTCTGGAAGGACCGGTAACACAATCAGATTTACTGTACTGCTGGTGTACATTCGTACTGTAAATAGGATGCATTAGCTCCACAATTGTGAAATCCTTCTGCAGAAATTGCTCTGTAAATGACTGTGCAGGCTGAAAAATGAAAGTGCAGGACTTCAGGGCATTTGTTTGTATTTCTGTTACTGGAAATATGATTCCTCTCTGTAGCTTTAGAGGTTTTCATGCTTAGAAGAAGGCGATAGCAATGTTATTAATGGCTATGCGCCTTTAAATATGCAAAGTAAATTATGCCTATACAGGTATAGGATCCCTTATCCGGAAACACAATATCCAGAAAGCTCCGAATTACGGAATGGTTGTCTCCGATAGATTCCATTTTATCCAAATAATCCACATTTCATCCAGTAGCTTGTACTTGATCCCAACTAAGATATACTTAATCCTTATTAGAAGCAACACCAGCCTATTGGGTTAATTTAATGTTTAAATGAATTTCTAGTAGACTTAAGGCATGAAAACCCAAATTATGGAAAGATCCGTTATCCGGAAAACCCCAGGTCCCGTACCTGTATTATATCAGGCTACCTATGGAGTGATTTAGTCCTGCTTTGTCCAGGCATCAGTGCTGAACCACAGTCCAGTATTTTCGAAAGAGATCATTAAAGGGGCCCACATAGTCACCTACAATCAAACAATTTGGGGAGAAATGGACCCACACCAAATGCAGTCTTTTCAATCCAAAGGGATATTAGTGTGTGCAGCTCATTAAGCTTTTTGGCTAAGATGCAAAGATGCACCTTGACACACCTGAATTTTATAACATGTAGCTGCTGATGAAGTAATCCACCAATAAATAGAGCACAAGAAGATAGGCGCTGAGGCAGGATTAACTGCTAAATCATCAGTGTTTATTTGCCAACACTACATGTTTCGAACCATAGAAGGCTCTTTGTCAAGTGTGGAGACAATCAGTGCATCATTACTAAAAAGGTGTTAGACAGGAAGTGACACAATATAATGGAAACGAACTTTCCAATTATTAACCCTTGCCTAAAAGATTCTAGAAAAAAATTATTTAGAAAAACATACTGAGGCGTGACAATGTCCAATACAGTCTTTTGTTTGGTACAAATAAAGTCTTTTGAAGCGTTTCAATGGTGTCTGTTGTGTGTCTTTACTTTTTGCGATAAGTCTTTAAGGTGGAAGTAGGAAAAACAGTGACTGTGAAGATAAAAATATCATAGGGAATAAAAAACAATTTATTATCCAGGTTTAGTACTGCCTAAAAAAGCCTACCAAGCCCTCTTTTTATCACAAATTCTTAACAGCAGAGTTCCATTAGTACGAAAAATTACTAGGCCTTAAATGCCATTGGTTTATTATATATATGTTTAACATATTTATTGAGCCCATACGTTACCATTAGAAGTTTTCAAACATATCTTGGCTATTAATACTGATCAATATCTGGAAAAGAGTAATGCACATATTAGGTCCGTTTATAAAAAACTTTTTATAAAAAACTTTTTACGCTCCAAGACTCATTCAAGCCTTTTGGATTCATAGTGTTTAGTTTCTTAATCCAGTACATTTCCCGTTGTAACAATTTGGTTTTCACATCCCCTCCCCTGGGAGGGTTTTGCACTACTTCTAGTACAAGCCATTTCAACTGATTGACATTGTGTTTCATTTCTGCGAAGTGTCTCGCAACTGCTGTATCTGTGTAGGTGTCTTTTTTATAATTTCGGATATACCCTCGATGTTCCTTAATCTGTATTTTTATTTGCCTAGCAGTTTGCCCCACGTATGCCATTCCACACGGGCATTTAAGTAGGTAGACTACGTTGCATGTGTCGCATGTTGCATAATTTTTTAAAAACAAGGGGGTGCCATATAAGGGGTGGTTAACCCTATCTCCCTTGATAATAGATGCGCAACACACACAATTAAGGCAAGCAAATGTTCCCTTTTTAGGTTTTCCCAAAAATCTTTGTGTGCTGCTCTTTGGGGGGTCAATTTCAGATGGGCATAATATGTCCCGTATGCACTCGCCCCTTTTATAGCTAAACATAGGATTATTAGGGTAACACTTCCCTATTGTTTTATCCTGCTGGATAATGGGCCAGTATTTTAACACAATTTTTTCTATGGCTTTACTATGTGACCCATATGTAGAAACAAACGGTAAACTCTTTTTCTCTTCTTTTTTGGTTTTATACATTAAGAGGTCTTTTCTATCGACTTTGTTAGTCTCTTGTATACAATTGTGTATTTGCTTGCGATTATAGCCTCTATCTAGAAACCTTCCTCTCAGTGTTTCCGTGGCTCTAATCAGGCTCCCTGTGTTTGAGGATATCCTACGAGCCCGTAGGAACTGCCCTCTAGGGATAGCCTTAATTATATTTGGTGCGTGAAAGCTGTTAGCATGTAAGACATTGTTCCTGTCAGTCTCCTTACGATACAGGCTGGTGCATACTTGGCCCTCCACAATTTCAAGGTGTACATCCAAAAAATTCAGCGTTTTACCTCCTACTTCCAATGTAAATTTAATGGTGTTATGTGCCTTGTTTGCTTCATTTACCATTTCATGGAAGATATCTAGGGGGCCTTTCCACAGAATCAAGACATCATCGACATATCTATAATATTGGTATATGTACTGCTTAAAGCGACTTTCTAAGAATAAGGTTTTCTCTAAATGGTACACAAACAAATTGGCAAAAGAGGTGCAGCACCCATGGACGTGCCCTGGCATTGCCAGTAAAATTCTCCAGCAAACCTGAAGTAATTTCTTTGTAGTACCATTGTAAGAGAGTCAAGTATAAAGTATATGAGGTGTGGAGAGAGATTAGTTTCCTAGTAGTTCCTACGGGCTCGTAGGATATCCTCAAACACAGGGAGCCTGATTAGAGCCACGGAAACACTGAGAGGAAGGTTTCTAGATAGAGGCTATAATCGCAAGCAAATACACAATTGTATACAAGAGACTAACAAAGTCGATAGAAAAGACCTCTTAATGTATAAAACCAAAAAAGAAGAGAAAAAGAGTTTACCGTTTGTTTCTACATATGGGTCACATAGTAAAGCCATAGAAAAAATTGTGTTAAAATACTGGCCCATTATCCAGCAGGATAAAACAATAGGGAAGTGTTACCCTAATAATCCTATGTTTAGCTATAAAAGGGGCGAGTGCATACGGGACATATTATTGTCAGGATCAGCCCGGGACTTGAACTCTGGTGGTGCTGTTCTGCTCATTGCAGCACTTACCTGATGAGCCACTGGGGGCTCTCAGGGCTGATTCTGAACTTTGGTGTGTATTGTTTTCTGTTATCTGCCATTCACAGTCTGTTTTCCACCCACCTCGTTTACCCTCATGTGTTTCCCATTTCCTAATCACCTTCCCTTTATAAACCCCGCCCTGAGCTTTGCTCAGTGCTGAGTCATTGATTGTATCCTGTTTGTTCCTGACCTGCTATTTTGAATCTGAATCTGAATCTGAATCTGAACCTGAACCTGAATCTGAACCTGAACCTTGAAAACCTTGTTTGTCTTGTTCCTGAAAACCTTGTTACCTTGTTTCCTGAGTGAGTACTTTTGTTCCTGTGTTCCCCTTTTTTCCCTCACCATGTGGATTCCTCGATCAGCCATTCTGCTTGTTCCTGCCTTTTGTGTTTCTGTGTTCCGTCTGCAATAAACCTGCTATAACTTCATCACCATCATGTTTTTGCCTACTATTACCTATGGCTACACCCCTGGGCGTCCACCATATCCACTCCCCTTGGAGTGGCTATCCTCGGTCACAACAGTTCCTAGTTGTGAACGTTACAGAATGACTCAGCCCAACTACAGGAAGCCTTTGGGAAAGCCCTCCATGCCTTCTGACTCTGTTGTTAAACTGCAACTCCCTTGGGATGGAGAGGGTAAGGCAGAAGACGCCATCCATTTCACTGATGATGTCTGGCAGGATTTTGTCTCCGATGATGAGTGGGAGGATTCAGCCTTCGATGAGGACTGGGAGGATCTAGACTCGGATGAAGATGAACTACAAACCGCTATCTGGCCTGTGTCAGATCGGCCACTTCCAGTTTTTGGGCCCTTGTCTCCTCCACAACCTTCTGCTCCTGTGGCAGCTGCCAAACCCAGGTCACCCTCTTTTTCTCTCAGACCTGAACCCCAGTTTATTAGTTTTTCTACAGTTTCCCAGCACCCTCTCCAGTCTCCAGCTCGTGTGCCGGCTCTTCAGTCACCTGCTCCTGTGCCGGCTCGCCAGCCTCCAGCTTTGGTGCCGGCTCTCCAGTCTCCAGCTTTGGTGCCGGCTCTCCAGTCTCCAGCTTTGGTGCCGGCTCTCCAGTCTCCAGCTTTGGTGCCGGCTCTCCAGTCTCCAGCTTTGGTGCCGGCTCTCCAGTCTCCAGCTTTGGTGCCGGCTCTCCAGTCTCCAGCTTTGGTGCCGGCTCTCCAGTCTCCAGCTTTGGTGCCGGCTCTCCAGTCTCCAGCTTTGGTGCCGGCTCTCCAGTCTCCAGCTTTGGTGCCGGCTCTCCAGTCTCCAGCTTTGGTGCCGGCTCTCCAGTCTCCAGCTTTGGTGCCGGCTCTCCAGTCTCCAGCTTTGGTGCCGGCTCTCCAGTCAGTCCTCTCTCCTGTGCCGGCTTCCCAGCCAGTCCTCGCTCCTGTGCCGGCTTCCCAGCCAGTCCTCGCTCCTGTGCCGGCTTCCCAGCCAGTCCTTGCTCCTGTGCCGGCTTCCCAGCCAGTCCTTGCTCCTGTGCCGGCTTCCCAGCCAGTCCTTGCTCCTGTGCCGGCTTCCCAGCCAGTCCTTGCTCCTGTGCCGGCTTCCCAGCCAGTCCTTGCTCCTGTGCCGGCTTCCCAGCCAGTCCTTGCTCCTGTGCCGGCTTCCCAGCCAGTCCTTGCTCCTGTGCCGGCTTCCCAGCCAGTCCTTGCTCCTGTGCCGGCTTCCCAGCCAGTCCTTGCTCCTGTGCCGGCTTCCCAGCCAGTCCTTGCTCCTGTGCCGGCTTCCCAGCCAGTCCTTGCTCCTGTGCCGGCTTCCCAGCCAGTCCTTGCTCCTGTGCCGGCTTCCCAGCCAGTCCTTGCTCCTGTGCCGGCTTCCCAGCCAGTCCTTGCTCCTGTGCCGGCTTCCCAGCCAGACCTTGCTCCTGTGCCGGCTTCCCAGCCAGACCTTGCTCCTGTGCCGGCTTCCCAGCCAGACCTTGCTCCTGTGCCGGCTTCCCAGCCAGACCTTGTTCCTGTGCCGGCTCCCCGAAAGCTGCCTGTGCCGGCTCCCCGAAAGCTGCCTGTGCCGGCTCCCCGAAAGCTGCCTGTGCCGGCTCCCCGAAAGCTGCCTGTGCCGGCTCCCCGAAAGCTGCCTGTGCCGGCTCCCCGAAAGCTGCCTGTGCCTGCTCCCCGAAAGCTGCCTGTGCCGGCTCCCCGAAAGCTGCCTGTGCCTGGCTCCCCGAAAGCTGCCTGCAGCCCAGCCGGTTCCAGCCTCCGTGCCTGCAGCCCAGCCGGTTCCAGCCTCCGTGCCTGCAGCCCAGCCGGTTCCAGCCTCCGTGCCTGCAGCCCAGCCGGTTCCAGCCTCCGTGCCTGCAGCCCAGCCGGTTCCAGCCTCCGTGCCTGCAGCCCAGCCGGTTCCAGCCTCCGTGCCTGCAGCCCAGCCGGTTCCAGCCTCCGTGCCTGCAGCCCAGCCGGTTCCAGCCTCCGTGCCTGCAGCCCAGCCGGTTCCAGCCTCCGTGCCTGCAGCCCAGCCGGTTCCAGCCTCCGTGCCTGCAGCCCAGCCGGTTCCAGCCTCCGTGCCTGCAGCCCAGCCGGTTCCAGCCTCCGTGCCTGCAGCCCAGCCGGTTCCAGCCTCCGTGCCTGCAGCCCAGCCGGTTCCAGCCTCCGTGCCTGCAGCCCAGCCGGTTCCAGCCTCCGTGCCTGCAGCCCAGCCGGTTCCAGCCTCCGTGCCTGCAGCCCAGCCGGTTCCAGCCTCCGTGCCTGCAGCCCAGCCGGTTCCAGCCTCCGTGCCTGCAGCCCAGCCGGTTCCAGCCTCCGTGCCTGCAGCCCAGCCGGTTCCAGCCTCCGTGCCTGCAGCCCAGACGGTTCCAGCCTCCGTGCCTGCAGCCCAGACGGTTCCAGTCTCCGTGCCTGCAGCCCAGACGGTTCCAGTCTCCGTGCCTGCAGCCCAGACGGTTCCAGTCTCCGTGCCTGCAGCCCAGACGGTTCCAGTCTCCGTGCCTGCAGCCCAGACGGTTCCAGTCTCCGTGCCAGCAGCCCAGCCAGACTCCGTTCCCGTGTCAGTTTCTGTACGGTTTGCCCTGGCCTCCGGGCCTGAGGACCTGTTTGCCCTGGCCTCCGGGCCTGAGGACCTGTTTGCCCTGGCCTCCGGGCCTGAGGACCTGTTTGCCCTGGCCTCCGGGCCTGAGGACCTGTTTGCCCTGGCCTCCGGGCCTGAGGACCTGTTTGCCCTGGCCTCCGGGCCTGAGGACCTGTTTGCCCTGGCCTCCGGGCCTGAGGACCTGTTTGCCCTGGCCTCCGGGCCTGAGGACCTGTTTGCCCTGGCCTCCGGGCCTGAGGACCTGTTTGCCCTGGCCTCCGGGCCTGAGGACCTGTTTGCCCTGGCCTCCGGGCCTGAGGACCTGTTTGCCCTGGCCTCCGGGCCTGAGGACCTGTTTGCCCTGGCCTCCGGGCCTGAGGACCTGTTTGCCCTGGCCTCCGGGCCTGAGGACCTGTTTGCCCTGGCCTCCGGGCCTGAGGACCTGTTTGCCCTGGCCTCCGGGCCTGAGGACCTGTTTGCCCTGGCCTCCGGGCCTGAGGACCTGTTTGCCCTGGCCTCCGGGCCTGAGGACCTGTTTGCCCTGGCCTCCGGGCCTGAGGACCTGTTTGCCCTGGCCTCCGGGCCTGAGGACCTGCCTGCCCTGGCCTCCGGGCCTGAGGACCTGCCTGCCCTGGATAGTGCCACTTTCCCTGCTACTGGACCTGGTAGGGCGGTTAATCCTGTCTCTATCAGGTCTATTGCTGTAGGTGTTGGTATTGCTGTCCTGGCTTGCCTCTTCCTATTTCTAACGGGTGCCTGTGCTCCTGGTCCGCCACCTGTGATGGGTGCCTGTGCTCCTGGTCCGCCACCTGTGATGGGTGCCTGTGCTCTTGGTCCGCCACCCGTGATGGGTGCCCGTGCTCCTGGTCCGCCACCCGTGATGGGTGTCCAAACTCCTGATCCGCCACCCGTGATCGGTGCCTGTATTCTTGGTCTGCCACCTGTGATGGGTGCCCGTGCTCTTGGTCCGCCACCTGTGATGGGTGCCCGTGCTCTTGGTCCGCCACCTGTGATGGGTGCCCGTGCTCCTGGTCCGCCACCCGTGATGGGTGTCCAAACTCCTGATCCGCCACCCGTGATCGGTGCCTGTATTCTTGGTCTGCCACCTGTGATGGGTGCCCGTGCTCTTGGTCCGCCACCTGTGATGGGTGCCCGTGCTCCTGGTCCGCCACCCGTGATGGGTGTCCAAACTCCTGATCCGCCACCCGTGATGGGTGTCCGAACTCCTGATCCGCCACCCGTGATGGGTGCCTGTATTCCTGATCCGCCACCCGTGATGGGTGTCCAAACTCCTGGTCTGCCACCCGTGATGGGTGTCCAAGCTCCTGGTCCGCCACCTGTAATGGGTGCCTGTATTGATTTTGTCTGTCTTCATGTCCTGGTTTCCGACTCTGGCTGTGATATCTTGGCTCCTAATTCTGCCAATGTTCCTGTTCTGGCTCCTGACCCCAGCAATTTCTTTGTTTTGTTTTCCAATCCTCAAGAAGCTCCTGTTCTCGTTTCTGGCGAGGCTTCGGCCCATTTCCCAGGGTTTGGACTAAAATGGATGGGGGACCATTTGATCCTGGGATCGCCCGGAGGTCGATCCTCAAGGGGGGGGTAATGTCAGGATCAGCCCGGGACTTGAACTCTGGTGGTGCTGTTCTGCTCATTGCAGCACTTACCTGATGAGCCACTGGGGGCTCTCAGGGCTGATTCTGAACTTTGGTGTGTATTGTTTTCTGTTATCTGCCATTCACAGTCTGTTTTCCACCCACCTCGTTTACCCTCATGTGTTTCCCATTTCCTAATCACCTTCCCTTTATAAACCCCGCCCTGAGCTTTGCTCAGTGCTGAGTCATTGATTGTATCCTGTTTGTTCCTGACCTGCTATTTTGAATCTGAATCTGAATCTGAATCTGAACCTGAACCTGAATCTGAACCTGAACCTTGAAAACCTTGTTTGTCTTGTTCCTGAAAACCTTGTTACCTTGTTTCCTGAGTGAGTACTTTTGTTCCTGTGTTCCCCTTTTTTCCCTCACCATGTGGATTCCTCGATCAGCCATTCTGCTTGTTCCTGCCTTTTGTGTTTCTGTGTTCCGTCTGCAATAAACCTGCTATAACTTCATCACCATCATGTTTTTGCCTACTATTACCTATGGCTACACCCCTGGGCGTCCACCATATCCACTCCCCTTGGAGTGGCTATCCTCGGTCACAACAGTTCCTAGTTGTGAACGTTACAATTATGCCCATCTGAAATTGACCCCCCAAAGAGCAGCACACAAAGATTTTTGGGAAAACCTAAAAAGGGAACATTTGCTTGCCTTAATTGTGTGTGTTGCGCATCTATTATCAAGGGAGATAGGGTTAACCACCCCTTATATGGCACCCCCTTGTTTTTAAAAAATTATGCAACATGCGACACATGCAACGTAGTCTACCTACTTAAATGTCCGTGTGGAATGGCATACGTGGGGCAAACTGCTAGGCAAATAAAAATACGGATTAAGGAACATCGAGGGTATATCCGAAATTATAAAAAAGACACCTACACAGATACAGCAGTTGCGAGACACTTCGCAGAAATGAAACACAATGTCAATCAGTTGAAATGGCTTGTACTAGAAGTAGTGCAAAACCCTCCCAGGGGAGGGGATGTGAAAACCAAATTGTTACAACGGAAATGTACTGGATTAAGAAACTAAACACTATGAATCCAAAAGGCTTGAATGAGTCTTGGAGCGTAAAAAGTTTTTTATAAAAAGTTTTTTATAAACGGACCTAATATGTGCATTACTCTTCTTTTCCAGATATTGATCAGTATTAATAGCCAAGATATGTTTGAAAACTTCTAATGGTAACGTATGGGCTCAATAAATATGTTAAACATATATATAATAAACCAATGGCATTTAAGGCCTAGTAATTTTTCGTACTAATGGAACTCTGCTGTTAAGAATTTGTGATAAAAAGAGGGCTTGGTAGGCTTTTTTAGGCAGTACTAAACCTGGATAATAAATTGTTTTTTATTCCCTATGATATTTTTATCTTCACAGTCACTGTTTTTCCTACTTCCACCTTAAAGACTTATCGCAAAAAGTAAAGACACACAACAGACACCATTGAAACGCTTCAAAAGACTTTATTTGTACCAAACAAAAGACTGTATTGGACATTGTCACGCCTCAGTATGTTTTTCTAAATAATTTTTTTCTAGAATCTTTTAGGCAAGGGTTAATAATTGGAAAGTTCGTTTCCATTATATTGTGTCACTTCCTGTCTAACACCTTTTTAGTAATGATGCACTGATTGTCTCCACACTTGACAAAGAGCCTTCTATGGTTCGAAACATGTAGTGTTGGCAAATAAACACTGATGATTTAGCAGTTAATCCTGCCTCAGCGCCTATCTTCTTGTGCTCTATTTATTGGTGGATTACTTATTTGCACCTACGGCGGAGGTGCCTCACAAGAAGACTGGGCAATACTATTTAAAGACTTCTCGGTATCCAGTCAACCTTGATTGCCCTGCTGATGAAGTAGTTCTTGAAGCTGTGAGATACTTTTTTCACAAATAAATGTGTATACAGACACCTGAAGATACTAGGGGGCTGCATCATATCTACAAAATAAGTTGTGACCAAAATCAATGTATTTTATATATATATAGATAGATAGATATATTATATTTTTTTAAGGAAGGACTTTATATGATTGTGTTTGGAGTCTCTGCATTGTACAAGCATGGGACCTGTTATCAAGAATGCTCAGGACCTGGGGTTTTCCGGATAACGTATTTTTGCGTAATTTGTAATCTTTATACCGTAAGTCTACTGGCAAATCATGCTTCTGATAAGGATTAATTATATCTCAATTTGGATCAAGTACAAGCTACTGTTTTATTATTACAGAGAAAAATTTGGATTATTTGGATGAAATGCAATCTATGGGATATGGGCTTTCCATAATTTGGAGCTTTCTGAATAACCGGTTTCCAGATAACAGATCCCATGCCTGTATTATATTGATTGGATACTGTACCTATAAGGTTCATAGTCATTCAGGGGCAAGATAGACCTCATAATATAGTACATCTAGCATTATAATATTCAATGCAAAAGGATAACTTACACATAGGCTTCAGCTGTCCTATTAGTTCCTCCTTGGTCCATTTCGCCCACTCTTTCTTGTCAGTGTTGAGTGAGCATATAATTGGACCACACGGCTTCCCACAATCCTCGATGGCAGGAACATTCAAGTAGTGCACCAATACAATATCTGGATTCTAAAAAGAATTAAAAATATATATAAAATGTTCAGTTTTCATTTTTTTTTTAAACAGTGTAGTTTCATGTGTTGTAAGACAAATCTTGTGAAATTAAAATCAACATTGGTAAACAGTAAATTCATTTAAACGCATCAGGAAACTTAGCGTGCACTTTCAGATAGTTATGCTTAACCCCCACATAGAGAGTCGGCTATTGTGTAACCACCTTATTCAAAACTACAGACCATTAGCAGGGATAGTTTTGAGAGTCAGCAGGAAGAATGTTTGTACTGGGTTCCTTGGTGGATAAAATGTTGATAAAAACTACCATGGACATTTGTTATATATTTTTAATATATACATAAGGGATGTTGAACCTCCAGCTGCTGCTGTATTCAACCTCACCATCATGCTGGGAGTTGTAGCTTAACAAATGTTGGAGGGTCACATGATGGACATGTTCCCCCTACTTTAGCTTTCCTGCAATGTCTGGGACCCATGCAGTATTGTAGTAAGAAGATGCCTCTATCTATTGATATTTTTATTTTAATATTGTATTGTATGCCACATACCATATGCTAGAGAAATCAAGGCCCACTTTTGTACACTTGGTTATGTAATACATGGTGCACAGTTCTAATTACACATCTAATCATCCATAACAACCAATCAGCAGGTAGCAATTACTGGCCACATGTATAAAAACAAACATGTTAATGGTTGCTAGGGCTTACTGCTCCTGGACTGACTTTTACTACATATGGGGGTATGTGTTTATAGGAGTGATGCACCACAGAGGCCAAGGCGCATGCCAGAGCAGCTAGGAACCAGTAGCCTAGGGGCAACCAAGCCCAAAACACAGGCCTGAAGACCACAGCGAGAAATGCCCGTGTACTAACACTCATACAAACCATTTTCATAGTAGTACGTGCCATTGGGTATTCATAAATAGATAAATAAAAAATAAGGGCCGCCCCCTGGGATCGTACGATTCACTGTGCACACAAACATGAGCCAATAATCAGACAGAGTTCTGTCTTTTGCTTCCACACTTCTTCCTGTTACAGTTAGAGCTGTAGTATTTCTGGTCAGGTGATCTCTGAGGCAGCACACAGACCATCACAAAATGGTGGTTCAAGGCAAGAGATGTAAAAGGGCAAGATTTACTAAAATATATATATAACAGTTTGGTAAGATTCTTTAATATGATATAAACTATGTGTTGCTTACGTATTCATTTTGGGGGTATAGTTTTCCTTTAATTGCTGATGAAAACTTCTTTGCAGCATCAACTAGATATTACCTTATTTTCTTTTTTTTTCTCCAATATACTTTAATTAAAAAAAATTGTTATGTTTTTATAAGAAACCTGACTGTATGCAGTGAAATTCTCCCTTCATTTACTGATGTGGATAGGAATTGTCAGACAGTCCCTAATTGTTCTGCAGGGAAACAATCAAACTTATGAAGAGCAGGGGGAGCCCCACCTTACTTCCCAGCCATGCAGAACTCAAGCAGCTTTGTTTGTTTCCCTGTAGAGCAGTCGGTGACTGTGTAGAGATTTGTATTGGGTTTTATTTTTGCTTTTACATCCCCTTTTACTGTTTCCAACTCCAGCTGCAGGGACAAATATCATGGAGTCAGATTTAAACAGATAAACTGTAATTCTATTTGAAGAATTATTTTGCTGCAGCCACTGGTTCTGCAGAGTTAGAGAAAGTTTGTATTAAACAATACAAATACTAGAAAATCCACTTTATATTACATGACAACACGGGACCCAGTGCAGTCTGCATATTCTGATTATTAATCAGTCTGTATAAGCTTCTGGCAGATATTATTTGAAGTGTGCTGTTTTGATAATTTATGCTGATCCCTAAGCAGCCCAGACCACACTGAGAATGTACGTAGTCTTGGTCTTGCAAAGATGTTTAACAAAGTTACAAGATGGTGACCCCCTGTGGCCAACTTTGAAAGCATAAATCATTTGTTTTATTAGGCTTGTGGTGCAGTAAGTTCATGTTTATGTTTAGTATACAAAATAAAGCATTTCTAGCATTTTTCTATTTTAGACTTTACTTCCCCTTTAAAGGATGGATACCTAGTTTGCTGCTGCTGTTTGCTAACATCTACTTCAGAATTAATGATTAGTAAAAAAAAATATCATTTTCATCTGCTGATTTTATACATTAATCTGTGATAACACTGTATCTAAGATCATGGATCATTCATCACGTGTATATTTACATTTGCAGATTCTTGGAAAGTCATGAGAAGTCTTGTTAAAGCATACTGCAAGCGTGCTTGTATAAATCCCTCAGGCTAAACCCATTACATTTATTTATTTAGAATGTCCTTCATGAGAGGAGTCCTCAAGAATAGGAGTCTTCTGCTATTTTCTCTTGGTTACCAATTAGTTACAGCCACAAAATGATAAATGGTCCAATGTTGTAAACGCGTTGGAAAAAAAATGATTTATGGGAAGTCAGTGGAATTTTTCAAACATAAAGATTTCTGACCCGATGGATCTGAATGAAATAAAGTGCTGAGTCTGTTATGTGTGCAAACTTTCTGAGGGATTTGATTTACGTGAACAATAAGCGTTTGCCCTTTTGGGGATACGGTAAGTGCAATGTCACATGGTGCAGTTTGATAACCGCTAATCCCCTAATTTTGCATTCCCATCATCTAGAAATATAATGGGGGACTTTTAGATCCAAGTAGCCATATATTTATTACCAATGATGCAGGTATTTTCCCCAGGATTCCAGAATAGTATAATGCTTTTATTAAATAGCGCCTGCCACAACTTGCATACCATGCACCACTATTGATGCAAATGTTTTCTTCTTGCAAATAATGAGTTAGATCCATCTGCATTTGTGTGCCAATTGTATCACTTCCGGTGCATGGCACTAGCATCCAATTCACTTGCCATAAAGCACTTAAGAGTATGGAAACAAGCCACTAATGGATCCCTGGAATGACTGCCAGGTTCAGACTGCCAGTAGCTGCATTTATGCTCACTGCAAGTCGCTAAGGAGCCAACCAACACCATGGTGAGTTCAAAAGGCTCAATGGCTAAGCTCTCCTACAGAAACCCTGCAGCAGCACTCAAGCTCTTTATGACTACAGTTCCCAGCATCCCCAATCATCTCGGCATGTAGTTAATAATAGTAATACTCAGGGGCCCATTTACTTAGCTCGAGTGAAGGAATAAGAATAAAGATAAACTTCGAATTTCAAATTTCGACCACTACTTCGACCATTGAATTAGCTACTTTGACTCGAACGATTCGAACTACAAATCGTTCGAATATTCGACCATTCAATAGTCGAAGTACTGTCTCTTTAAGAAAAACTTCGACCCCCTACTTCGCCACCTAAAACCTACCGAGGTGCAATGTTAGCCTATGGGGAAGGTCCCCATAGGCTTCCTGCCAATTTTTTGGTCGAAGAAAAATCGTTCGATCGATGGATTAAAATCCTTCGAATTGAACAATTTTTCGTTCGATCGAACTACTGTATTTGCGGTAAATCCTTCAACTGCGATATTCAAAGTTGAAGGATTTGCATGCGGCAGTCGAATATCGAGGGTTAATTAACCCTCGATATTCGACCATATGTAAATCTGCCCCTCAGTGTCGGACTAGCCCACCAGGATACCAGTGGGCCCTCCTGCTGCTAAACATTTGGCCTATTTCATGGTTATTCCCTTTTTCTATGAGAACAAAGAGGCTAACTAGATGGAATAATAGATTATAGTATTATAGTATATAAAGAAAAGAGTCTAGGAGAATAGAGGTAAGTGAGGAGAGGAAGAAAAATAGTACTCAGAGTGGGCCCCTGGTCTAAGGTTTTTTGGTGGGCCTCTGGTTTCCCAGTCCGACACTGGTAATACTGGGCCACAGTTTTAAACTCCTTGCTCCAAAACTAGGTAAATCCATTTGATTTTCTCAGCAAGATTGAGTTCTTTATTTAACATCCATTTGTTTTATTCTTTCCCAGGCATGCTGACCTGCAAGTAGCAAGCGAAGTACAGGTTTAAAGCAGAGAAAATGATGTACTATATTTATTTATCCTTGTGCTCTGTCACCGGCTATGTATAATAAATTAAATCTAAGAGGTACTTGATCTGCTTGGATCTCCGACTAGACGTTGGGCTGGAAAAAGCATTTCTGTTGCAGTTTTTTTAAAGGCATGTGGTCACTGGATGCTTGAGGCTATATCATAATAAAAGAGTTGTTAGAGAAAATAAGGTTAATAATCAAACAGAATCTGAAGTGCACGTCTGATTCCACTGGGAAGCTCAGTAGTCTTGGCCCTGGTTCAGATTCCTGTTTCTTTCTGTTCACAAAACAAAGATTTGTTTTATGCCACTTCCATTTTGCTACTGGGATTATACATGGAATAAGGTAATCCATGTCATAAACTATAAGGAAAGGGTGCAGTTGCATGACTATTTACAACAGAACAAGAAGTCCTAATTACTTATAATGAACAAGTTGCAAGGAGTCATGTGACACACGTGACATCACTGCACACCAATGGAGCTTTGGCACCCAAGGCAAAGTGAACCAATGGGAACTATGGTCGTTTTTACTTCTTAATGACTAAGGCAATAACTTTAAATTAATTTTACTGCTAGTAGTTTGACTACTGAGATACTCAAGGGCTCCGAATAAGGAGTCTACTGTACCTATGCCCTCTATCATGGAATTGTAGTTCCTAAAAGCGGTGTTTGGTTCTATTCCACCCAGGGTATGTGCAAGTACAGGTATGGGACCTGTTATCCAGAATGCTCAGGACCCAGGGTTTTCTGGTTAATCTTTCCGTAACTTGGATCTCCTTACCTCAAGTCCACTAGAAAATCATGTAAACATTAAATAAACCCAATAGGCTGGTTTTGCTTTCAATAATGATAAGGTATATCTTAGTTGGGATCAAGTACAAGTACAAGGACATCATTTTTAAAAATGTGGATTATTTGGATAAAATGGAGTCTATGGGAGTCTGTCTTCCCATAATTTGGAGATTTCTGGATAACAGGTTTCTGGATAATAGATCCTATACCTGTATTACCAAAATGCATAAAAAGGCACATTTAAACATCATTTTGCATAACAGGTCCCATACTACAGAAAAAAGTCAATCATTAAGATAATCAGAATTATTTGCTTAATGGACTGTATTAGGGATGGCCTTTCCATAATTTAGAGCTTTCTGTATAACTGTTTTCTGAATAATTGATCTGAATAATTGATCCCATACCTGTAGTTTGTATGTGCAAAAGCAAAAAAAATGCAGGGAGGTTAATTGGCTCCTGATAATAATAAATAAGATGCCCAAAAATAATAACTGAGCAAAGGTTGCCAGGAGTATAAAGCAGTTTTCCCTGACAGACCTTTAGCTTGGGTTCCATTCCCCGTGGGGGCACCCTAGCAGTTTTGAATCTGCATTGCAGAATGCTTGGGACATAGGGTTTGCTGGATAAGTGGTCTTTCTATAATGTAGATCACCATACTCTAAGGTGCAAATTTATTAAGGGTCAAGCAGTGTTTTCCACAAAAACATTGAGTTTTCAAGGTTATTTTTGGTCAAAATTCTACTTTTCTGGTTAAAAAACCCCTCTAAATTAAAACTAATAATATTTATTATATCCCGACCCTGGAAATAGCTCAAATCTAAAAATACACCATCTAAAACCGGTCAAGGTCATGTAGGAGTCAATGGCAGAGATCTCTTGAACCATTTGAATATGTTTATAGCCTTCATGATGTTCACGTTTTTTCACTGGGTTTCGCTCAAAAACTCGATCAATTCTACCGATTCAAGGGTTTTTTTTTCCCAAAAACTAGATCAATTCTAGTTTTCAGGTTGTTAACCCCAAACTCACTGATTCAAGTTTTTACAATTTGATTTTTTTCTTAAATTAGAAAACATTAGAGTTGTGAGTTCATTTGAGGTTTAAAAAAGCTCACATAGCTCTAAAATTCGACCTTTGATAAAAAAACTCCTTAAGTCTAATAAAAAATAAAATCACTAGAAAAACACTAATTAAACCAAGTAGGATTGTTTGCCACCAATATGGAATCATGCTAGGTTAGGTACCATCATTTACAAGGTTCAAGGTTTTATATTTACAGAGAAAAGGGAAAAACAAATTAAATATTAGAATTACTCAAAACAGATTCTATGGGAGATAGTCTTCCTGTTATCAGGAGCTTTCAGGATATTGGGTTTCCAGATAAGATATCCAACACCTACAGTATATATATATATATATATATATATATATATATATATATATATATATATATATATATATATATATATATATATATATATATATATGTATATATATAGATATGTAATATATATATATATATATATATATATATATATATATATATATATATATATATATATATATATATATATAAATAAATACAGTAACTGGTAGTATGTGCGGCTGGTGTAAGGCTAACTTTGCCCACATTTCTACACCGTTTCCTTGAAGCGTATTGCCCTTGAAAGATGACCCTATAAACACTGTCAAGATTCATATTCCTCTATTTAACCTTAGTAGTTTTAACCTTACCATTTACATTCAAATTAATTTTAATCTAAATATTCATCAACAGTTTGCTATAGCTTCTGTGTATTCTGCACGGGGAATCTTATTTATCTGTAAACGTTATTTATTGATACCAGAGCTGCCATACTTATTACTCTGATGGACATGGGCATCGCCTGGGCAGATTGGAGTCCCATACTAATAAAGAAAAGCTAAAACATTCTTTTTTTAATTGACACATAACCAGCGTAATCTTAAAGTCCACCTTAAATACACAGATTCTACTAGTAAGGATTGCAAACAGATTGTCGTTGTCATTTATTACAAATGTATATCATATAAATGCCCAGTCAATGAGAAATACATGTCTTTTAGTGATCGGTACAAAGTGCAGTAAACCTTAGCTCTTCTCTCAGCAGAGCCGCAATGCATTAGTGGCAAGCATACCTAAGGACACCAGCAGTGATTGATATCAGATAATAAACAAAGAGTCCATTTAAGCATAATACATTTATTTGTGTTACACACTCCATGCAGACTGATGATTCTTTTACATGGCATTCTGGAAAAGTACAATTCTGCAAATGGTTGCTATTTTAAATCCTGGATGGTACATTACCACAAGCAATGTGTTCTATAATCAGTTAAGGCATTTTGATTCATTGTCATTTCCTAAGGCAGAGCAAAGTCATGTATTTTATTTTCTACTCAAAGGATAGCGTACTCCTCAGATAAATGACATGTAGGGATATAGGATTTTTGAGGGCACTGCTTTATTTGCCGCTATAATGTGAAAACGCAGCATGTCATCTACTGTCTCGACATGCGGGATCGTTGCTCTTAAAGCCGAATGCACGGGTAAATCTTAAATGAACGCTAGCGTACACTGGTTATGGAACAGCAGTGACCTAATATTATTTTTGTTAATATAACACTTTCTTTATAGATGTCTAAAGACGCCTTGTTATTTATGACAATTATGTTTATGCTTTATTTTGCTATTCTAAACAATGTATTAGCCCAGGGCAGTTCTAAGGATGAAATGCTTTCTGTTTGGTTTATTATCCTGTAAGAAACACCCCTAATTTTCTACAATACTTATGATGTATGAAAAGGTAGTGCATGGTTTGTAAATGCATGCTAATGCCTTATGATATTGGGGTCTTCATCTGTTTTCTTCTACAATGGTAATGAAGGAAAACACCATAATTTAAACCAAGGGCCCAAGACACAAAAAATAGGATCCAATGATGATGCAATTTATTAATTCGCTATACACAATTACTAATAAACTAAGGGGTGAAATACTGTGTCCCTTAGTTGGGTGCAATATCATGCAGCTTAGTGATCGCCCAGTAAGCACTTGGGTCTGGGCATACCTCCAATCAGCACCTTGCTCTGCATTTAATATTATATATATATATATATATATATATATATATATATATATATATATATATATATATATATATATATTTAAATTTAATAATACAGTAGGTTGCAGGTGTAGCATGGAACACTGGCAGACTAAAGGCAGCCCTGCTTTTATCCCCTGGTATATTCCAGAAGGTTAGTACATCGTTCCTTTGCACCTTGGGTTACTGGCACCCCCTAACTTGGCTATGTGCTTCCCCCAACCCTCAAGAATACTGAATGCAGGCAGCACTGTATTAACACAAGCCATTTTGGAACTTAAAGACCTGCACCTTAGTGCAAAAAGCTTGGTAGTGTGCAAATGTGTCAAAACACAGGGCAGTTTTTGCCCTTTTTTATGCTCTTTGCAAACACTGCCCTGCACTACATAAATAAGGCAATTAAACTATAAATGTATTATCAAAAGTGCAAATGCACAGCTCTGCTGGTTGAAAAATTGAATGCGTATTGACCCTACTCTCAAGGCAATTCCTTACACCTACTGACAATGCCAATGTGCCCATTCAGTCTGTTTTTATGAACTGCTCACAAGTGCATACATTGACACTAATGTCAACAGGCGCTATTGACTTAAGCTTGGTAATCAGATGCTAAATGGCAATTTTTCTACAGTAAGGCTAGGGGCACACGGCGCGATTTCGCCGCGATTCTGCGCTGGGCGAGTTGTCGCTGCGTTTTTTAAGCCGAAATAGCTTTGCTAACTTTGGCGCTGGCGTCAATGCAAATCGCGGCGAAATCGCTGCGCTAATTCACACGCGGCGATTCTTTTTCTACTGTCGCCCGGAAACGCCCAGCGAGGCAACTTCGGACGACAATAGAAAACGAATCGCCGCGTGTGAATTAGCGCAGCGATTTCGCCGCGATTTGCATTGACGCCAGCGCCAAAGTTAGCAAAGCTATTTCGGCTTAAAAAACGCAGCGACAACTCGCTTAGCGCAGAATCGCGGCGAAATCGCGCCGTGTGCCCCTACCCTTAAACTGCATCCATTGCAACTTGCTATCAATTTCCTAAATGTACACTGATTTGCATGCATATTAGTGCAAGCTGTGACAGAATCAGCTTAATGTGCCTGCACAATTACACGTTAACTAAATGCACTCTAAAACATGCTGCAAAAATTGTACTTTGCATCATGAGCCGAGTCCATAATAAGGCTTTTGTTTTTTTACAAGTGAACCATATTTTTAATTGATTACACTAACTAACTGTTTTGGGCTCTGCAAAGCAACTGAAATGCAGGGTAGTCACAAGAAATAATATTCATACATATATGGCAGCAGATAGCTATAAAGTGTGCAGGTTGAAGATTAGTCACACCTGTATGCAAGCTTAACAGAAGATCTGAATTAGACAAAGATATTGCAAACCATACTGCCTCTGAGCTCCTTGTTTGGTAGCTACTTTGACTCCCAGAATGGATTTGGTACAGCCTTTCATTTTGCAGAGAAATTCCTGAGACTCGCTGTAACTCTGCAAAAAAAATCGTGGCCTTACTAAATTCACAAAGTGCTTTGTTGTAAATCCAGTAGAAGACATATCTGGCACACACTAAACTCAGAGGGGCCAATTCACTAACTTCGAGTGAAGGATTCGAAGTAAAAAAACTTCGAATTTCGAAGTGTTTTTTGGGCTACTTCGACCATCGAATGGGCTGCTTCGACCTTCGACTACGACTTCGAATCAAAGGATTCGAAATAAAAATCGTTCAACTATTCGACTATTCGCTAGTCGAAGTACTGTCTCTTTAAGAAAAAACTTCGACCCCCTAGTTCGCCATCTAAAACCTACCGAACCCAATGTTAGCCTATGGGGAAGGTCCACATAGGCTTTCCTAAGTTTATTTGGTCGAAGGATAATCCTTCGATCGTTGGATTGAACTATTTGCGCTTCGAAGTCGAAGGATTTTAATTCCCAGTCAAATATTGAGGGTTAATTAACCCTCGATATTCGACCCTTGGTGAATCGGCCCCCAAGTGTACCGGCAACATGAGGCACAGTGATGCTGGCAAGGGGTCAAGTTATAACTATGCCATGCCAGGCACAGGAAATGCCAGTTTGACCCCTTCTTCATATTTATTGTACATATTTTACAGTACTTTATACTGAGCATAATGTAGGGTACATCAAGCATGGGTTAAGGCCAGACAGGGGCACTGATGCAAGCCAAACGAGATAAAAGAAGAGGCAGTAAGAGATTTGTCCCTGTTTGTCACCTGGGGGTCCCTTCTTCAGAAACTACTCTAGGTAAACATAAAAAAAGAGGCATACCAACATGGTGCCCATGCTTTCTTTATTACCCCCAAAGTCAGCCATTATTATTTCCAGAGCCAAAAATTACTAAGCTTGTCAAGCTTGGAGCAGTAAAGGCCTGCACACCTCTAGACTCCTATAGAGTTAATCGTGAGACCATATTATTGATTAAAAAGAAAAGTTCCAGCGTATACCAAAATTATCATCAACATCATTTAACTGAAAGCGAAGCATTTATTTGGTCGCAATTGACCTTCATTAGGCAAATACTTTTGTTCTATCAGTAGAATATTTGATTAGCAGCAGTTTTGCTCTTTGAAATGACACTGACTGGTTGCTCAGTTATAGCCTTAGTTTTGAATACTAGTGTAATGCTGGAAATCAGTCTTTACCAAATAATTCAATTCTCTTTTCTACATAATGACTGACATCCATTACTTTCCAATAAAACAGCACATTCTCAGAGCTTTCAACTAGCTCTCTCCTCTCTTGCCTTCGAAGATGAATCAGTAATAGGATATTGTTATTATCATTATTAAATGGAGAAGAATGTACCCCCTACTGTAAAGCAAAAAAGGATATTTGAAATCGCTGAAAAGTTCCTTATTAATGACCATATAAAAAAAATGATGTTGCAGTCCTCTAACAACCTCACATTTTGAAACAGGGGGGGTACATTTTCTGTAATAAAGCACAGGTTTCAATGGGTTTTGTGACATCCCTAAGCATCAGTTATAACTGAGGACATCACTAGGCACTGTTTTACAATTGCCATGTATTTATCCTATTTGTGATTTGATTGGCCCATAAATGCAGTTTTTTGTAGTACTTCTCAGTGTTGTGTCAGGTCTTTAGAGAGAATTGCTTTTAGTTTCATCTAAGCTGAAAAATGCAAATGTTTGTGGTTGTCATGCCCTGGGCATGGTTAGGACACGCAGCAGAGGACAAGATAAAGCAGCAGCCATGGCCTGTGTTTCTGTAGGACCTCATCGTAATACTATTAAGTGATTTAACACAAGCATAATTGCTTAAAAGTTTATATGTAATTCAGGCACCACTTTTAACGTAATGATTAGGTGTTAATATAGCAGAGTAGGCTGTTAGGAAGCTCAAGCTCTTTACATTGACCACAAGTTCATCCACTGCCCTTATTCTACTTTCATTTAAACAGACTTAAAGAATTAACAGCCTGTGCTGCCTTTTCATTAGGGCCCTGGCATTATCAAGCCACAGATATTTTCCAGAAGAATGGCACCCCATTGCAATTATTTTTAAGCTATTTGTCAATGTAATTGCTATTGAAAACAGAATCTGTCCATCCTTTACGATTCTATTCCCTGCTTGCCTGACTACAAAATCAGCGTAAAGAAATCAACTCCCCTCCAGCCAAGACTCCCACAATACCTTGCACGCTTCTCTGATTCTCCTTCTTCTTAGGTCTGAGCATCACAGAACATGCAAGACATTGCATCTGGAGGAGGCCTGGCTGCTGCTGTATTCTTTCTGTGGTCTGTGTACTCAGCAGGAGCAATGTCGACACTAGCAAGCTACAAACAGACGCTGCTTTCATTTGCAATGATAGTTACAGATGACTTTTAAAATCGCAATTAATGTACCATGAAAAGCCACTTACAATTATATTTGCTTTCATAATGTAAATTCTTTAGTTGGGTTTACAGCCCCTGTAATGCATAGAAAAAGGGCATATAGTGGTTGTGTGCTGTTTTGTTGCTGGAACTCAGACAGCAGCTGCCCCCACTTTATTATGGAATAAGTTAGCCTGTTATACAAGAACAATTGAATTGAACAACTGACTCATCACCCAGGCAAGAGTTAAAGAAGAGGGGGGTTGGCAGTGTTGACAGTCTATGGTCCTCATCATGGCTGGTCCAATGCATATATCAACATTAGGGAGGATGATATTTGCATTTCATTAATAGAATCCTGCAAGCTGGGAATCCTAAATCAATGCACTTTAACCTAATATTCCCACCACCTAGATGTCTGTTTGACACTCAATTAACGCCCTCCCTAACACCAGCCCTGCCTGGCACCCACACTAGAGTTCTTGGCTAAAGTCACTTAGTAAGTAAACCCAGTATCAGAATGGGTGTCTGGGGCCCCATCACCTGCTTAGGGTCCCCCACTGCCACTTACTCACCCCCCACCAGCACCTAGACTTCTCCACGATCAGGGGAGGGAAGGCAGCAGAGGAGCAACAGTACTTACAGGTAGAGATTGGGTCTGGGTCTGCAGGGCCCACCAGATTTTTTGCCAGTCTCTCACCAGTCCAGTCTGACCCTGAGTGAACCCCTATATCCCCAGTTGCAATTAATGAACTGATCAATGCAGACAAGTAGAAAAGCTGAGAACAAAGGTAAACTCCGTAGTTCACAGCTTTTACAGCTCCCTGTGTTTTCAACTGTACATAAAATAATTAGTGAATTAAAGAGGTTCTTTTCACCGCCTTGTTAAAATAAGTGTGAAAGTGTGATAAATTCTCATTTGCGAGCACTGTGCAGAAAGCAGCCGCGAGCACGAGAAGGAATTGCTTTGTCTTGGACCGGGAACATTATATGGCATGACTATAGGATGGGGCGCCAATAACAAATTCGAGGCAAATGGCTGTAATTATAGGGTAGCACATTCACAGATCAAAGCTCTTTGCAGAGAAAGATCAATTTGTTTGATCAGTTCGTGAGCGCCCGCTGGGTTGCGTTGCTATAATATTCCAGCCCCTACAGAGTGAACTGCAAAGCATGAGGAAACAGCTGTGGCAGACATCGAGAAAGATAAAAGGCATCCAGTACGGGGCAGGAATTTCACGGCGAGCCCAGTAGGTACAATGCCACAGTTTAGTTATGGGCAGAGTCAAAGGCCTAACGAGGTGCTGCAGAAGATACTCATAAAGATGGAGAAGCGCACTAATTAAATGACAATCGATTCCCCCTGCAAATAAAAACCTTCTATTGCTGTTGTATGCTGTCAGTTTCATTACTACTCTAATGGAATTCTATGATGAAATTTCAAGTGAATTAATTAGCATGATATCTCCTTGTCCGCAGAGTGAACTGTCACTTTCCGCAAGTCGGATGTCAACAGCAAATCAACCTTCCCCTTCATATTGTACCATAGGAAAACGGAAAAAAAAAAAGACATTAATGTCACCGACAATACAAATCAATAAAAGAGTTTTATTCTGTGTAGCAGCCGCAGTTGAGCGAGGTGGCAATGTCATCGACAGTTAAAACATTGATAACTCTAATAATAACAATAATTCTAATTATTATGATAGGTAATTATACAAAGGAAGCTGATGTCACAAGCCGGTGATTCACATGTGCTTTAACTTACTGGGCGCCAGAAATTCACTGAAATCCAGACTATTGAATGCAATCCTGATGTATTCAGTTACCTTTTAACATTTCCATGGCAACCAAACAATTTGAAGGATTTTCACAGTAAATTGAATAAGTGCCTCTAATGTTTTCACTTGTAGATTCTAAGCTAGAGCATTTAATAACATTCCTTTTCTTTGAAGTTCATTACATATGCCTAATGACATGGTACAGTACACAACCTTAATTGTTGCTAATATCTGTAATTTTCAGGCACATACAGTTCTTTTTAGTACTGAGATTATTATAATCTTATTTAGTTATTTATTTATTTTGCACAAAGAGTTTAGCTAAATTCTTAATGTGACACTGTCTAGTACTTCTCATACCATTGCTGGAATACAGAGCTCTAAATAGAGTTCTATTCTAAGCGCTTTCTTGTAAGAAAAACCTGCTCCTTTCTATGATTACCACCAGCATATAAATAGCCTGATGCAAAATATAATGTAACTTCTGTGTACTTTCCTTCCTGGATAGGGTGGGGCTTCTCTGTTGATTGACATTAGCAGAAGCCAATGCAAGAAATGTGTTCAGGTTAAACCACTGGACTCATAAAAGAGGTCTATTTCTCAAAATAAAATAGTCCCTCCCCAAGGGTTTGAAATAGATATGATTATGAAGGGTTATATACACTGTGATACAGCAATGATGTTGTAAAAAACATTATATATATGTGCATATATTATGTAAAGGAAGAATTCTCCATCTTAGGGGTTATAATGGATGTATAATAGATTATGATGATGATAAAGCATTATATACATTATAATACAGCACTGATGTCGTGAAATACATTATATATACATATATGTGGATATATGTAAGGAAGTCAATATCATTTAATATATAATATCATTGCATGGGCTATTTCTCACGCTAAAACAGTCCCCCTCTAGGGTTTAAAGCAGATAATAATGATAATGGTGATGAGGTTTCATGTACTCAGTAGGTGTTTAAGCTGTAAAAGGTGTTGCTAGTGAAATACAAAATTATATACTAATATTTTATATATATATATATATATATATATATATATATATATATATATATATATATATATATATTTATATATATATATATACACATATATATATATATACACACACACACACATATATATATATATACATATATATATATATATATATATATATATATATATATATATATATATATATATATATATATATATATATATATATATATATATATATATATATATATATATATATATATATATATATATATATATATATATATATATATTCTTACATGGCTACAACAGTTCATTCGCTCCTCCAGGGTATGAAAGTATGAAATGGATGTATAAGTATTCATGATGATTTATGTAGGCTGGGATACAGCCAAGACATTGTTGTCATTGTCATTGTCAGTAAAATGGCAAGCAAGCAATCTGATTCCCCCTCATTTAGCTATTCTCTAAAGTTTAATAATTGTAATGTTTCCTTTATATACTATATATACATTATATAAAGTAAACATAAAAATTATTAAAATAATATGTACAGCTTTAATAGACTTTAGTTTTAATATTAGGAATGCACAATATCATCTAAAAGGTTAGAGAAAGTAAGGGACAGCATATACGATTGCATTTTACATGCTCCTATCCTGGTTAAGGTACAAAGAAAAACCTCATTCATTGTTTATCGTGCTCCTAGAATATCCTCTCAAATCAGCACATTCATTTAAACTAATTGATTCATTGATTAATTAAACTGATTAATTAAGATACATTGCATAAGCTTTCCTAAACAGGTTGGTCTTTAGGGACTGTTTGAAAGTTTGGAAAGAATGAGAGAGTCTGACAGCTCGGGGCAAAGAGTTCCAAAGAAAAGCAGAAGCCTGAGAGAAGTCTTGTAGGCAAGAATGGACTGAAGTGATAAGAGGAGGAGAGAGATGAAGGTCAGAAGCAGAACGAAGGTTGTGCAAAGGAGTGTATTTTAAGACCAAAGATGAAGGAGGGGCTTCATTGTTCAGGGCCTTGAATGTAAGTGTTAGTAATTTGAATTTGATTCTAGAGGAGATTGGGAGCCAGTGAAGGGATATGCATGGGGAAAAACTGATGTTGAGTGGTGAGATAAATGAATGAATCTAGCAGCAGCATTTAGAACAAATTGGAGTTGTGAAAAGCAACTTGTTGGAATACCTGCGAGGAGTAGGTTGCAGTAATCAAGGCGGGAGAAGATAAGAGACTGGATACGTGTTTTGGTTGTATCTGTATTCGGGCAATGTTGCACAGCAGAATAGACAAGATGTTGTGAGTGTTTGGATGTTTGGTGAAAAAGACAAATGAGAGTCTAAGATAATTCCCAGGCAGTGTGCCTGTGTGGTCGAATGAAAGGGGATATTGTTAACTGTGAGTGATATCTGAGGGACAGGGGAGGATCTTGGAGGAAATGTAATGAGTTTTATTTTAGAAAGATTCAGTTTCAGATGGTGCTGTGACATCCAGGAGGAGACAGCTGAAATGCAATCTGTAACTTGGGAAAGGACAGAAGGAGAGAGGTCAGGATTAGATAAGTAGAGTTAGGTGTCACTAGCATAAAGGTAATATATATATTTGATTATATGACAATAGATATCATATAGATATCATATATTTTATATGCCAATACATTGTAAAATCAAACTAAAGTGTGAGTGTCACAACTCAAGACTTGGAGTGAAGCCATTTAAAGAGAATATTAAATGGCAATTCTCCATGTTCCCAAATACTGGGCAAGGAAAGCTTTTCCATTTATTTTAATAGAAGGATAGCCCTGTAAACTAAGGGATTCTGTGGTTTCAGAACACAGGAACTGCGATAGTGTGAAGTAGACAAGCACTTAATATTCACGTCCACTATTTGTTATTGCAGAATGCCAAGCACTTGTTTTTCTACATTACTCATTTTGATTGATAGCTGCTTGATAGGCACTTTAGTGTTTGTCTGTTTTTTTCCCCCCACAAAAGCTATTATTTTTGATTGTGTTAACCATAAAGCAGCTAGGTTATGGTACAGTTCAACAGCAGCAGAACAGTTTACTTTCCCAGAATCCTCAGTATATTTCAGATAGTGGAGCACTGCAATGGCAAGTACTGAGGGTGTCTATGGAAGAGCTGTGTGAAAGAGTGATATTCTGAAGTACCTCAACATTTGCTAAATGACAAAGTCCAGTTAGCAGTTGCTAATTTGGAAAGATAATGATTTGTAGTTAAGCAGCTGCTGGAGGGGCAGAGAATAATGAGAAAATGCCAGAACACAACAGATAATTAAATCATAATGTAGGGACCCAGAAAATGTAACAGACCCTTCATGCAGACAGCCTAAGATGGTCCTCAGTAAGTCCTGGGTGCTTATTTCATATTCCAATGTCAAAGTGATGTAGTAGCAATCCAATGTTTGCCCAGTACATGGCAGTGTTTAAGGATATCAAAGTGAGAAGACATGCTTAGGACTCTTTCCTGGATCCCACCTGGCTTGGAGGTGGGTATAGGAGTGGGTCTGGGCAGGTTCCAGGCCAAGTTAGGCAAAGTGTAGTGATGGTTAGTTCTTTTAGTCACTACATGTGTGAAAGGCAGATCTAGGATATTTATCTGAGCAGTCATATGCTCCAAATATGAGGTGAGTGGGTTAATACCCTTGCGGTGATAAGGCAGCTAGTATAGGGACATGAGTGGGTGAACTCAGAGGCAGGAGATTTGCTAAAGGGCAAGATATCACTGGAGACGCAGGAGATTTGCTAAAGGGCAAGATATCACTGGAGAGGGTAAGTTCAGAGGCAGGAGGTCAGCCAAGGGAGCAAGATACCATCGGTGATTTTCGCGGTCACAAAAAAACTTGAGAACATTTTTTGGAGATTTTTTTTATTGACTTCAAGGGTAAAGAAAATTCCGGCTTCTAGACTAGCAATACCAACATCTACACCAAAAATTCCAATCAAATGTTTCTGCATTTAAAACATTGGCGACAATACACGGAAAAAAAAATTATTCAAAAAAAGTTTTTGTTTCGTAACTTTGTATAATTGCATTAGTGCATGTTTTTATAAATATGCATTTGGGATCATTTAGATGGGGCTGAAATTAAATTGTCTTTCTTCAACCTAAATTGACTATGTAACTTTTCTCCCACTGATCCAACTGCAGCTTAACTACATTTATAATGCAATGCACATTTATGGTGTGCAAAATAGGAACATTTTTTTTCCAAGGGAAGAACTATATTCCCCCTGCCTCCACAGTAATAGATAGAATTAGCTAGTTATTATAAATTATGAACAACAGGTCCCAGGAAGTGCAGTGCTTACCGTTAAGAAAACAGAAGTTGTTGAAGAGCTTGAGACTGACGTTGCTCATGAAGATCTTTTATATTATTTCACTCTTCAGGATTTAAGCCAAGTATTTTTAATGTGATGAGTAAAAAGGGCAATTTAAATGACTGCAGACAGTAGTTGAGTTTATACTCTGCTTATTGTTTGGAGCAACTAAGCACATGCACATGAATGATTTACACTTGGGTGAGCCCTATTGCTGACTAAGGCTTCTTATCCCTTCAGAGTTTGGCAGCACTGCTTAACAGCACAAACATTTTAACTTAAAGATTGCCCAAGGCAACATCTTTTGTCAACATACAATTTCACAGTCAGCACACCTGTAATCAAACATAATGCAAGAGGTCCCATCAGCATTTGCTTAATAAGTAAACAAGACATCTTGCGGAGTATCTAAGCAGACATTTATTTGACTCCTTCTGGGGGGAAAAAATCACTTGCAGTATGAGAAGAGTGTAGGGTTAAGGTTAACAAGAGGAAAATTGAGAGCTGCTCTCATACTTAGGAGTTCATTTTATTGAAAGCTGGAAGCTGTGTAGGTCAACCTTTTAAGGGTCATTTACTGTAAATTTTGCTGACCACATACAAATTTGGAATGAAAGCAACATATGCACATGCTTGCATGTGTTTGGTTTCTTTGTGAACACAATGTTTTGCACCACACACAATTATTAATCTTCTGCAATTAATACAAGTATGACAGAGCAATAATAGCTTTGTAAATCCTTACACTTCACTGTGACCATCAGTAAATGAGTACCATAAGTTAGTGAATCTGTCCTCTATTCTAGTTGGATAACGAAATATAATTCTTCTTCCTTCCTGCCCTATGAATAACAGAACATATTCAAACAAAAAAGTGGTTGTCATTTACAAAAACATAAATATGTGCTCTGCAATGTGCTCTGCAATGACAGATAATCACAAATGTCCAGTTATGGGCTGGTAATGCATATATTTTTTAATATGTAGCCCCCCCCCAAGGGCTTCCTCCCTGAAGCAGTCACTCGTGGCATGTACAACCATGAATAAATCAGATTTTTCAAAGCTGGTCTTCTTAATTCATGTTCACTGTCCAATAATTTTTATTTGATGATAGTGTCCCTTTAACTAGTACACTCATACTGATCTTCAAATTGAGTTAGGAAATGACTTGTGTCCAATCTTTTTCTTGCATTTGCATAATGCAAAAAAACTGTTGCATACCACCATGGTTTCTGTGCTTTTACACCCTGTTCTGCACAATAGCCACAGGTGTTAGCACTTGCCTGAGCCTGTACAGTGCCTACATGTAGTCCTTGTCCTTCTCCTACCCTACAAATTCCTAACGAAAAGAGCAGCAATTCCCTTGCTGCAAGTCCAGCGTGAATGAACACTAACAGGTGCCACTTACTGCTCCGGCACATGCAGGAGGGGCACAAGCATATGACCTCTAAAAATATTTCAAACCTTTGCTTACAAAGGTGTGTAATTGATTTGACTGAATGGAAAACAAAAATGTTTGTTCCAAATATTATCTCAGCCCACAATTCTTCATTTCAATTAATTGAAATGCCAAGTGCAAATTAAATTAGCTCAGGCATTACTTTATGTATCCAACAGAAGCTGAAATGGATAATGAAAAGCTGTCAGCACAAGTTTGGAAAGAGAAGGTCCACATTTACAGTTCTCACCCTTTCTGGTGAAGGCTGGTGTGCAAAATGCTACAGCTGGCGGGTCAACACCTACATTTCACCTGCCCTCAAGCATTAGAGGGGTCCCTATAGAAATGAGATTCCATGAATTGCAGTTTTTCATTGTCACAAATTCATGGCTGGTAAAGACTTTACTATTAGTTTGTGAGACTCCTTCTCCTCTGCCATTTTTTGTCTTATGCAGTATTCAGTGTATGGGTATGTTGGTGTCTGGGCCAAAATTTCAACCTATCCTGTCAAGGGCACCCATTTACTTAATTTGGTCGTCCTATCCTATAGTCTGGGAAATTCTGGTTTACAGGAAGAGGAGGAAACACAAAGACAAATGGAGGGTATGGGCAAGGAGCCTAAAGAAGAAAGTGTTATTACTATAGCTTTTATTTCACCACAAACAGCTAAAACATAATTTTTTTTCATGCAGACCTACCATGTCAATGTAAACCAATGAGCAATAACGTGTACAATTTGTAAAGGGCTTGTTCCCCTTTAAATTAACTTTTGGTATGACGTATAGAATGTTATTATGAGAAAATTTGCAATTGGGTTTATTCATGTTTATTTTAGCTATTTAGCAATTCTCCAGTTTGCAATTTCGGCAATCTGGTTGCTAACGTCCAAATTACTACCCATGCATTGATTTGAATAAGAGACTGGAATAGGAGCAGGAGAGGGCCTGAATAGAAAGAGGGGTAATAAAAAGTAGCAATACCAGTTCATTTGTAGGCTTACGGAGCATTTGTTTTATAGATGGGGTCGGTGACCCCCATTTAAAAGTGGGTAAGTCATATGAAAAAGGTAAATAATTAAAAAACTATAGAAAAGAAAAAATGACAGCCAATTCAAAAGATGCTTAGCTTTAGCCATTCTATTACCTATTAAACGTTAATTTAAAAGTGAACAACCCCTTAATATTTTGTTCAGGTACAACACCAAGTATAGTAAGTCTGCTGAGATATTGTAGGAGTTGGGAAAGCAACAAAACATGGACACCATTGATGCATTACCCAAGACTCTGACTTCTCAAGTTTGTTAAAGTTCTAATTCTGCAAAGAATCAGCAGGGAAGACAAGCAATGCATACTGTGCCTTGCCAATAACCTTATTTGCACTTGAATTACTATGTGTTTTTTGGGGGGAGAGCAATGCATTCTAAAACAATACACCCTTTGGTTGTAAAGGGGTCAATTTAATAACCAGACTTGGATGGCAGTGGCTGTAAATTGTAGCAATGGAGCAGAGCAAAATTGAAAAAAATATCAAGCCAGAATAAAATGTACAGTCAATAGATGGCAGAAAAGGATTATATCTTCTATGACCTTACTGTGCTTTGGTGATCTGACTCTGGAGTATTAATCAGAAATATGATTTTTTTGTTGTTTTTTTTTTATATTATTTTATTTCTTACAAACAATATTTTTCAGCTCTCTGGTGAAGGGGTTTCTATAGAGTACTTTTACTGCAGAGCAGTGTAAGGATCAGTACCAGCAGGGAGAATGTAATTGGACACAGATGAAATATGTTAGATTTCAATATATTAGCCTCCATGGATGCACAACAGGAAAAAGAACATGTTCAGCAATACATTAATTAATCATGGATTAACTGCGATTCCAAGGAAGATATATCTATGAGCAATATACTTAATGCAAGCTATTCTTGGTGTGAGGCTGGCAGGGAGATAGACAATATAGATTTTCAATACAAGGTAAAGCAAATCAAACGGCAAACAATGCAGGTAATAATACTTTAAGTAGAACGGCATAGAGGTACTCTAAAATAGTGTGTGATCAAATAGGATTTCCTGTTTGTTTTTACATCCATATGTTGAAAATGCTATAAAAAAAAGCCTTGGTATAGTGGGAAATGAATGTTTATATTTGTCAACATGCATGATTTTACCTACCAACCATGCGTTGATTTGAATAAGAGACTGAAATATGAATATGCGAGGCCTGAATAGAACTATGAGTAATAAAAAGTAGCAATAACTATACATTTGTACATACAGAGCATTTGTTTTTTGAGATGGGTTCAGTGACTCCTATTTGATAGCTGGAAAGAGTCAGAAGAAGATGCCAAATAATTGAAAAGTTGCTAAAAATTGTCCATTCTACAACATACTAAGGGGCAAATTTACTTACTTCCGAAATTGCGCCAGTGACGGCTTCGCTGACATTGAAACACTTCGCCAGGAGTAGATTCGCCAGGACACCGCTAATTCACAAAAATCTGCTAGCGATAATACGATAAGCAGTTCGTAGTTATGCTAGCGATGCCTAATTAGCATATGGCGTGAAGTTAAAGTACAATGGACGTACATGTTGCAGTAACTACATTACACTACACAAAGCCAGGAAACCTTAATAAAATAAAATAGAGGTCTTATATTGCCTTACACATGTGCCCACTGTATAGTTTAGGTGCCATATGTTAGGAAATGTAGGGAGGAAAGAGGGAACCCAAAAAAAAATTTACAATCTTTTTCAGCCTATGACCCTGTAAAAAGTAAAAGACACCAGTGTTTTTTGGGAATTAGAACTGTATTTCTACTTGTGTTTGACCCTGCCTGTTATTGACCAAGTGTGTCTGCTGCCTGTCTTAACCTCTGCCTGTTTTTGAACATTCTCTGAGATCCTGTTAAGTATCTGGTATTTTGACCTGGTCTGTGACCCCGATTACACTTCTGACTCCTGTTTTTTACTGTGCTGCCTGTTTAGTGTATTGACCCAGCCTGTGACTCCGATTACGCTTCTGTCTCTTGTTATTGGACTGTTCTGCTCATCTGGTATATTGACCCGGCCTGTGACCCCGACTACGTTCCTTGTTCTGCGGTCCAGTATACTGTGCGGGTTCCTTGCCTGCCCAGAACTCTCTCCCTGGTCCTCTCATATTATGATCTGGGGGCACCCGAGTAGCGGAGGGCTTCTCCCGAATTGAAAGATAGTTGTTATAGGCAGAAGGCTGAGCCGTGACCAGGACCTTAAAGTTTGTTCTGGGGTTGGAATACCAATCAAAACAGTTGCCTTGCTGCCAGTTTGTACTGGACCTTTACTCTTGGGTCCAGGGACCCCTAGCCTAAAAGCGCAAGCATGTGGGGTTTGGGCAGGATCGCTCCACCAATGAGGCGAGTTGAGACACCTTAGGTGGCAGCGACCCACCTATTTGCCAGGGGAGGCAAAATGCAGATCCTGGTAAATAAGAGCTGAATTCCCATTTTTCAATCTGGAAATTTGGCTCTTCTAGTACAGAGAGCGCAATTGCGCTCTCTGCACTAGTGACGTGGACCGCCCCCGACCCCCCAGGTGAGTGCCGTAGGGAGGGGTGGGGGCAGCAAAAGGAAGGCCGTCTCAGGTGGCAAAATGCCCAGGATCACCCCAGGGTTTGGGTTAGCTATGCTGCAAGCATTTACAGACATTGCTGGGATACATTTACTAAATTTGATTTCACAGGTCTCATCTATGCCTTCCCCTTACCCTAATCGGGTAGTTTGCTTTATTATATGCAGTTGCACTTTTTTTATTTCTTATTTTAAGATTTGGAAATATTTACTTTTTTTAAAAAAAAAATTGATGTGATGGCTGGCATTTTAACAGCTATTCAGTTGCTAGGACATATATACATTAACAACCAGACTGGAATAGGAAAATAACATTAACTATAACATTCAATGTACAATCTGTGTTAGGAGTGCCTGGGTGGATGAATAAAAAAAATGAGCACTTGAAAAATTACCAGATCCTATTATTATAAACAAAGTCCCATCTTGCATTTTCTTCTTCTTAGTGACCTGTTTATGTCTCCTTACAGTTTAGTTAAATGTAAAAGACTTAGCTGTCCAATTATTTCCCTCATAAATCATAACTATATGGTTCTGTTGAATGGTCACATAATGACTGGGCAAGATAACACATGCCAATACAATGAGTTATGATAAGTGCCGTATAAAAGAATATTAAGTGGGACGATCGCAACATGATTAAGACAGAGGGTGCTTAATTTTTCATGATACAGTTATTTTTTTTTACCCAGACAAATGGATTAGTGAGAAGAAATGGAAAATATTACAATGTAATCCTGTCTAACAAAAGGTCTAGCTGCAGCTGAACTGCAGTATTTAACAACTTGAGCCTTGGTAAGGTTTGGGGGAAAGCTATCTCTGCTGAACTTTATTGCTGGTACAAGTAGGACTGTCTCACTTCAGGTATTGTTGAAGTGCAACTCCCAGTACCATGCCAGTAAATGTTTGGAACAGTTTTTCAACAATAAGGAATGGAACAGCACAGTTGGACAACAATGATTTAAGACATTATGGCACCTATCTTACCCGTCTCTATCTATCCGCTCTATCTATCCGCTCTATCTATCCGCTCTATCTATCTATCTATCCGCTCTATCTATCTATCTATCTATCTATCTATCTATCTATCTATCTATCTATCTATCTATCTATCTATCTATCTATCTATCTATCATCTATCTATCATCTATCTATCATCTATCATCTATCTGGCTGTCCGTCCATCGGATAAAAAACAGGTGTATGCTAAAAGAAGAGAGGACAGTGCTCTTCAATTTGAAATTTTAAAGCAATTGTTCGAAGTGTTTTGCAGTGGTGAGGTACATTTTTGAGGGGCAAAATGGCAAATGCATACCTCCCAACTGTCCCAATTTGCGTGGGACAGTCCCAATTTTGACAGCTCAGCTCGCAGTCCCAGATATTTATTAAAATGTCCCGAGTTCTCTTTGATCTTCTGCACTGAGGGCAGAGAAAAAGATACAAAGTTTCTGAAATTTAATTAAACAAGAGGTTGGTGCACTACAAGCACTACAAGCAGCAGATATTTTTGTCCCACTTTCCTTTCTTCAAATGTTGGGTGGTATGCATATGTGACAAAGGGGTACAATACTGTTCCACATGGCTGAATATGGGGAAATAAAGTCAAGACATAATACCTGCACTTTTTGGCAATTGGAAAAATCCAATCACGTATGTGCTCTCACTGCAGGTTAGTTGCAATGAGCTACCGGGCTTGCCATTCATTTCTCTATAAACCCTTATATGTCCTAATTAACAGCAAGTTATACCATTTATGGTGTTTGATTTCTAACATGTTTGCTTGTGTTTTATTAGCTAATTCTGTTTTTTTCTGAAGGGAATTTAGCAAAGAAGCAAATGTTATGATATCATGTCAGCTCTGTCTAAGAATAATTATCTGAAGTGTCAAAAATACTAAGCAATTTGTCTCCATCTAAAAAGACAGCTGAATATATAGCAAGGTCTGGTGAAGCATATTCTGCCAGGAAATTCTAATGCACAAATAGCAGATTCCCCTTAATAATTTCATGTTTATTATCTCTGTGCACTGGAGCAACCTTTATGCTAGCTTCTTAAAATTGTTGGTAATGTGCACATATATAAAAAGAAATAGGCAATATTATTGCTTGTTCTATATAGATATATTTCATGTCTGCATTTTAATGGCTTTGCACAATCAGTATGTGACTCACGTGCTAAAATAATCCATAAAATACAGTCTTAAAAATGTTGCTTAGCAGCAAGTATAAGCAATTTGCAGAGTATGGAGATGGCACACACATTTAAGGAATTTTGCCAAAAAGCTTCCAGACCATAGTTTTTTCTTTTCTATGTTTTTGCCAGGTCATTTGTTAGGCATATCTAGGGATCATCAAGCTAAGAGCGCACTCAACTGACCCAGAAACATACTATTCCTGTATATATTGAGGCATCTGAGCCTCCATAAAAGAACCACAAACTGTAAATAATAAAACTGTATGACTGCACTTTCCGCTATACCTTCTGTGCTGCCCTCATAGCTATTCTGACAGAATTAGTGGCCATCTAGTGGCCACTCTCACTGAAGCAGCTATAAAAAAATAAAAAAACAGGTATGTAAGGGCACCTGTTGTGTAAAAATGGTATCCCCAACCAAAGGTTACGGGCAAACAAAGCCTGCATTCCAGTTGGGGATAACAGTAGTTTTTTTTTTTTTTTTTTAAAATGCCCCCCGCCATCTCTACGCTACCCGCACCGGGAGTGAGCTCTGGTGCTAACAGCCATGTCCGGTCCCCGCATGCGCATAATGAAAATGTGCCCCAAATTGCTCATTATGTGCATGCACGTGAAGTCACATGCACGTTATGCGCATGCGAGTGACACAACATGGCTGCTCACACCGGGAGCTTCCTTCCGGTGCGGGTAGTGTAGCGCTGGCAGGGGTAATTTAAAAAACCCCAAAAAACTACCGTTATCCCCAACCGGAATGCAGGCTCTATTAGCCCGCACCTTTGGTTGGGGATAACATTTTTACCCCAGTATGTAAGCAGGAAGTGACCTATATCACAGGAAGTTCTAGACTTTATTTCATAATGAATATTTCTCCTCATGAAGCTGAAGAGTTGCCACCTGTCTGGTTTTGACCCGGACAGCTTGCTTTTTTGAAGAGCTGCCCAGGTCAAAACTGCCTGCCCGGTTTTCCAAATGAGGAAAACCGGGCAGGATTCCCTATGATTGACACAGTGATTGGCCAATTGCCATGTCGTAGCCGCTCCTGACGTAGCAACCCCCCAGCCGCGTCACAGCCCCACCCCCTGTCTAGAAACAACCCGGCCAAAAAGTGGCAACCCTCTGAGTCTGGTTGCCTTTCACACTAAACCCCCCCCTCCAAACTCAACAGCAGTTTTAGCAGTTCATTTATGATGGAGGGGTGAGATGTGATGGGGTAGGCAAAAGAGAGGCTAGAACATTGTATGCATTGGAGCTCCTAAGAATCTAAAGTTGGTCACAGTCAAGTTGTAAGATTATCAAAATCGGACCATTAATGTTATAAACAGTAACTGCCATGTGGTCAAACACACAGAGGTCCAATCTGCATTGAGAGGGACAGATCAGCTTGAAAACAGGTGCAATGACTTTGCAGAAGTTTGGCTTGGATGATACCCAGGGGTGTTTCAGCCATGAGGTAAGGTGAGCAGCTTGCCTCAGGCGGCAGCTCTGCAGACGTTACCAGGGGCGGCAAAAAGCTGCCCCTGGTAACTTAAAGAGTAGGGATGTAGCGAACTGTTCGCCCGCGAACTAGTTCGCGCGAACTTCGACCGTTCGCGTCCGCCGAATGTTCGCGAACGTTTGGGAACGTTCGCATTTTGAGTTCGCGTTCGATCGTTCGACCATTCGACCATTCGAATTCCTTCGACCGCTAAAAATCGAACGATTTCCATTCGTTCGAACGATTGTAAGCATTCGATCGAATGAAAAGCATTCGATCGAATGAAAAGCATTCGATCGAATGGCTTCGATCGTTCGATTCGAATGAAAATCCTTCGATCGAACAATTAAAATCCTTCGATCGTTCGAATCGAACGATTTTAGCGGGTGTTCGAAGTTCGCGAACTGTTCGTGAACGTACGCATTTTTTGCCGGTGTTCGCGAACGGCGTTCGCGAACACCAAATCGGCAGTTCGCTACATCCCTATTAAAGAGCCAAATTTCCGGTTTTAAACCGGAAATCCAGCTTTTCTAGTGCAGAGAGAGCAAATCGGACTCCACTGGACCCCCCGTCAGCTGTTAAGGTGAGAGTGACGGGAGGCAGGGGGGGGGCGGCATTGCGAACGCTGCCTCAGACGGCATTACTTCCCGAAACGCCCCTAATGATACCCCAAAACATAAAATCTGTTTTTTAGTTAAAATGTTTTTTTCAGTTCTACCAGTCTAAAGTGGTCATACACATAACTATTATGATCTTTCCTGCAAAAAAGATCATTAAGAACATCAAGAGCCAAATTTTCGGAAATAAAAATAGAAACAATAAAATTCTACCTCTATCTGACGATTGAGCAGTAAAACCTGGCCAATGTTTGGGCACCTTCAAAAGCGTCTGATCAATTTTCAGACATTCAACAAGCCATCCGATATTCAAGTCTTTTGCCGATATCGGTCGGCTCGTCTCCCACCATACATGCACCAAATATCGTAAAAAACGTTGTATGACCACTTTTAGATCAATGCCAGTCACAACAGAAAAGAGGCAATTTAAGGTAATATAGTGTAAATTATCAACATTTGTCTATCCTTACTTGATTAAACACTACCCAAAAAGCTTACACTCACAGATCTGCATGGAATCCAAAACAACTAGAACAATAGCAGTTACTGTATGTTACTGAGGGGAGCATAAAGAAACAGCAAAGCAAACTGCAAGCAGCACAACCACAGCACTTACATAAAATAAAAAGGAGTCATAGTTAGGCATGAGTGAAATATTTTGTTAAATATTTCCCACATTTTTGGCAAGATTAGATTCACCCATCACTAGTCATAATATTATAGATGTATTTTTAGTTTATTTCTATAAGCCTGCAAAACTCTTGCTTCTTTTATCTATATATTATTTATATCTGTGTATATATGATTTTATATATATATATATATATATATATATATATATATATATTTATATATATATATATATATATATATATATATATATATATATATATATATATATATATATATATATATATATATATATATATATATATATATAGATATAGTTCATATCTACCATAAAAATGTTAATATGCTGCAAGTCAGTAGGCTTAAGGACATACTGTTAAGTATTCCTATAAGGTTTAACAGATGGTTGCATTATGAATTCCTTTGAACATCTAATTGTTCTGAACAGACATTAATAATGATAACTTTACAGTGATTGCCTCCATTTCATGCAAAGATCACCAGATGCTTTACTGAAACAAATTATATATCACTGGGGTTTGTGTGAAATACAAAGATTTCCATTTGGCCCACTGCACAATAAAGAGTCAAATACGCCTATTATTAGAGAAAATGAGACAAGTATGAATGTTTTTGTGTTCTACACTTATCAAGGCAAAAGTGGAGAACCAGTATGAGGTCCACACTGTGGTCCTCTGGTTACTGATGAAAGATGAAGCTTGTAGTTCATAAACAATTGGAGATTGTTAAGTTAGAAACACTGCACCATATGCACCTGTGCTGGACTGCTACTAAAAACAATGCAGCCCTGCATTTATTAGGCATAGTCCAGGTCAATTGTGCATTAAGGTTTATCAGTCTGTACATATACATAATTAAGTGGCTGTTACAGGAGTTGTGATAGCACTGACTGCACGGTCAACAACTCCAAAGAGACACCAGTTTTAGTACCGCTTAGAAACCAATTTTGCAGGTAACATTCACTCACCCTTTCTGCTTAGGTATCTGTCTCAGACAGATCTTATACTAAAGCATCTAGTGCCAAAGTGCAAGAACACTGAGTGGTGCAGGAGCGTGCCCCTTAGTGCTCAATCAGTGCTGCAACGTAGGCACAGGCCAACCACACCCATAGGGGCCAGTTTACTTAGCTCGAGTGAGGGAATAGAATAAAAAAAACTTTGAATTTTGAATGATTTTTTTGGCTACTTCGACCATCGAATGGGCTACTTCGACCTTTGACTACCGCTTCGAATCGAACGATTCGAACTAAAAATCGTTCGACTATTCGACCATTCGATAGTCGAAGTACTGTCTCTTTAAAAAAAAACTTCGACCCCCTAGTTCGCCACCTAAAAGCTACCGAAGTCAATGTTAGCCTTTCGAACAATTTTTAGGTCGAAGAAAAATCGCTCAATCAATGAATTAAAATCCTTCGAATCGAACGTTTCGAAGGATTTAATCGGTCGTACGATTTTTCGTTTTTTTGCCGTAAATCCTTCCACAATTCGGCAGTCAAATATCGATATTCGACCCTAAGTAAATCTATTAATAAATCTATTAATAAAGGAGACTCTTAAATAGGGATGTAGCGAACTGCCGATTTGGTGTTCGCGAACGCCGTTCGCGAACACCGGCAAAAAATGCGAACGTTCGCGAACAGTTCGCGAACTTCGAACACCCGATAAAATTGTTCGATTCGAACGTTCGAAGGATTTTTCATTCGAATCGAACGTTCGAAGGATTTTAATCGTTCGATCGAAGGATTTTCATTCGAATCGAACGTTCGAAGGATTTTAATCGTTCGAACGAATGGAAATCGTTTCGAACGAATGGAAATCGTTCGAACGAATGGAAATCGTTCGAACGAATGGAAATCGTTCGAACGAATGGAAATCGTTCGATTTTAGCGGTCGAATGGTCGAATGGTCGAACGATTTGTATTCGAATCGAACGCGAACTCAAAATGCGAACGTTCCCAAACATTCGCGAACATTAGGCGGACGCGAATGGTCGAAGTTCCCGCGAACAAGTTCGCCGGCGAACAGTTCGCTACATCCCTACTCTTAAATTGGTTCTTTAACTCCTAAAATATTCTGTATATACTTTTGTATGTAGTAAAAATTAGGGATGCACTGAATCCAGGATTCGGTTCGGTATTCAGCCAGGATTTGGACTTTTTCAGCAGGAGCCCTGATTTGCACATGCAAATTGGGGTTTGGATTCAGTTTGGGATTCGGCTAAATCTCAAAATAGAGGATTCGGTGCATCCCTAGTATAAACCACAACCATGTTTTACCACTAACAAATGCCATTTTACACAATGAAACCAGTAGCATTTTGTGCCTAATTCCTAAAAATACATGCTATATACCACTCTATTTCTGTGCATTTTATGGTGCAAGATCCAAATTTGGCCATTAGCTGAGCTCCCAAGTGGTATCAACAGCTTTTTGCTCTAGATACATTTTTTTGAGTGAGTCAGCAGAATGGGGAAACGGATATGGTTAAAATGCAAAAAGCTGCTCGTTTCTGATAAAGAAAAATGCCGCTGCAACATCTGTTTGACTCTTGTTTGCAGCTTCATCAACACTAAGTGGTCAATAAATCAGACTGGCATGGCGTTTCGTTTCTTCCGTGGCTAAGTCATTAATCTAAAGCCACTTCTCATGAAAAATGAAGGAGAAAGACTGTGTGATACTGAAAATGTATACATTATCCAGAAAGTAATAATAGCATGTAATACTATCCAAGACCTCCCACAAGGACGGCTATGACTATAGCAGGTTTTCACTGCTCATTGTAATATAAAATTAAAATTAGCATAGTAAATCAGCTATTGTTTGCTCCGCCAGCCCGTTTTATTACGATATGTTTCTTGGTATTGCCTTTTGTGTCAAGTTCAAACGCTCAAATGAGTAAGCTTTCATCCAACACTACATCTCTGAGGCACAGTGAGGGGCCCGGCGACGTAAGGCAGAGTGCATAGATGGCAAAAAAAGGCAACAATTTATCTTGGAATAAATAAATGATGGGAAGACTGAACTTCAAAGACTGAGTGTCACAAACTTGGCATGAATCTACCTGAAATCCCGATTAGAGAGAAAATAAAACTTGCTTTTCCTTTAATATCTGTTCGTTGTAAGAGAAAGCGTTTAGATGACTGCTTTAATATAAAGGAAGGTCCTATTTAAGACGTATGAAATTTATGTGAAGTGTACATAAAAAGAAGCTTATTTAGTAATATCAAACGGCCCCCTCTGGACAACCTGATTATGAGTTGGTCAATGTCTCCTATATTTTATCAGACAGTATAAGCAGCAGTCGCCCCCAGGCCAATAAACTGTACACCCTAATTCGAGACCAGTTATAAAGTAAGGCCAGGTGGGCATTTAGCTTCCCTTGGGGGAGAAACATACATAGAACATATTATATTGTGTTCATTATTTTTATTATATGTCCAGCCTGTGGTCCTTTGGCCATGGGTGGGACACTCGCAGCTGAGCAAAAGCTGGAGGTCCACAAGGAGCACATTCCTGATACTGATGTATGTAATGCTCGGTACACTTGGGGGAATCCTTCCATCCCCAACTGCCTATAGTCCCCTTTTCTAGAACACTGACCTTGCAATGAATTACAGCTCTATGGAGGAGAACATATACATTGGAAAAATACATGGTTCTGAGCAGCAACATAAAGGGTTTGCATGCGTGATGTTTTTTTCATGTGTGTTGTTGGCATAGCACCACATTAGTAAATGGATCAAATGAATGTTAATTGTTACATATTTAGGAGAGGCCCTGTGTAGAAGTCCTAACTTTGTTTTTGGGTGCTTTACTGCCACTTTCCCCAGTTGGAACAACGGGATCCACATCACAAGCATTTTCATTTCCGTTCCGAGCCTTTCTTTTGTGAATAAAAAATAACACAGCCCAATTTAGGCTTAGGTAAACAACGAAATGCTACAAAGAACAAAAAAGCTGTGAATTCAGAATCCCTTTAAATAGAATAACACAAAGCCTGGCTATTTCTTTTCCCTCTCAGATTAGTAGAACAATACGTTATGCTGTTCTTTTGGTGACTTCATTTCTTTGAGAACTATTTTTTTTTTTATCAAGCACAGTCTTTTATAGCAGAGAATTATTTGGAGTTATCTAAGGTATTATTTAGACAGTGATTCATCCTTTTGGTTTGCTCTTTATTCCTACGACACTAAAGCACATTCCAGGCGCAAAGCAAATTTTTCAAGAATGTTGAGAACTTTCCAGAAGCTGTCAGAGTGAATTAATGCCTTATCAGAGACAACTGTGAAGGGTGGCAAGTTCCTCACTGAGCAGACGTGATGCTGATCCTGTAAGTGAAAGCCCATGCCACGCAGTACCGCTCACCCAAACAACAACAAAATCATTGCCCGAGACAAGGCAAAAGGACTTCAAATCAACACCATGAGCAAGGTGATAAACCAAAGGATAAAAAAATCTGACTTTAATTCATGTAAAATGATCTGCTGTAAGCTGTGAAATACTGTATTTCTGTTCAGGACAATGCTATTAAATATAATAACATGTTGTCTCTCTCTCTCTCTCTCTCTCTCTCTCTCTCTCTCTCTCTCTCTCTCTCTCTCTCTCTCTCTCTCTCTCTCTCTCTCTCTCTCTCTCTCTCTCTCTCTCTCTCTCTATATATATATATATATATATATATATCTCAACTGACAACGGTTCAGTATCGTTCTCTATAGGCGAATGAACACAGATTTCCTGAATAAGAGGTGCTTAAACTGCCAGGGATTAGTGATGGGCAAATTTGCGCCGTTTCACGGATATATTTGCGAACCGGCGCCGGCGCCCGTTTTTTTGACGCGGCTACTTTTTTTGACGCCGCCAAATGTATTCGCCGGCTGCGAATCGCACAAATTCGCAGTGAATTCGCGCCTGGTGAATAAATTCGCCCATCACATCCATTGTTAACACTGTACCACTTAGCTGCACAATTATAATCAAAAATGATATTTTAATGTTGTTATACAGGTATGGGACCTGTTATCCAGAATGCTCGGAATCCGGAATTTCCAGATAACGGATCTTTCTTTAATTTGGATCTTCATAAACCTAGTAGAAAATCATGTAAACATTAAATAAACCCAATAGGCTGGTTTTGCCTCCAATAAGGATTAATTATGTCTTTGTTTCGATCGTGTACAAGGTACTGTTTTATTATTACAGAGAAAAAGGAAATAATTTTTAAAAATCTGGATTATTTGGATAATATGGCAGATGACCTTTCCGTATTTCTGAATAACGGGTTTCCTGGATCCCATACCTGTAATCTGGAAATATTTGCAGATCACTGACTTTAAAAAAAAAAAAAAAAGAAGAAGTAAGTTTCAGAATCAGAAACTCTTGTGCGTTTGATATGATAATTTGTTCTATTTTTAGGATTTTTACGTTCATTTTCTCCCCACAACAACTCTCCCTGCTTTCAAAATAATGCGGCGCAACACCTAGGAGGAGAGATCTGTTCATCATTAGCCTTAACATAATTTAGCTTGAGCAGTCATACACTAAAATTGCTTTTCTAATGAATGCAACATATTCTGCCGTGCTTTCTGTAACGAATATCCCAGCAGCTTTCTCCTGAGAGACCCTGGAACAGCCAGGAACTAAAGTAGCTGCAAGCACCTTTATTGTTTGCATCCTGCCAGCACACCTTCTGTTTAATGCTTGAGTAATGCAAGCAGTGTTTTCAATGTGCAAACAATGTTTCACCAAGACACCGTTCCAAAATGGACTCTTTCATAATAATGTTTTGTGGCAAAACGGAAATGAATAATTGCTACGGTTGTATGAGATGCTTCCGATGTATACTTAGCACAGGGATGTTCCTGCTTTCAAGCTTTCAGGAAAAATGACCTGTTCAGAATCACCCCTGAACCGTCTGTTACATTGCTCAGCTTGGCAGAAAGGGAGAGAGACCGGGCCAATGGGCATACAATGCAACGGATCAGCACATACAGTAGTGCTAGACTAGTACATTCCCAAAATAAAGGCTAGAAGATTCCGTCAGTTCTTTCATATTTTATTTTTGCAGAAAATACTCAGGCTATTAATATATAACCACTCACAGATGTAAAATATCCTCTGTACTGAGACCTGCAACTTCCATTATGCTTAAGGTTTTTAGAATTTCTTAGACTGTTGGCACCTGTTGGCTCTCTGACTGCCTCCGCCATCTGGCAGAAAACAAGTAGCAGTCAAAAACACCATGGCAGACAGAAGTGTTTTGACTGCAATTGTTTTCCACTATATGATAGCAGCAGATAAAGGGAGTTGTTCACCTTTAAATTAACTTTTAGACAGTGATATCAATTTATAATTTGTCTAAGGGGCAAATTTATCAAAGTTCGAAGTGAATTTTCAAAGTAAAATACTTCGAATTTGAATAAAACTTTGAAATTCGAATATCGAAATTTATCATGTACTGTCTCTTTAAAACTTCGACTTCGACCATTTGCCACCTAAAAGCTGCCGAAGTACTGTTCTAGCCTATGGGGGACCTACTAGACCCTATATGGAGGCAATTGGTGGATTTTGAGAGATCAACGTTTTTTGGGGGAAAAACTTCGAATCGAAGGCGATATTCCTTCGATCGTACGATTCAAATACGGACCACCTTGACCCCCAAAAACCTTCGACCTCTATTCAGTTGGTCTTTTTAAATTCAAAGTTCGAAGTTCAAAGCTGCCCCTTAATGTTTCATTATTTGTGGTTTTTAAAGTATTTAGCTTTTTGTTCAACAGCTCTTCAGTTTTAAATGTCAGCAGCTATCTGGTTGCTAAGGTCCAAACTACCCTAACAACCAGGAAGTGATTCGAATGAGAGTCTGGAATATAAATAGGATAGGGCCTGAATAGAAAGTTAAGTAATAAAACAAAAACAATACAATTGTAACCTCAGAGAGCAATAATTTATGGGCTGTCGGGGTCAGTGATCCTCATCTGAAAGTCTCAAGAGTCAAAAGAAGAAGGCAAATAATGCAAAAACCATAAAAATGAAGATCATTTTAAAATCTGGATAGGACATAGATATTCTTAGGCCTCTAAACCATAATTCTTATTTGCTGTATCTGTTTCCTTCCACCTAGATCTTGCCAGTAGTTAATGATCTGCTTAATATTGCCAAGATCAATTTATGTGAAATATATTTTGTTCATGTATGTATATATATATATATGTATATTTTGATTATGAAATGAGTTAGATTCAGATTCAGCTTGTATCGTATCCCAGCTAATGAAAACATGCTTAACCATTCCAATCTTATACACAAGCTGAACGGAAGGTGATGGTACTATAATACCACATTTTATCCTGAGAAATAAATGCATTACTCTGAATTTTATTTTTGCTCAACTATAATAAAACAAATATCTGCTGATACTGGTGAAATCTTTCATGACTCTGCTCCGGCATTGTTATACTACAGCTCCCATCATGCTAGGCTCACTGGGTTAGTATTATGGGTGCTGGAGGATAAATCATCTGGAAAGCTGCTGGTTTTTAACTACTTTCAGGGATTCAAATCCCCAAGGCCTTTTGTATAGAGTGCATTGAACAATGATCCTATCTATGTGTGTTTAATGTTCCGTTTACTGAACTATATTGCCAATTAAAATCGACTTTTCATTCTCCAGGACTATTTCAGCAGCGAGCATGATCTTTTCAAGGAATTATGTCTTTTCCCATTTGTCTCTCATTTATGATAGCTAAGAAGGTGATCAGCATGGCAAGCCTTGTTTCTTAAGCTGGTTGTTTGACCAACAAACCTTGATTCAGATGCTCGCGTGTTGAGTCACATCAGGCCTTCATCCACGAAGGAACATAAAATGTGATCAGTTAAGGACAGGTTTTATATGATGTGGTCCATGGCATACATTATATTCCTTTACAGCATGATCTATATCTTAAATAACCCTTATGATGTACTGGTAATGTATCATTATACTGACTTCATACACAGGCCACTACTTATGCAAATTTTCATAGATAATGATACCATTATAGATATGATGATTGATGAGATAGATAGCACTGTGGGGTCATGGGCTCAATTTGACAAGAGTGCTATCAACAAAGGGTTTGTATGTTCCCTACATTTCTGCTTGAGTCCTACAGTGGGAGGGGTACTTGCAAAAAATGCAAGTCTTAGAAGGTTTACTGCTATAGTCAGTGGATCTGAGGGTTGTGTTGAAATAAAAAGGCTTCTCTGCATCACTTCCAACTTAAGCCTGCACTCAGATGATGTTACTTCTCGGGTTCAATATTATGCCATGATACATCAGTACTGCAGATAAAGAGTCTTGTGGGTCATAAAGGGCCCATAGACTGGTACATTATTAACAGCGTATTCATTGATGGAAAGTTGTAACATTTCAAATGATACAGAATATGGCATTTTTTTGCAAACATTTTGGTATGTGTTTATAAATGTGCATGCACATGAGCTATGTAGAGTAGAAAACGTCGAGTGGAAACTGGTTAGTTAGTAAAATTGCTTAAAAAAAACATGGGTATCTTATTCAGTTTTACCAAGTATGCTGTGTTAAACATGTACTTCCATGGTGTATATGATAGGTTTAGTCGCAGCTTCACCAAAGCTGCACTAATTTATAAAGAAGGCCCTTTTTAGATATACAGGTATAGGATCCCTTATCCGGAAACCCGATATCCAAGCTCCGAATTATGGAATGGCTGTCTCCCATAGACTCCATTTTATCCAAATAATCCAAATTTTTAAAAATGATTTCCTTTTTCTCTGTAATAATAAAACAGTAGCTTGTACTTGATCCCAACTAAGACATAATTTATCATTATTGGAAGCAAAACCAGCCTATTGGGTTTATTTAATGTTTAAATGGATTTCTAGTAGACTTAAGACATGAAGACCCAAATTACGGAAAGATCCATTATCTGGAAAACCCCAGGTCCCGAGCATTCTGGATAACAGGTCCCATACCTGTACTGTAAATTGGTGCTGAGCAGCAAAAGAAAATGTAAATTATTCAGGGCTTAGTATATCTATAAATATGGCCGTACAGAGTATTCACAGAGAAAGTAAGCCGCATACATATGGTTGTTGCATTTCACCAGCTCAGGACAGCTTGGGATGTGATCCAAAGTCCTATCCATTGCTGCCCATCCCCAAGCAACATCAGTTACTAAGAAAAACAGACAGCATTACCTGAGGATCAAATGAGCCTGCACAGCTTGGGAGTCTGCATTTACAGGACTAATATTACAAAGGAAGCCTGAAAACACTGCCGTTAAATGAGTTTTTAAGACAAATGTCTAAAACAACAATGGAAATATTATACTTTTTATACTTTTATTATAATATTAAAATGTAGCTAATTAAAGCATGATATTTAAGTGCACTGAAGAATGTTAACTTTGTAACTTTCAAATTAACCTTAGTCACATATAAAAATAAAATCAAAATAAAAAACAAATGGGCTAATTTATGATAAATACAGGATTTTCTTTTACCTATAATGTCTTTACCCCTGTGGTTTTACTGGCACAAATTGGAGGCAATGGCACTCAAGATTGTTGGAATGGAGATGGCATTATTTCTGGGGATCACCATTGAAATAATATCTGCTTGAGAGTCATTAGGTGCAAGTCTGCTGTGCCTATTGACACAAACTGGGCTGGAGCAATGGTGCTCAGCACAGATGTAATGCTATAAACTGCTAGGGTAGTACTACAAGGACATTTTCGGCACAATCCAACGTGCTGCTACAAAAGGTCGGCGTCAAATTGCATGCAACAGAAATAAGGTAAGAGATAGAAATGTCAGAAGAAGTCGCAGCATTGATCCGAAGGGAGACGACTGTCAGATGCAGACGCAACGGATCAATGCTGCGACTTCATCTGACAATTCATTCACTTACCTTATTTCCGTCGTATCCAATTTGACGCTGGCATTTTTTCGCAGCGTGCCGGATCGTGCAGAAAACGTCTGTGTAGTCCTACCCCTATAGTCACTGTGTGCTGTGCAGCAGCTTTACTGAGTTTACACCAGATTATCTGAAGTTTATAGTGAAACCCTGTGGGGCACATGATACATTCCAAGCGGGTGTCCTGTGCTACCTGGCCAGCCACCTTGCCCCCTACCTCATGTGCGTGCTCCTTCTAACGCTCACTCCAGGACGGTTAGTCAGCTGTTTTTCAGGTATGCTATATTCATTTTTGTATATTTTATGTCAGTCTTGTAACCACTATAAGATCACTGTTCCTGTTCTGTTAACCACAATGTATTAAGATCAATGGAAGAGATGGGCTGGTGGCTTTGTAGTATACATGACAATGGCAGTGTTTCCCTGCTCCAGCCAAATACAATCCACCTTAATAAAAATAAAAAACAGGACATGTCTGCTTATGCCTCAAGTTCTTGTGTTAGTAGCTGAGTGCATATATGCTGAGTGTGTACAGGGATCCAGTAGCAGCACAAGAATTCTATGAGCTAGCAATGATTCATATCATTGAACTGTATATGATCCTGTACTGAGTCTAGGGCTAAGAATCTGACCTGTGAGCTCTATGTTAGTGGAGAAGCATAGAGCGATGGCATTTTGGTCCTTCATTGTGAAATACTTTCTCGAGCTCTTAGTTATGAAACAGAAAAGAAAACCTTCACTGGCAGTTAAGGAGACTCCTCAACACATTACCTATTCCTCACAACATTCTTTCTTCACCAATAACAAAAAAAGTGAAACATTCTCCTTGAATTTTGCATAATACTCAAACAAAACAATAAAGAAAGCAGCATGTTTCCCAAAAGCAAATTCTGAAAAGCAAATTAGATGCAGAATATAATTATTTTACATAAGTGAGACTGCCGAAAAAGATTTAGAATAAAGAATAAGATTGCTTTACACAGACAGGGATACAGAACAGATTTTGTTTGTCCCTATTACCATTGCATGATATATTAAACTTCACGGGAGAATCCTAATTACTAATAAGCTAGAACAAGGATGCCGCACTTTCAGGAAATTGTTTTGAAATAAACAATTGTTTTATTGTAATCAAGTCGCTGCCATTTTAAAGAGGGTGGCATATCCTCAGTGAAAGTGGGACTGAAGATGAATTGGCAAGGCTTGCTTATTGCAAAGTGACTGTTTACTCTTGTGCAATGGTAATAGTAAGATTTCTTGCAATTGTTCCAAGGCAAATCATGATCTAACAGGGTGACTTGTTATTTTTTAATGTTCCCCCCTGTTTCTCCTTCAATACCTCTACAAGGACAAGATAAAGCACAATCACCACTGCGTTTATGTGCTAAAAGAATGAGTTGAGGCTTCAGAAACACTGCAGGGCAGAGTGTTGATTAAAAAATGCTGTTTTATATTTGTAAGCCGTTGTTTATCTGTCTTATTTTATTTTATACCTTTTTCCCTGTGGTCGCTGATAAACTGGAAGTTCCATCATTGTAATAACTCTGCAGAGTTGTTTTTCTACCTGTTGCACTAAACTCATGCTTGTTTCCAGGACCATATTCCATTTTTAAATGCCATTATAATAACACATAGCTTTGTGGTGGCACATTACATGATTTCTCTTTATTTCTCCTGCATGCTTTTTGTTTGAAGATTTTATTTTATATTCCTCTAAATCTTCTGACTCTGTTTGCCAGAATAAAGATAAAAAAAGTTCATAGGAAGAGCATGTATAAACCCAACAGTATGCTAAATAATAGGTTTATGATTCTAACTTTTTCCTGCTAACAAAACAGCAAAGGGTGTTTATATGGTTCTAGTGAACTGTCACCCCTTTGGTGATGGCTTCAGATGCCTCACAGCAAGGGGCACAGAATGATAATATGTTATTTTGTTTAAGAAGTGGCAGCTTTTTTTTGTAAAAGCTGTAAGCAATGATTGGCATCCACCAAACCACTTTGTGCCTCAAACCTTAAATATAATCTGTTGAATAGGAAGCAAGGGAGGTGGGTATTGAATTATGCACTGCAGGTTTTTGATAATGGACTCGACAAGGGTTCGGTGGGAGGACAAAGTGCAAACCCTAGGAAGAAAAGCAAGTAAGCACAATGGACTATGAAGGAGAAGAGGATGCATTCACATCAAGAATAGATCTGTCAAAACATGTGAGGATGATTTCTGGTATAGGCCCCTTCACTTAAAGCAATGCCATTTTCCTCAAACCCAACATCTCTTCTTTAATGTAAACAAAACCTATTTGGACATTTTATCTTCATTAATAACATATTCTATTATTCTTTTTCATTTAACATTGCTCTCCTGACTCCTTCTAGTTCCATAATATCCTTTATGACAGGAATAGAAAACCTGTTAGATTCATCGGACTATTGGTGTTTGGTTGAATAGGTTGTCAAAATGAGTCGTTTTCGACATTTTGCAGCCACGCCTCCACTCAATTCAAATTCAGACTCTCTAGTCTGCACCCTGGACATTGTAGCTGCTTAAAGGAGAAGAAAAGCTACAGAGGCATTTTATTGCCAATAGAAAAGCTGCAATAGTGCAAGCTATAACACTATATTTATTCTGTAGAATGTTTTACCATACCTGAGTAAAAAGCTCTAGAAACTCTCTGTTTGTTTAGAATAGGAGCTGCAGTATTAATGTGGTGTGACATCACTTCCTGCCTGAGTCTCTCCCTGCTCTAGGCTCAGATTACAGTTGAGAAGGGAGGGGGTGTGGAAGAGGAGCAAACTGAGCATGCTCTTGCCCAGGGCAATGAGGTTTAAGCTGAAGGCAGGAAGTCTGATAAAGAAGCCCATGTGTACACAATAGAAGGAAAGAAATGCAGTTTCTTTTGACAGAGGACTCAGAGCAGCACTACTTTGGGGGTTTACTGGTATATTTAGATGGACCTTTCTGATAAGGCTTACTTAGTTTTAACCTTTCCTTCTCCTTTAATGATTGCTCCACTTGCAGTTTGGCCATGTCTCTTCTTATACATTAAGCCAAACATAAGGTCCAAAAGAACCATCTGTAAAGGAACCAATCATTTATTTTGTTAATGAATATGGATCAATATGTAAATATTCTTTTCTATAGATTTATAGATTTTACAAGTCACAGGGTGATACAATATTTCCCAGTTCTTGACATACTCATGTGTAATTATCCTCATCTTTAAAATTTTAATAATAACTCGTAATCTTACATTCACATGATAAAAACTAAAACCCATTTATATATGTTTAAAAAGGGAAGATATAGTACCTTGGTCCACATAACTTCAATGAAAGGACTTTATTTATCTGTGCACTGGTGATCTAAGTATCTACCGTGCAAGAACCAAACATGGAGGAGCTTCAATTTCCCTGCCACCATATTTCTTGCACTCATATTTAACAAAAGTTAGGCCGCCTTTTTCCCATTTGTAGATAATGCTGTTACCACTTTATGTTGTAATTCCAACTCCATTTACAGTCTCTGCTTGCAATGTTAGCAGCATATTTTGCAACATTCAGTCCTTAATATAAATGTTTTTTTTATATAGCAATAACATACACAGATCAGTACTTTAGGAAGGCAAAAAAGAGTTATACAGAGACAAAGGATGCTGTGGTTGCCATTATCACCATTAAAATATTTATATAATAGTTATCATATTTCACTTTATTTAATACACAAACACAAAACAGTACATGAAATAAACCAAGAAATATGAATATTTTAAACAACCTTAAAAAGGAGTCTTCATTGCAGGTAAAGAAAAAATTCCCCTATAGCAGCTGAAAAACACCTTTTAAATTATTGTGCGTCTAAAACTCTCCTATATAAGTATTAAATAATAAATATTTAAGAATAAAACATGCTGTTCTTCAGCATACAGGAAATGTGTATTTCTTTGTTAGTGTCCCCTTAATGTGGAATTAGGCAAATACACAATCCCCCCCAAGGTTTCCATGTAAATTACAATGCTCAACTTGAACTGACACAGCAAAGGGAAATTTCCTCATCATTTCACGATATTCCCTGATGTGTGGCCTTTTTACAGCAGCCATAAAAAAAGCAGTAAATCAGGAATGAACTATAAAAGCAAAAGAAACTACTGTAATAAGCCTTTGAGTTCCAACAGCTATCTTTAAAGGGACATATTAACCAATGTTCAACAAAAATGAGAAGTTAATTAAACATATATAGTCTTGTGTATAAGACTTACTGCTTGCATATGGAAAGCAAGCTTCATTTGTCATCATAGGCTATTGAGCGTTATTTTTACTGACTATATGCAAACTGAGTAGCAAGCTACAAGGGACAGTCTCAGCTGACACTTGCTCGTCTACTGAAACCTCTGTTGGGACATAGTGGTGGCAAACTCTTTCTCCTTCTGGACCAGACTGGATCTAGAGCCTCAACATGAAACCCTTCTTGTAGTGTGGTGAGGGTGTTGGTGGTCAACTTCTTTCAAGTGCTTAGCCACAGGCTGATGTGGAGACTGAAGACTTTCTCCACTTATGTTTCTTCTTCTCGCCCATTATTTTGGGCTCCTATCTCTTTTGCATCTCCTGTCTCAACCACAGTCAATCTCTTTTCTATTGAGCAGTGCATTTCCACTGGGGGAGTCCTTGATGTAATAATTTTGCTTAGTATGTATGTATCCTCCGTTAGCAAGCACACTGTTATTTTTAGCCCAACTCTATTTCATTTCTGCCATTAGTTTATGCCTTTATTCTGCCATTTTACAAATGATAAATTGTGTTTGAGATACAAGATGCCCTTTCGTGTAAAAGCAGTGTTTACTTAATTGTGTATTTAAACATTAACAAGCTTTAGACTATAATTATTTTTATTCTTATATAGCAATTCTAATTAATTATATGCAGCACTATATACAGTTATCAGAAACAAGTCCTTGCTCCATAAATCTTACAATGTAACTTTGGTGCCTGTAGTAGAGGAAGAGCAAATGACTTTCCCAAAGCTCCCATAAGCCCAAACACAAAAAAGGCCAAGATACAAAATGCATAGCTCACTGACTTACAATCCTGCATCTATTTATATTTGAAAAGGTTCACATCCACTATTAACACCAATGACCTTTTAAAGAGCATGCCAGGACAGAAAGTATTTGACTTTTAAGACAATATATAATGTTTGCCATCTAAAACTTGACTTAAAAGAGTCTTTGTTATGATATTCATTCTTCTTGCCAATTCCTTGTACCCAAGAAGTAGCTGCCAGCGCACAGTAATTACTAGAAGCACAATTACTTTTAAACTTGAAGGAATATTTGGCAGCATCCAATGAAGATAGTTATCTTATCTCAATACCTGAATACTTTCTTCATTAAAAAAGCTTCTATTGATTGAATATGTTTTAATTACAAGCAGGTTATACAAGTAGGCATTGCCTCCAGGTCTCCTGCTTTTTAAATTCTATTAGAATTGTTTTCTTTCAGCACATGCAATGGATATCACTTATTGGATAAGCTAGGAGACCAGCTACAGCAGCCAACAATATACTGCTAATTGAAACCTCCAATTGTCTAGTGCAACCTTTTTTGTAAACCAGTAAAAATATAAAGTAAAGCAACCCATACTTTTTGTGACTCTTTATTGCTATGTTAATCTTTTATTCTAACATGAACTGAAGATTTGGGGCTGATTCACTAACCTGGGAAATTTCTGCCAGCGTCCGTTTCACACCCATCACAATACTTCGCCAGGCAATTCGCTCAGGTCAATTTGCATACTGCAGGTTATTTAAAGCTGCTGCAAATAGTTTAAGTTACCGATTTATTACATATGTCCAGGGAACTTTAATATAGACAAGAGAGTTGATATAATGCCCTACACATAAGCCCACTGTAAAATGAATGTTTCATATGTCAGGAAATGTCTGGAAAAAAACAGTTCCCCAAAAAAAAGTTTGTTAGGACTGAAGAAAGGAAAAGACACCAGCGTTTTTGAACTTTGATGCATTTTTGGCTCACAGGATATGATGTTAGTGACATACGATTGAGGAAGATCTAGCTACTTTATAGCACTTCGCCTGGTCTGAGGTGGCGAAGGCAACTCTGGCGAAAGAGTAAAGTAAAATGACATTTTAGTGAATTGCGTTGCTCTCGCCAGGGCGAAAAGTTGCCTGGCGATAGAGTCCGAATGACCGATAGCAACGGTCTGTTTCGCTAGCGAATTGGTGCCTGTGCCTGTTAGTAATTGGTGATATCCCTGCTGGTGGCAATGCTGGCGAAAAGTCGCAAGGGTTAGCCACTTCGCTCTTTAGTAAATCTACCCTATGGGTAGTAAATCTACCCTATGGGGTAGATTTATCAAAGAGTGAAGTTAGAGATCACACAATCCACTAGCGTGAAATACAGCCTCTCTCCATTCATTTCTATGGGATTTTTAAAGGTGTATTTATCAAAGGGTGAACTTTCACCCTTTCATAAATACTCCTTTAAAAATCCCATAGAAATGAATGGAGAGAGGTGGTTTTTCACTCTAGCAGACTGTGGTGATCTTTAACTTCACTCTTTGATAAATATACCCCTATAGCTCTACCTCTGTAAGTTGTATGAGCCGTAAGTGTTCATTTCTTCTTTCTTCCGAAATTACAAATACATTTTTGGGAAATAGGAACAGTTGAAGCAGTAGATACCAATACTCTTCTAAAGGATATTCTGTTATTCATGCCCATGAGTCAAGCCTATTGCTCCTAGGGTGAATGGATGGATAGATTTCAATCAGACAGTGTTAGGTATATGTGGAAACCAAATTATTGATAATGAAGAAGAAGAACACATATCAAGCTATTATATGAACAATTTTTTTGAGAAGGCTTAGATTATCAGTGGCTGCAATGGCATTTTGGGGAAAAATATCGCAGTGTTTAAAATTAATATTAGAAGTAACCTTGGAGGTCCATGACCTGTATAAAAGCTTTCAGCCTCTTGCTTTTATATGATCTTGGAACTCCTCTGTAATTTATACTATCTTTATACTTTACAATAGGGGGTACTTTATTCACTCTATAATATATTCATCTCTTATTATTTTTATTAAAGTATAGATATGTATAAAAGCTATACGAAAGCTATAGTGGCCTTTAGGTGAAGAGAACCATTGAGATCCTTCACTAAACTTTTCAAGGGGTATCTAAAGGGTTTCTGTGAGTCACCACTAGGGTTACCACCGGTAAAAATGATGGTTGATCCCAATGTTATTAATCGGGAAAAAAGATAAATATATAGGAAGGCCGGCAAGCCTAGTCACCACCCAGGCATAAAAACATGCCTAAGATGATGAGCTTAAAGCAATATAATTCCTAAATTTGGGTTCTGTGTTATTTTAGCAGCTCAACAGTATGGTTTAAGAGCAGTACAACTGAATTCTGCAGGCCTCGATTTACTTGGTCAGTTTCACAAGTAAACGGAAAGTTAGAATAATTTACTTTTTCCCCCCTTCATTATTTCTGTCATGGTGATTAGAGCCTGTAAATTGGCAATTAACAAGAGGCAGTTGACCTGAGGAAAGTGAAAATTCCCAAGCTTCTTATTAGATAGCTTATCTTTTATACAGTCAATTATTGCATGATAATGACTGCTTCGTCAGGTATCATTTCTTAATCAATAATGCATTATTTTTCTAAACTGTGCATTAGGGGCGATAAACCAAAAGAAAGGTTACTACTTGAGAAACAAACAGTGAGATTTTAAGCTGAGTGCATTGAAGGTCTTCGAGGAGGAGGAGGAGAGGGAAAAAAAAGACATTTGATTTGGTATGTATTAATTAGCTCAAAGATGAGACAACTGAGGCTGAACATGTTGTTCTGTTGCCAACAAAAATGCTGTTTCAATTAGTTGTAGATTAGGTACAGAGCTTCTCAACTGATACAGAGAAACAAAGCACCTGCTCACTACAAAAGCAAAGAACGTAGAATCTATGGGGCTGGCTGTCAAGGACCTAACTGCCACACACCATATACGCTACATTTCTCCATTTCATTGTACTCAATGGGAAAAACATATTGCCTACCAATTCCTACCATTTGGACAAAACAATCATGCGCGTAAAAATTTTGCGCGCATAAAAATTGTCATGCGTCAAGATTATTCAGACGCCCATTGACTTTAATGCATTTGGACAAAAGAGTGGTGTGTATAAAAATGGTCGCTCATGTTAAAATTGCCATGCGTAAAAAAATTTTTGACACCCATTGACTTCAATGCTTTTCATGAATTTTTCGGACAGATTCACCCATCGCTATTACTCACGTGCCCCATTTTATACTATGAAAATGAGGAAACTGCAGTTTTGGTCCCAAAACAAGATGACTGGATTGTAAGAAACCTCTGTTTGTAAGAGTGTGTCTAGCCTGAAATAATCAAAACAAGTCATATTGATGACTGTTTTGTGAGCTTGTCACTTAGGTAACATTTAGAAAAACTGGAGTAAAAATGTGTTTTTAAACTAAAAATGAAGCCAAATTAACTGGAGTTAATTCTAACACAATGGGGCCGATTTATCATGCTGCGTAAAATTTGGAGGAACCGGTGATGTTGCCCATAACAACCAATCATCAATTACATTTCGTCAGTTATCTAGATAGAAAAGAAAAGTAAAGATCTGATTGGTTTCTGTGATGTTATGTAGTGATGTTTTCCTCCAGTTTTTATACAGTATAATAAATAGACTCCTATGTCTGTTAATTTGCTGGGGCTTAATGATTCAATGTGGTGTTAGATCTCAGTCCTGCTACTGAGCTCTAGCTCCCAATAGCTGCTCTGTAGTGATGTGCGGGCCCACACATTGAATCAGCTCCTGCACAAAATATTCAGGTCGCAGGCGGGTCCGGGCTTAGCTCTTCTCCTGCTCTCCTCACCTGCAACCTAACACTGCTGGCTTCTGGTGCCTAAATCTATAGACTTGTGCCCGCTTTTGTCCCTTTTGTGATGTCACGGCAGGGCGAGCATAGCTCTATAAATAGAGGGGGAACATCGGGCCGGGCTGGGTGCGGGTTGGGAGGGGGCGGTTCAGGGTCGGTAGGGGTTGAGAATTTCTTGACCGGCACACTACTACTCTAAGCAGTCAAACAAATTCTGAAAAAATCTGGAAATGCTTTTATAAAATGTGTCAATTCATTAAAGAACCATGAAAAATACTGAATTGGGGAAAAGCTGCCTCTACGTTTAACCAATGTTGCTATATTTTTCCGAACTAATTTTACTGTTGTATCAAGATTAATGGTAAAAAAATTATTGCCACCAAATTGCATCTCAAAAAATATTAGCACAACCTCTTCTATACCTTAGTTTCTAAATTATTAGCAGGAGCTAAATAGATGCTGATAAAGATCAATAACTAACTTCACTGAATGTATTTCTGGTATGGCTTATTGTACCAGTGAAACATAGCAGTAAATGAACCCCACAATTCTGCCCCATTACCCTGTTTCATTTCCAACCATAATAGGCCACCTTGTCTTTCTATAGCGACATGCTTATTTTCTACCTTTCGGTTGACTTCATTTGCTTTTCTAGTATTCACAGTATTTATAAAATATTTTTTACAAGACATCATAAACATATTTTAAACATTTTTTTTTAAATGAAATTCAGAATGCAATATGTGAGAGCTTGTGCTGCTTTCAAAAAGGCGCAGAGGGATAAAATATGAGCCTCTTGCTTTAAATAATGTACAATATTGGCACTATTTACGAATTCTATTGCACCTAAAGAGTGTTTTATGTCATGTCAGAAATCTATGCAATAGAAGGGAGGAAACCTGACATTGGGTTGTTGCCGTATTTCACAGAGTTTTACGGATTGTTATGCTCCTTTACCTTGATTTCAACTGGTGATACATTTCAGTGGGCTATCATATTGCAGTAATTCTTCACTACAGCTTAGGCAGAAAGCTCTCTTTTTTCATTGTAGAAAGGAACGGATGGGTTAGCTGAACAAGCCTTCGTAAAAGACAAATACAGTTATAGGATCTATTTTTCATAAAACTTAAATTCTGGTAATGCCATTCCCTACGGTGCTTGTTTAATTAATGGAATACTGCTCCATTTTTGACTGATTTGAACAAAAAATGTTTTTGTTTTTTTGCATTGTTTTAGCAGTAACAAGCCATGGTGCTCCAGAAAACTATAGGTCCCAAAGCATTCCTGAGAAATTAGGTACAGTATTTATAAAGGCTTCCTTTTCTATATTTTAGTGTGTATTGTATGTAAAGGGAAAACACACTCTGCCAATACACAAGAGGTCATCAGAATTCAGGTACATCATTCTGATAACAAGAATCAAATAGCTTAATTATCTGAAAAGGTCATACATTGGGCTGTTTGATAATGGTGTTAAATACCTCCATCAAGGCCAGTTGTATGGAAGATCTCATACTTGCTTCATTTACTCATCATGCCTGTAACGTGCCATCCAATGCTTTAGTTGCTGGCTGGTTGATACTGACAGCTGCATGGATACAATGTAGCACCTATTTTAGTGAATTTGCCCTATTGTTGGCTTTATATGGGGTACTATGATTTATGCTTAAGGCTGAAACCATACAGGGCATTTTATCTGCATGTTCCTGGCAGGGGTGTATTTTGGGGTTAAGGCACAAGACTTAGTGAGGACCCCTGCTTATAGCAGCCATTAATGAAAAGAACACACAATTTTTGCAGATACTGTATATCATTGCTCCAGTGAACCATATAAAAGTGTGCTGGAACTGTAGGGCATTCTGTTATGTAATTTTTTAACTTGTGGCTAATTTCTGTAATGTAATTATGTAATTGCTTTATAAGAATTGCATTGTTTTTTGCTGTCTTCATAAACACTAGACATAAAAAAAAGCTTCATGAATTGTTTATGAATTTGGATTTAACTGGATCATTATTGTGTTGTGCGGGGGTGTTATGAAAGAAAGCTGAGCCTCAGTAATGGAATGCCAAAGGAAATTGTAGGATTTTCAGGTCAAGTTGAATGTTGCGAAAGCTGCATTAGAGTAATATAAAATGCAATATTTGGCTGATAATTTTCATAACCCTCCTCCAGCCCCCACCCCTGCTATCCCAAAGAGAAAATATCCGCCTGTTCATTCCATTTATCACCATGCCTTACTCTAATGAGCTGGAACTAATCCTTACATTAACTCTTGGTTGAAAAACTTTATAAACCTTGTTGCAGCCTTATGGGAGCACTTTCCCTTGACATGTAGTTCAAGTATTAGGCATTTCTAATATTTAAGAAAGTTTGAGCTGCATTGAATTCAATATGTGAATGTACCACACCTCTCACCTTTCCTATGACTCTCCTGCACTGGTGGTTCAGATCTCTCTAGACGGTAAGCACTCGTCAGTACTCATAAGGAAAATGTAAATAAAGTTTTTTAAGGGAGTCACACAAACACCATATTTATTGCAGGTGGGGTGTGACCACCTCTGCATCAAAGTTTAGGGGGTTCACCCTCCCTTCGTCTGGATACAAACATTAGTGCTACCACAACATTAAGGCATGCAAATGGCAATTAATGTAAATTGACTTGATAGTGTTAAGTGTTGAATTAAACCAGATGTGGGCCAAGGGCACCCTGGGCAACCCGCTGGCCACCTCACCTCCCCCTGTGATCTTCACCTATGACGTTGAGTGCACGGGGTGGGGAGCAAGTGAGTGGGTGCGGTCAGGGAGAGAGGCAGCAGGAGCAGGAAAGCCTGGACTAGATGTAGGCTTCCAGCACCTCCTCATTGTTGTGCCCTAGGCAGGTGCCTACCCCTAGTTCAGGCCCTGATTAAAACACAACCTGTCATTGGGAGGCCTATTTATTAAAGGTTGAATTTGTGTAGTATTACAGCTTTTTGAAATCATGATTAAACTAATTTTCCATGAAAGTTAAAAGATTATTGCAAGGGAAATGATAAAGGCAAACTAAAAGAGATATACTAAGAATTATTTTACAGCTACCCAAAGGGGTGCGCTAGGAATCTAAGTATGGTAAGCTTTATTAACTTTTCATTTAGAATGAACCATCTGTGAAAAAATGCCTATTGACTGTGCTGAAAAATACACTTGGAAAAAAGTTGTGTGGTCACAGAGAAAAAAATGCCAATTAACTTTAAAACATTGTTTGAATTTTGCCCGTTTCACAATTTTTGGCGAAGCAAAGTGGACAGATCTGCTCATTACTAAATATAAGCCTGGGGAATGGGACCAGATGCAGTTGGAACACTTTCACTGTAAAATAGTGATCTGGACACAGAAGGGCGAATAGAACTGATTCTAGAACCTTCTAGAACCTTAAATTGACAAGATATTATCCAATGAAAACAAATTTAGATCCATCAAAGACACTGAAATAATATTAAAAAATGTTTTAACACTTTTCATTCTGAGTTGCTTTGATCTTTTCTCACTGTGTGGATGTTGCCAGAGAACACATGATATGATATGGCATGAAAATGAAACATAGAATTCTGTGGTGTTGGCACAGTCAGTGCTGTAAAGTCTATGTTCACTGGCATGACAGGGGTTAATTCAAGAGAGAGTGAATGGCTAAGATATACATATTCAACAGCACCAACAGCCATTAGAGCTCAATGATATGCAAATGTAAATATTTCAGCCATGATTAAGGGTAGAGCTCCACAAGCATTTTCCGTTGGATCGACGCCTGCCGACAAAATGCATGCGATAGATGGAGTCGCACGCATGAAGATATAATTGGACTGAATGAAAAGTCAGAGTTAACAGACGGTCTGACTGTCGGATGATGACGCTGCTTTCTGCGTCCACATCTGACAGTCGTGTCACGTCCGATGTAATGTAGTTGTTACCTTTGACTTTTCATTCAGTCCAATTATATCTTCACATATGCAACTCCATCCGACTTGTCGCGTGCGTTTTGGCGGCAGGCGTCGATCCGATGGAAAACGCTCATGGAGTCCAGCTCTTAGCAGTAAATTGAGAGAATAATAAGTGAGAAAACCTGATGTGTGTATCTCTGGCAAAGTGATTGGAAGAGAAACTGAAGATCATAGTCTGTTAGGCAATGTGTGAAAATAAAGCTACTGCATATTTAGTCTAGTTAGAATCTATAAAGGTTTCCAATATTAAAATGATTACTGACACTCACATGAATGTATGTATGTATAGGATCTGTTTCTGGAATGCTTGGGGGGGGTCTGAATTAGGGATCTTTCTGTAATTTGGATCACCATACCTTGTCTGCTAAAACATTAAAAAAAGATATATGATTATTTTGCCATCAATTTGGATCTATGCAGTCTATTTACGATCAAGTACAAGGTACATGAAAATGACGGCTCTTGGATTTACAGAACAATATTGAAGGTAAACTTTCAGGATAAGTTAACCTAAACAGTTGGACATAACACCTACCAAAAGCTAAATGAAGTTTTGAATATATGGTAGCTCTTTATATTTATTTTATAGATCTCCTTTGTGAGTTCTTATGAAAAAGGAACTTCTCTCTCTGCAAGCAAAAAACAAGTAATTTTTGTACAATAAACAAAAAAGTGTTAAAACGTTAATGATTTACATTTGGATTGATAAGCAAACTAATTAATCCGGATGGGCAAGCAAAGCTTTTATCTAAAAATGTAATATTATTTTTTTTAACTTCAATAATCAGCTATCAGAGAGCAACAGCAGGTGCCATTAGGCCAAGTGAGGAAAGTGCTCAAAGAGTCTGTTCAGGCTTTCAGCGAATTTCCTGGCTCTGAAGCCAACTGTTGAGAGCAGTGCGGTAATTTCTAGAGGATGACAGTTTGTCGATATCGCTGGTACCTGTGTTCTTTAAGTAAAACAAGGTGAGCATTTTTTTTAGCCCTTGGGCTAAAGTCAAACTGATAGGAAAAATGAGAAAAAAGCAAATATGTCTTTTTTCTTAAGAAGGGATTAATCTTTGTAGGCACCGGTAACACAACTTCCTATTTTTACTTAACAAGTCTCAGTATTTTAAGCCTAATCCTACAACAAAATGCATTAACTTAGAAGGAGGCAAATGATACGTCCATCATCACGTTTCAGCTGTTTGACCTTTTTACTAGTTCAGACTTCTCACTGTTTTGCTGGCTACCAGACTGGGGAAAATGTGCCTGTGTTTCTACAATTTTTATTTCTATTAAAACTACAAGGCAGTATGTAAGCTATAACATGGAATACTAAAAAGCTTAATAAGTATATTTATGTAGTGGGCAGCAGTGGGTAGAATCTTATTAGGCCCTTAAATTGTAATTTGCACTAGGGCAGGGATTCCTGTGAATGATGATCAATCTGGAAAGTGCTGCATAAAATATATAAATAAAGGATAATATAATGATATTGCAGAAAAGCCTATAAATTATATTGTTGGTGATGTAATAAGTTAACATCTATACAGATCTATAATCTATTGATTAGATATATCTATAGCTATAAAATGATATATTTTATATTCATAACCATTGGTTTTTATATATCTATATAAAAAACAATGGTTATGAATATAAAATATATCATTATTGGGACCCAGCCTGTGGCTTTGTGCTTTACTACGGTCATGGAACTCCTTAGAAAATTCTAATATTCTTTTATTTTACAATTGGTGTTTGCGATGGGCAAATCTGAATTCGCCAAAAATTTGCGAAAAATTCACCAAAATGCATTGAAGTCTAATTTCTTTTGTTGTGCGATGTGGCACTTCAAAATTCTTTTTGTCGCACAACAATTTTTTTCGCCCATTGGAGACTACGGCTGCATTTTGCGGTGAAAATTTTGTTTATCACTAGCACTGGTACATTATTCCCTATATAGTAATGATAATTGGATTCAAAGTTATCCCTTGAAGCCAAAGAAGTCTCACTTGGTTTTACCCAAATCAATAAGCTATTTCCACTTAACATGGATTTGCTCTTTGATTTTAACCATATAAAATTTGTACACTTCAGGTCAATCAAAGTCAACCTGGAACAAGTCTCTTCTAACTGGTCGTTTCATGTGCGGGTTTTACACAAACTTAGCAATATTTTCAATGCAATCTTTTCATGCTAGTTCAGTAATAATGATGTTATTAATTATTTCTCAACATTGACTTTCCCTTTGCAAAGAGTTTTTTTTTCTTCTTTTAATGCCTCTTAAATCAAGTTTTCCCCAGACTTTTTATACAGCGGAAATCATTCCAGAAGGAAATGAAAATTAAACTTAATGTAGCTTTACAAAGTGACAAAAATAAACATGCAGAATAGGTAAAATCTGACAATTGCCTACATTTGCATAGGTTTGTTCTTTGCTGGCATTAGGATGTTAAACATTGTAATGCTCTTGTTATTTCACCGCTCAGCTATTAAGGAAACAAAAAGCAGAGATGACCCAGAAACTGCAGAGTAAGTAGAATATTGAAAATAGAGTATTGCAATGATTAAATTTTAACAAGTGGCCTTTTGAAGTCTTTGAGCACATGGGGAACGCAGCAAGGATCAAAGGTTCTTTTAGACTTCAGATACATATCATCTAACAACTTCGTGGCTACCAAAATAAATAAATAAGCAGTTACCGGGAAAGCATCAGCAATCTCACAAACAATGTGTTTTATCAGCACACTGCACACTTACCATACAGAACTGAATAGCACATTTAGGGGAATGCACTGCCTCGGCTTCAGACATTCCCTGACAAGACTCTTTTGAAACGTGCATCCACAATTAACATTATAGATATGTGAAGACATGTTCTGCTTATTGTTATATATATATAAATTGTACGTCAGAACTGCTTTGATAAATGGTAATAGGAACACAGCCAACTAGACTGGAGTGGAGGGTTTGAAGAGGAGTTGGGGGTGAATGATGTCAGGAGTGAAGCAGATTACATCAAGGGTGGAACAATGACATTTAGGGGAGGGCAGGTGATGGCTGTGATGTAGAAGCATGTGGTTGGCTGCATTTTGTGTAAGTTCTGCATTCAGGCAGAGTTCTGTATGTGTGAAAACCAGACAGTCCGGTTTTATACAGACAGGTGGCAGTCCTAGGCCCTACATCTCTATAGGATCCACTTTTAATATTTCAATCACATATATTTGTAAATAGCATGTGGGCAGTGCTGCTCTGAAAACTATTTATTGGAGGTACCAATGGTAACTTTGCCCTAGGCCCAACAGCTCCACAAACTGACCCTGCAGTGCACATCACTTTTTTCTATTTTACATTGATGGTGAAAGATGTAAACGGCTTTATTGTTGAATAAAACACATGAATGGTAACAGAAAAGAGCAAAAGCTTTGTTCTGTGCTATGCCTTTGTCTCCATATGTAATAAAAGGGATTATCTTGATCAAGAAGCAGTAACCCATAGCACAGAGTTTGCTTTTAAGCAGGTAACCAGTTGCTACCTGTTGACTGGTTGTTATTGGTGAAAAGATGTATGGCAAATTGTTGTTATCATTAGATAACTCTATGGGGCAATTTAAACGTGCATAGTTTTGCCCCTGGTAGGATAGCTTATAGCAAACAGATGGTTGCCTTCAAACAGGTGACCAGTGAGTGTTACTGCTTATTGGTATGGGTAAGTGCTACAAGCTAGGGTGTTTGCACGAAGGTCCACCTCTCACTGCTCCATATATATATATGGGCACTTTTAAGCATTTGTGCTCACTGATTTCAAAACTAATATTGTTAGAGTGTTTCAGGCTCAAAATACCACTGATATAGGGTCTGAAATTATACCTGGACTCTAAGAAAACACATTTAAGAAAGTTTTAAAATGAATATAACCTGCTCAGCTTTCTGAATGACATTTTAAAGCCAAGCAAATTATTATGTGCTAAGAGTAGGGATGCACCGAATCCTGGATTCAGTTCGGGATTCGGCCTTTTTCAGCAGGATTCGGATTCGGCCGAATCCTTCTGCCCGGCTGAACCGAATCCAACCCCTAATTTGCATATGTAAATTAGGGGTGGGGAGGGAAATTGTGTGACTTTTTATCACAAAACAAGGAAGTCAATTTTCCCCCCTTCCCATTCCTAATTTGCATATGCAAATTAGGGTTTGGTATTCGGCCGAATCTTTCACAAAGGATTCGGGGGTTCGGCCGAATCCAAAATAGTGGATTCGGTGCACCCCTAGCTAAGAGCTGCACTGACATTTATTATTGATGGGGATGTTACAATAGATAGACCAAAACTAGTGGTTGCTGGGGGTTGTAACTGTATACAAAGTATAAGGCGCAGTAGAAATCCTGGCTAATGTACAGTTAAATTTGTCTGTTCCAAATATTCTTCCAGGACTGGTGGAATGGAAGACCTAAAACAGTTGTTGTTGTGCACAACTTCTTTAATATTTAAAGTGGATCCATCACAAGAAATAAGTGTCACTAAAACAGGGAATAAACAAACTAGACCTCAAAAATACATGTAATACATAATAGTTTGTACTACGTTCAGACTTTCAATTTTACAAGATGTTTTACCAGTCACACTGCTTGGCTATACAGTCAGGAAGCATACCGACACACACTGAAAAAACAGGGACAGGGGTGCTCAAAAGGTAGATTGGGATCTACCAGTAGACCTTTAGCTGGTGATCAATAGATCTTAATACACTGGCAACAAACAGCTTGTCTAAATCACCCTTTTATTTCATGCTTTTCATTCAGATAATTATTAGGTTAAGGTTACATAATAACTAGATGCTTGTTATATATATATCAATATACATGTTCCCATTAATCAGTATTTAAGTATGTTTTCCTTGGAACTGAATACTAACAATGATTTTATGGATGTAGATCATAATGGGACAACATCACTAAAAGTAGACCCCGCATTAGTAAAGTATGGGCACTCCTGCCCTAGAATGTCAAAACTGAGATTACACAGGCCTGTACAATAGTATATGCATTAGAAATCAGAATTCCACCTTCAAAGAGGCAAAGATCAATTTTCCTAAACACCAGCCTGACTTGGCCAGACCAGAATCCATAAATTTATTGAGAAGCCTCACCATGGATCAAAAAAAGGTAACACAAATTTGTCATTTTGGATGTTTTATTGAGCAAACAAAAAGCAAGGTTACCGAGATATACATTTTCTCGTATTGTTTATTGCCTCTGTCCTCTCTCTAAAAAAGGGCTTTCTTTGTCTTTCATTGGCACTGCAAAACGAGAGTTAAGAAACTGTTCAGACAACTTGCACAATAAAGATTGCTATCCCAATAAGATGACTATTCAGCTTCAAATTGGAGAAAAATGGGTATGGTTTATTGCCTACAGTGTTGGACCCTTCCTGAGTACAATGCAAATGTGTGCCAAAGGTTTTCCATATGGTTAATATCAGTGATACCTGGATATTAGTGGTTGTAGCATTAATAGTAGTGCTTTCCTGGAACCACTTTTAATGGGTTAACAATGTGAGTGAAATTACAGTCATGTTTGTAGTTCCTCTGAGACACAATTTAGACCCTCATAAATCTAAAAGCTATGGTGTTGGAAAAGATCATGGAGGTTTGAGAAAAAATACAATATTTGTAGGGCTATTAACAATTATATAATGAATAACAGTAACATATATCCATATAAAGAGGGCAACACTTGTGTCCCTAATATCTCCAACACCCCCAACCCTTTGTACTGCTAATCATAGATATTCTATAAAACCATATGTATTACAAAAGATCATGCACCTAGATCATGTTATTCTACTCAATATACCAAAAATAATCATATACTATACCCCTTGGAATTCTGTGACGAATGCATGTATGAATTTAATATAGGCCAATGTATCTAGAAGTTCAATATACATTAGGCCAATGCATGGGCTCATAAAACCCTACAGAGGCCCAAACATAAAACAATGGTTTGTGGCTACTTAAATCAGCCCCTCTAGCAGCTTTCCAGATTGTCAGTCTAAAGTTGCCTACATGGTCATTAATCTCCTAAGGGTAGATTTTTCTTTCTAAATTTGGTAAATTTCATCCCATGGGAAGCCTTTTTGTATATTTCCCCTTCATTTTTCAAAGTGAAAAAGGAAATTACATGAATATAGAATATACTCTATATATTCTAACATGCATGACCTTTTTAATAAGTCAGCACTCCAGTACATGTCTCTCTGTATGTCCTATTTTCAAGGATATGCTAGAGGTCAATCTGTAATCAAGAATACTAGGAAGGGTCTATGAGGTCATAAATGATGAACATGATTTTACAAGTAATTATAAAACCAGTGAATCTAATTAAAGAATAATTGCAGAAGTGTATAAATCATACATCTTCAATGCTATTGACAAAGCAAGCAATATCTGTAATTCTTATCTTCAGTGCACTATTTTGCCATATCTTGCAGCTATTGGACTAATGAAGAAATGTATGAGTAACTAATGAAAGACTAGCTATTTACACTTCTAATTATGAATCATTAAGCTAAAGCTTTGTGTCTGAATCATTTAATAATTGCAATGCAACTGGAATAACTGCAATAAAAATGCAATTTCCTTTGTTTAGATTCATCCTATTCTGTAGTTGTTCATGTACTCTAGATCCTAACTTTGCATTCTTTTTCTCTAAAATAATGGCAAGAAATTACAGATTTTTCAAATGAAGGACATCCAATTGGATCTAAAGATCTGCCAGTTGGTAATGGTTTCAATGCAACACACTTTTCTTAGGGCTATAGCACAGAAGGAGGCAATATGGAAACCCTAATGGTTTAGTTGGGGGCTAGTGTCATATATACACTCTGATAGTGATAGGAATGGGTTGAGTGTCAGCAGCCTGTTGGATGATAATAGGTATCTTTAATGTCTTTCAGGAGATATATGTCACCAATAGGGATGTAGCGAACTGCCGATTTGGTGTTCGCGAACACCGGCAAAAAATGCGAACGTTCGCGAACTTCGAACACCCGCTAAAATCGTTCGATTCGAACGATCGAAGGATTTTAATCGTTCGATCGAAGGATTTTCATTCGAATCGAGCGATCGAAGCCATTCGATCGAATGATTTTCATTCGATCGAATGCTTACAATCGTTCGAACGAATGGAAATCGTTCGATTTTTAGCGGTCGAAGGAATTCGAATGGTCGAACGCGAACTCAAAATGCGAACGTTCCCAAACGTTCGCGAACATTCGGCGGACGCGAACGGTCGAAGTTCGGGCGAACAGTTCGCTACATCCCTAGTCACCAATGGTGGCATGAGTCTACAGCAGCTCTATTTAGTACAAATACTAGAAGTTATTTATGAGAACATTATTGCAGTGATGCCGGATACATCTTTAAATTGAAGCAATTTGCCTACTGGTGCTACTCAAATTCTAAGACCAAAAGCACTAATTTGGTCAGGGAAATTCATGGTGATGAAAGTACCCACATACTGGTTGATATGTATTGTCATATGGCACATTGTTTTGGCATAAAGCAGGTATCACCCTGAGGACATTTAGTAAGTGCAGTCTGCTATGTGTTTGGACATTGTGCCCTTCACTACCCTTCAAGAAATACCAAAGTGGAAAGCAGAGACCTGTATCTGTCACATAAATACACCACTGCTGAGTTGGGCAACCCTTTATTCATAAGGTGGCGGGTCAATGGCTGTGGGCACCCCTCCCACCTTCCATAACAGGCATGTGATTTAGATACTGAAGTCAAGGAGCAGTTCAGCAGAGCTGGATGACAGCCTTAACCACAAAATCTTGCATGACAGTACGCTTAAGACATAATTAATTTGGTTTGCAGTGTGTGCATGCACATTATCAGTTACTGAACCCCACTGTAATAATATTATGCAGCATGATTTTTCTGATTTCAGAATTCATTCTAAGTGGATGCTTGGCCAGCTAATCCACACTACACATTACAGCTTCCTCTTCAAGCTAGGCATTGACTGATTATGCTGTTCCTCAACTATGGGGGAACCAGTGTTTTGTTTTTAGTATTTCTGTTTGTTAGATGCAGACTGTCAGTTCCTGTACTCCACACCCTCTCTCTAAAATTATAATTAGCAAAAATTACAAATTATTAAAATAGCAGCATTTTGTATTTGTCTGTTTGCAATCACAATATTTGTCCTCATTTGCATTTAATGTCTTGCACAGACTCTTCAACGGGTTGAACAGCAAGTAATTATAGATACTCCCTTGCTGGCACAACATTCATAATCATTCTTAGAGAAAAAAAAAACAAAATGCAATTAATATTCTTGCTTGGTGGTGGAGTAATTTGTTTTTTTTCCCCTTGTTTCATTTTAAATCACCTATAATAAACATTCTCTGTTTTTTTTATGCTAAATGCATGAATAGATGAATAACTGTTAAAACACTCCCATCCATACCACTACATTAAGGCAATAGCACATGGGGCAACTTTAGACTCCCCAGTTTTTAGAAGCAAGAAAAGCAGTGTTTTTGTTGCTCGTCAGCTAATAGTAACATTCGAATGTATCCTTGCATGTTTCTAGGTACTATGAGCAGGAACTCGAGCTAGCCCTGCGTGCCATTGACCTTAAAATAAAATACCAATCCCCAATGTTAACGTAATTAACAATTTATCTGTTTCCAGTTGATAAGAAAACTTAGAAATGAAAATTCATTATAAAAAAAAAAAAACATTTATGAGGACATAAAGGAAGGAGCCTAATGTGTTTCATGCCTATTCAGGCACTTGTACAAAATGCATTAGACCCCTTCCTTTATGTCCTAATAAATGATTTTGTATTTTTAATAACTTTCATTTTGATTTTTGGGAAATCACACTACACATTTTCATTTATAAGAAGAGTACTGAGCATGTTTGAGTGGGCCATCCTCCCAAAGTGCATAAGACAGACACATTTATCATAGCTCATAGTATTTCCTATTTATTATTGAACAGAATATTTGTCGTTGCAATGTATGCAAGACCTCATAGGGGCAAATTCACTAAAGGACGAAGCGCCTAACGCTAGCGTTAATTCGCTAGCATAGCGCATTTTCGTTAATGTATTCACTAACGGACGCTGGTGTAAATTCGCTAGTGTTACTTCGCACCCTTACACCTGGCGAATTTGCGCAATGGATGTAACTACGCAAATTCACTGACGCGCGTATTTTTCTGAACACTACCTTTTACGCCAGACTTCCTTCGCCACCTCAGACCAGGCGAAGTGCAAAAAAATAGATAGGGATTGCTTCAATGCTGGCGTTTTTTCTTTTTTATGGGTGATAGGCTGAAAAAGATCGAAAAATTTTTTGGGGCTACCCTCCTTCCCCCCTACATTTCCTAACTCATGGCACCTTAACTATACAGTGGGCACATGTGTAGGGCAAAATAAAAATTTTATTTGCTGTTTTGAAGGTTTCCCAGGCTTGTGTAGTGATGCTACATATACCTCCATTGTAACTTAAATTTTGTGCCATATGCAAATTAATCATCGCTAGTGTAAATTCGCTTTGCTTGGCGAATTAACGCTAGCGCAACTTCGCAACCTTACGCTTCCCCTGAGTGCAACCTCGGATTTTAGTGAATTTGCATAGCGCTGGCAAAAATACGCCTGGCGAAGTGCGGCGAAGCGGACGCTGGCGCAACTACGAATCTTAGTGAATTTGCCCCATAAAGTTTAAATACAAACTATTGACAGCCTCACCAAGCTTGTAATTAATAGAACGAGAATGCTTAAATAAAATGTTGTTGCTCTACAGCTGGTTGCTGGAGCACCTATTAAATGACCTACATAATACACATTCCAGAATGAACCAAAGGGCCCCCTGGTAAATAATCTTTTAACTTTGACAGAATCCTGTTTAGAAAGAAATACATAAAGTGAGACATGAAATCAATTGAGAGCAAAGCTTTTAAAGTCATTTGCCATTTAACATCTAATTTTTCTAATGCAGCTTTTCATGTTTAGTCTTAACTAATTAGATTCACTTAATTAAAGCATCATGCTGGGACTACAGAAGATAATATGGAGGTAAGATACAAATTTGTTTCCCTATATAAAATACATATATAAAATTACATAGGTTTTGCCTCATCAGTTTTTATAGGGGAAAGTTAATTCGCTAAACAGTTTTATTTTTTTATTAAACAGGCATGTTGTTTAAGGCCATTTTAATTAATACACGCTTCCCTTCAAGGGAGATGTGATGAGCTGTGATACATTATAGGCATATCTATGAAAATGTATTTGTGCATTTAAGGGGCATTGCATACAGAAAAGCCTTTATCTTGCCAGCTGCAGTTATTATTATATATATATATATATATATATATATATATATACTGTATTTGCATGCAGTTCATCTTGTGATATATACAGTTCATTGTTGGAAGGAGCACATGCACACTTTTAAAGTTTGGCAAAAAATGTTTATCTTTTTTAGTGGGTTGATGAATGGTGACTGGACTGTAGTTTGGCTGAAAATACTGCACTTATGCCTAATGTTGGGTGCATACTGCATGGAAAATATTTTCAAAGTGGGGGTTGAGTCACTTTCAAAGCGATCATTCCAAGCAGTGTTTGCAACTATTCACTGGAACTATTGATGCATCGCGTTATAGGAAACCCTGGAATTACTGCTACTTACAATGGTTGTAACTCTAGGATAGCTCAAGGGTACTCATTCATCAACATGCACAATATCGTTGGGTTGGATGGATGGGATCATTGGCAACCACTTAAAAAGTGAGGTGCATGTTTGGACTCAAGTACTTTAATGAATTGTATTAATATGTGCTCTACACTGTGGGGCTCATTTATCAACACTGGGCAAATTTGCCCATGGGCAGTAACCCATGGCAACCAATCAGATTGCTGCATTCATTGTTCTACTTGCAGCTGGTTTCAAAAAATTAATCACTGATTGGTTGCTATAGGTAACTGCCCATGGGCAAATTTGCCCAGTGTTGATAAATGAGCCCCTTTGTCCCTACACTATGTCCTTTTTAGGGCACCCAAACTTGCAAGTGCATTGGTAAATGACCTTTATAGGGATAATTTTCAACTGCAAATGCAGTGTGCAAAGTGCAATGTTGGATGCATGTTTTTTTTTGTTTACTAATTATGCAGTTTTCAACCACAATGTGAAGTTCTGCCCAATTGCATTCAATGCATGAAAACATGTTTCTGATGCATTATAATGTGTGCATTTTTTTTTAAAAACATACACGATTGCACTCAAAATTGTTGGAGCAGGGATTACATCAATCCCGGCACTTGAAATATTTGTGTGTTGTTCTTCAAACACAAGTCTGTTGAGTCTATTGATCCAGCTGCAGAGGGAACCCTGGACTTACTGTCACCTCTGTCTGAGTGGCAGTTACTCCAGGGTTCCCCTGCTTTAACAGGCTGAGCAAGAACAATTGTGCAAGATAGATGGAAGTAAAAGGAGTATGTTTAGATACAAATACCTTTAATAAACAAGGTCAATGTTCACAACAATTGTATCACAATTGTATAACTTTAGTACCACTGCAACTGAGGTCCTAAATGACACTTTATGCCTCTTGTGTTTTTTCATATGGGTTTGGGGACCTGGAGAAAGAGCTTCAGCTAGATGTGGCTGGGCAGAAGAAGAACATAGTTTGACAAACACAGAATTGTTGTCAGTCATGGAACTCTGTAGAAACAGGGCAAATATTCAGTAGCCTTTGTGATTATAACAATTAAAGATTTTTGTTTTAGAATACGAGCACACTAAGTTTGCACCAAGTTACACAAAGAATGTGCACTGCTCAGATACAAGACCTTAATTATGCAATAAATGAAAATAAAGTTTTGCATTAATTATATTTTTACTTTAGATAAATATGTACCTTGATTCCTTGTTTTATTTTGTAGTCCCCAAAGAGCCAATTTGTACAGAATTCGACAAGCCGTATTTTCTTATACTGTAACTTCCACAGAAAAAGAAGAAACAAACAAACCAAAAATTTAAGTTGAACGATTCTAAAGAGGCTTGTCACAGAACAGCCATGAGCCTTTAATAATAGAACTAATAAAACTAATACATGAAAACTGTGTAGGGGTTTGACAAATTTGTCTGTCCCTGGCATGTGACAGCCAATTTTAGCAAGTGGGCAAATTGATATTGTAGTGGAGTCATCCACACAGAAAATGACCCTGAGAAATCAAGGACTGATTTGTAATTTCTTTTGGATATATAACCCTTGCTTCACAGGATCTTCTAAAACAGGAGTTGTCAGTCCATGGGTTCTCTGGTAGTTACTAAACCACAAATCCCAAAATTCTTCGAACTCTGAAAAAACAGACCAAAACTGTAACGAGGAGGGGGGAAATGTTTTAAATTCCTATAAGAAGATAAGATGGAATTCTTTAAAAAATAACATGAAAATTGGGGAGTCACAATCTGCAGGTGGTTGACTAATGCAAGTGCTAACTAGGGTTTTAAATATGATTTTCATGTTCTCAGTCTACATGTGTCTCATTAGGCCATTTCTGGAATGAATCCAGCATTATTATGGCATTCACTTGGTGCAATATGCTAAGAGAGTCCTGGAAGTGGCACATTCTCAAAGCAGTTGTTAATTTATGGGGGCTCTTGTGTCTGTGCACCTCGCACACAGTTTATTAGAGCATGGCAAACTAGTTTATTGGCCCTAACTAAATGTTACAAGGAACATGCAAATCTTAGTAGAGTAAATAGAAGTGCAACATTTGAGTGGAGATGCATTCAAACTCATTGATTCATTTTAACTGAAAATGGCATTGTCTTTCGTTCCAAATACATTTCAATCTTTTAAAATATTGGGTCGGAATAAGCCTTTTGTAACCAAAATATCTTTTATGAGTAATGTATAAATTATCTGGGATTAAACCGGTTGTAAAGAAATCTCATGCTCTCTTTAACATTTCTCTTGCCTACTGATGCCTGCATAATAAATCTTTTTCAGAATAAATGAGTTTAGTAAACAAATTTTACTTTAGCTGCAAATTAAAATGTCTGAGTTCTCGATGTGTTGTGCTATGTTGTTGATTAAAAAAAATCAAAATGTTGCCACTTGACAGACTTCAATGCAATGAGCGAACATCAATTTCCTTTCCTTTAATTCATTTATAGGTACATTTCAGTTGCATATACTTTACTTAAAAAAAAAAAACCAATTGTGTTAATACTAGAAATGTACTGAATCTATTATTTCTGCATTCGTACAAATAATGAATCCTCCACAAAATATTTGTCTAATACCAAACTGAATCCGAACCCAAAATTGCATATTTCAATGTGAGACAACACTACAGTGAGTATAATCTGTTAACAGCAATTGCCATTTTCACTTGCCCAGAGCTTTACATTCAGATGACTTCATAGGTACATATTTAGCAAGTCACTCAAAGTTCAGTCATATCCATGTCCTGATAACATTTCTGGGATTCAGGCCTAATCCAGAACCAAATTCTTGATCCAGTGCTTCTGTATAAAACATTGTATCAGACACATTACTAGCTATCTTATTCTGCTGTTTTCTCCCTTCCCTCTACCAATACTCTCCCAAATATGGGTACGGGACCTGCTCCCAAATATGGTTTAGGGACGTGTAATCCTGCACTTGACCTGTTTTCTGTATTTTGAATCTCTATACCTTAAAGGAAAACTATACCCCCCAAACAATGTAGGTCTCTATTAAAAGATACTGAGTAAAACAGCTCATGTGTAAAACCCTGCTTCATGTAAATGAACCATTATCATAATAATATACTTTTTTATTAGTATGTGCCATTGGGTAATCATAAATAGAAAATTGCCATTTTAAAAAATAAGGGCCGCCCCCTGAGATCGTAAGATTCACTGTGCACACATACAAACCACATGTAAGGTCACATGAGCCAATTAACAGACAGAGTTCTGCCTTTTGCTTCCTCACTTCTTCCTGTTACAGTTAGTGTTGTAGTATTTCTGGTCAGGTGATCTCTGAGGCAGCACAGATAGAGTCACGAAATGGTGGTTCAAGGCAAGAGATGTAAAAGGGCAATATTTATGTAAATATATAGTCCAGTTTGGTAAGATTCTTTAATATGTCATTCAATTTGAAATAAACTATCTGTTGCTTAAGTATTCATTTTGGGGGTATAGTTTTCCTTTAAGTCTATTAAAAATAAGTTAAACATTTATTAAACTCAATAGGATTGTTTGCCTCCAAAAAGGATGAATTATTTCTTAGTTGGGTTAAAGTACAAGCTATTGTATTATTAATACAGAGAAAGGTGATTTTTTTAAATTAAAATAGAGGAGTCTATGGGAGACAGCCTTCCTATAATTCTGAGCTTTCTGGATAACAGGTTTCTGGATAACGAATCCCATACCTGTAATTACTTTTAAAATTACTTTTAAAAATAAAAGGTTATCTTTGTGAAAGAGTGTGGTGCAGCAATTTACCACCCCTTAAATTCACATCCTCTGCACCTCCCTTCTTTTATGTAACATCTGCAGTTGCAATTCATTTGTGGAAAGGAGTTTTGAGGGCAATTGCACATTGCACCCCAGATCATAAATGAATAGTGATGGGCGAATTTGGGGCGTTTCGGCGAAAAATTCACGAATTTCCCGCAAAATTTGCGAAGCGGCGCCGGCGTCTCGTTTTTTACATTTGCTGAGGAAAATGAGCCGGTGTCCAAAAAAACGGATGCCAGCGTCCATTTTTTTTGACACCGCTGAATTTTCCTATCGGTTTTGCGAATCGCGGGAATTCACCGCAAATTTGCACCTGGAGAATACATTTGCCCATCATATAAATGAACTCTTCTGTATAGTTACCCTCTGGTCACTTTCATTGACAATCTGAATCTTGCCCTGCATATATAATAAATAAGGCTTGAGTGGCTGAATGGTATGCACAAATATATTTAATTGAAAATCATCTTAAAATAAAGCATTAACTCACTTATCGATAGGGTGTGTTTTTATCTTCCCAAAAGAAGGATAGTATCTCTGGTAAATTGCTGATCACTAGATGGTGGGTGTCTAGACCAATTGAGCAGCCGTTGCTCTCAGTTTGGATGACTTTGACTTAGCAAAGAAATGCTGTACACAAGCTGCCCACATAACCCTGACCTTAAACAACCTTTTCATTTTTCATTTTCCAATGCATTTTCCTTAGCTGTAAATTTAATTATTACATGCAGAGAGGCCACGGCAATTTATACTTCTTGACTGCCTGTGGCAGAATTGTTGAATGGGTGATTAAGGTCACTCTCAAATTGATATCTTTATGTTACAGGTCCTTTGTCCTGTGTTTCTGAAGTTTATCCGGTGAAAGATGTGACAATAGTACAGAGTGTGATGAGTTGCAGCATTCAGTGTCAAGGAAAAACACCAAATCTCATATGGCCACTGTAGTAAAAGTTATTTTAATGATTTGCTTTGCCTCCAAGGCACTTCAGTACAGAGAGCATGGTAAAGATGACAGGATTCAAGGGAGATTAATTTGCTGCTTTATGTTAGTCCTTTGGAAAATGCAGCAGAACTGAAATTAGGTTCCTGGGTCGTAATGAAGTTCAGATCAATTAAAACAATTTACTTTGTTGCTAATGATTTCAGACCATTGTAAGTTACTGGTTAAGTAAATGCCTTCAAAAGCACATTCTTCTCAATAATTGTGCTGAGGGAATTTTAATAAGTTATTGGATGAATTAATAGAATATAGAAGCAGTAATGTTGTAAGATATCAAGGCAAGAGCAAGAGTGTGGCTGTTAGAATGCATCAGCTGATGATAGGACTGAGCGTAATCTTTGATGTAAGCCTGTTTTGGGGGAGGTAGGGCTAGGTTAACATCTCCTGGGATGCCACCAATGATGTCTCAGGAGGCTTAGTGCATTTGGATCATATGCATTGTATAGATGGAGTAAAAGCTGTATTACTGATCATGCTGCATGCCTTGCCAAATTTTAAGGTCTACATACTAGCTCTGCTCCAAAGTATTCAGTGTATATTCGGTGTCACTGAGCTATCTGAGGTGTCCATGGAGCTCCATAGACCATGCTCCATCTACAAATGAGAAGCAAATAGTGAGCCAATAGGCTGAATGTATAATGAATTAACTGAATTCTGTAAGTGACCGACAAGTGTCAATAAGAAATTTCAGCCACCGATGAGTGTGAGGTGTCTTGCTCTACTGTAATTAAGTTATTACTGATTCGATAATTTCCCTTTATAGCTACTGGACATTTCCCCACTAGGACAATGTCTGAAAATTATTTTTCCTTGTGAAAAAAAATATGTTTTCTCCTGTGATGATTTAAACTAGAGGTAAAAAAACCCAGATCAGTTAATTAACAAATCTGCACCAATAAGAAGCCTGATACCAACCTTGCAAAACCCTAGACTGCCAAATATACTTCTCTGGAAATAGGTCTTTAATCCATATTAAAGTTCATGTGCCTTTTTCCTTGGCCTCATCATTTCAGTAACCCATTTTTTTTAACACCAAGTGAAACGATAATCATAAACTAGATACGAATGGATTCAGACTTTGACTGGAACAGACGGTCTTTTAATGGCTTGTATTTAAGTCCCTTCTATAAGCTGGAATTTTTTTTATTTTTCTTCTGGGGTTTTTAAACCATCAGCATTTGAAGAAACATTAGGGAAGCCGTTTTGTTTTATAAGTTTTGTTCATTTTGAGGCCTAAAAGGCTGAAAGCTTTGATTTTCTTTTACCACAACATGTTGGCCGAATGTGTTCTACTTGTGGATAGATTTCTAAATACATTCAACATTTAGGAATTACCTGGGCATTGTGTGCAGTTTCAGTGATAAAATGGATCTGGCTTACTCAGATTTTTTATCAGATAATTAAAAAATATAATTAAAAAATCAGCTGGACAGTTTATAGGCTTTTATATCTACATCAGTGGCTTTAGTGAAGCTAAGATGTTAATCCAAATTCACCAATATACATACTTTTATACCTGGAAAAATCAGCACTTGGATTTGGAAGTGTTCAGTACATACTGGCAGTAGGCGCTGCACTGCTCTTACTTTACTACACAAGTTGTTGCCGGACTACACATCTGAGAATAATGTAGCATATTATGAAGGTGAAGGTATGGGGTCCAGCAACATTAGGCTTTTATTCTTAAAGCCATATTGCACAATGCAGCTTTTCCCACAGCACTCTACAGTCAGTGGCTGCATTAAAATGCAAAATAATCCTAGTGAGAATCTATGTAAATCTGGCTCTATGTTCTTTATTCCTGCAATTGGATTCGGAAGCAATAAACACATTCTTCCCCAGCACAGAACAATTACGTACTATATTCCTATGTTTGATTACAGTGTAATATAATAATGCAAAAAAGGACATCTGTAATTTAATTTACTGTAAGTGAAATTCTCGTTGGCGAATTTTCTTGAATGTATAATTAAGCTTTAGTCAACATCCAAAGAAAAGTAAGGGGTGTGGCGTAACAGTCTTATTGTAGAACCCCTTTAAAGGAGAAGGAAAGGCTTAGTACACTTGTACAAATGTTAGGCACCCCCAAGGGATTGTATTGACTTACCTGAAATCCCCGGGCCGCTACTCCTATCAGCAGAAAACTGGTGGTGGTGCCTAACATTTGTCACCCCCAAGTGTAAGAAGCCTTTCCTTCTCCTGTTGGTTCTATATTATTATAATACACAAGAGTCATGAATATCCTGTACATTTTATCCTTATAAACAGTGCTTAGTGATGTCATCGGTTATAATCCGAGCTTAGTGATGTTATTTCTGTCACATGACTCACTGAAACATGTGTAGTATAATAATAAAATACCCCCTGTTGCAAAATATAAGGATATTAGAAGTCACTTCGGAGTTCCATGACTTGTGTAAAAACATTAGACATTCGGCATTGTGCTTTATATGGCCATGAAACTAAAAAATTATTTTGTTTTACAAGAGGGGGTACTTTATTCACTATATAATACACAAGAGCCATGTGGTTATAATGGAGCTTAGTGATGTCATTTATGTCATGTGACTTCTTAATATCGTTATATTTTACAAGAGGGGGTACTTTATTCACTTTATAACATCCTTATAAATGGTGCTTAGTGATGTAATCAGCTATAATAAGTGCTTAGTGATGCAATTGTTGTCACAGGAACTCATTGAAACTTGTGTATTATAATAAATAATGTACTCCCTTTCATAAAATACAAGGATATTAGAAATCACCTGTTTAAAAGCACTAGACCTTCAACCTTGTGCAGTTTTAATAATGAAAATGCAGTCATGGCTGTGGTTAAGGGAAACTCAAGAAGATAATGACAAAAATGAAATTGTCCTCAAATGCTGATCTGCTTATGATTTCTTTTTATTTCACTTTCAGACTGTGTCAGAATATTTCAGCTGTTCATCATTATTTCTTGAGATACAGTGGCTTTAAATGTATCAGAATGAGCCAGACCTTGGGCTGTCCTCCCTAATGACAGGGACAAGACACTATTATCTCCTGTCACTGTTTTCACAACATTCCTAAATGGCGCTAATTAGTGATGGGCGAATTTATTTGCCAGGCGCGAATTCTCGCCGAGCGAATAAATTCGCGAAACGCCCGCAAAAACGGGCGCCGGCGTCGAAAAAACGGGCGCCGGCGTCAAAAACGGGCGCCAGCGTCAAAAACGAGACGCCGGCGCCGTTTCGCGAATTTTTCGCAGTTTCGCAAATTTCGCGCGAAATTCGCGAATTTTTCGGCGAAGCGAAACGGCGCAAATTCGCCCATCACTAGCGCTAATCAAAATCACAATTATATTTTTCATAAAAGCGAGCAACAATGGAAATCAAACATGACTGAATCGATTGAACTTGTCATAAATACAGTTTTTAGTCATGCTGTAAACATAATTAGCTTTAAAGAAGGACAATTTCCCAGCCTTTATGAAAAGTGATATTATTGTGGCGGAATAGGACGTAATTGTAAGATGATTAAATCAAATGTGTCCTGGTCTGCCCACTTCACCCTGGACCCTTGAGTGTAGCAAGAAAGACCATTATGGATGCAGTGTTGTATGATTAGGGAACTAGGTGACACATTCTGCGGTGAATCAATTTTGATTTCTCTCTGCCAGTTCAGGGCATATGGTGCTTGTAATTAGTCCCGGTATTCTAAGGTTATTATGTGCTGCAATAATAAAGGACATTTGTCACTGAATATACCTTGTATACTCATTTACTAAGGCCATGTCAAAGTCACCACTTGTAATACCTATATACAATCAGTGCCCCTGCACACACCCCATGCTAATTCGCATACTCATACCGAAAATATCCGCATGGGGCTTTGTAAAGGCTAGTATGCATTCAGAGTGTTATAATCACTGCTCCATTTAAATTTTGTTTTAACATTAATAGCCTTATTTTTTGCATGACATTCCTTCTTCTGTAGTCACACATATAGTATGCATATAGACATTCTTAATGTCTATCTATAACAATACAAGATTGTGTTACTAGAGGCCCATAGGATGATTGTAAGGCCCAAGCCTGCCTAAATATAATCAAGCCCTTTAAAATGTGGTATCTCAAATGATCATAATTAAAAATATTAAAATATTTAGCTACTGTGTAAAGAGGAAGAAGAAGTGGAAGAAGTGGAAGAAGCAGTAAAGAACCTAAACTTGGCTGGGCCCTGGTGCTGGATGTTCAACCAGGCCCCCCTAACCCCTCCAGATGCGTACCTTCTCACCGGTGGTGCAGTGGGTGCAAAAAAAAAAAAACAAACCTTCTGCTCTGTGTGGGCCTGGATGCTATAAATAAGGCTAGAAAAGGTTACTAAGAGCACTGCAAAGTCACCACTTGTATTGAGTTTAATTGTGTCTTTGGACACTTAGGGGCATAGTTTTCAATTATTACTTCAGAAATATGTATAACAAACGGCCCTCCCATCTAACCACACTTCCTGCCCTGAAACCCACTTCCTGCTCTGAAACCCCCACTCCCTGGCCCACACCGAAGTCTACTGGCCACTTGCCTCCCCTTTCCTAGCCCCCAGGTAAGAGAGCAGCTGACAGGGGGGTTATTATTTTCAACTATAAATGAAGCAGACCCCTTAGTCTGCCCCCCTTCTGCTTCCTCTATAGTCACACCACTGGAGCTAATAGTGGTATTTGTACTGTGCATATTCTTTTATGCCGCACTTATTATCATTAACATTATATACATCCAATCACACATGTCATAAGCCATTTATACTAGATTTTAACACACTGCTACAAATAACCATACCGTTAGCTATTCAGTCTGCAACAGGTAATTAAACTAAGACTGTCGTTTTTTATTCTAAGAAGTATTCTGATCAGAGGCAAATTTAGAGGAGCACACAGGCAAAGAATAGTAAGAGTGGAAATGTTTGCATATTTCAAAGATACAGTAATTAACAATAAATATTTAAAAAGCATCAGGTGCATTCCTCAGTAATTTGCTTTTGCATGTCTTGGATCTAGATCCAGATAAATAACTGATCTGATGGACCTCTTTCACCATGACCCTTATAGGTAACTGAGAATGATGACTCTGGCTTGTCATATACAAGAGTTTATGTGCCCATTAGTGACATCTATAAGAGGAAGCATCTGAATAAAACAAGAGACCAAAGGTATTGTGAGACCTCCAGTGAGCAGAAGATAAATATTTTATAAATAAAGATCTGGTTTGCTGTGCTCAACATATCTTAATATATACCACTTGAATCTATAATGAGACCTTAAGAACGCATTTGCATCAAATTTAAGGTGACTTGAGATATAGATCAGAGCAATTAATATTTAATTAGCTCATTATTACTGATCCCATAATTGCTGGCAAGACTGTCAATATCATTATCATCTTATAAACAAATACTGCTATTACAGTGTCACGGAACAGATGGAGGTTTATATGTATCTAGTAAAAAAACAAAACAAACATAGAACTATTTTTCTCATTAAAATGTCCATAAAGTGACCACATATATAAAGAGCTTCATTTAGGGCAGTGGAATTCAGTCAAATGGCAGAATGGCAATATCTTTTTTTTCAAAGGAAGAGACAGTGTAACATCAAGAGGCTTTTTTTCCTCAAAATAAGGTATGATAGATGCAAATAAACAAATTAAAGTTCAGTTGTCTAAAACAAGGACAGACTGGTCCATTTGCTGTCTGAAAATCTAAAATAAATTCTCCTAGTAAGTATCTCCATTACTATAGGTGCAACTCTAAACAGAAAAGAATATATTAATTTCACTTACAGTCTTTAGGTGGCTCACTAACAACCCCTTTCCTTTTCCACAGGTGATGACAACACTTGGGGGCAGATTTACATAGGGTCGAATATCGAGGGTTAATTAACCCTCGATATTCGACTGCCAAATGTAAATCCTTCGACTTCGAATATCAAAGTCGAAGGATTATTCCTACAATCGAGCGATCAAAGGAATAATCGTTCGATCGAACGATTAAATCCTTCTAATCGAACGATTCGAAGGATTTTAATCCATCGATCAAAGGATATTCTTTCGATCAGAAAATTGTTAGGAAGCCTATGGGGACCTTCCCCATAGGCTAACATTGGCCTTGGTAGGTTTTAGGTGGCGAACTAGGGGGTCGAAGTATTTTTTAAAGAGACAGTACTTCGACTATCGAATGGTCGAATAGTCGAACGATTTTTAGTTCGATTCGTTCGATTCGAAGTCGTAGTCGAAGGTCGAAGTAGCCTATTCGATGGTCGAAGTAGCCATATTCGACCATTTGAAATTCGAAGTATTTTTTCTTCTATTCCTTCACTCGAGCTAAGTAAATGGGCCCCCAAAACTGCCTTTTCTAGCCTCAGTAAACACAACCGCCACTGTTGGACTGGCCCACCGGGATACCAGGAAAACTCCCGGTGGGCCCATGTGTCAGTGGACCTTATTGCTTCTAACCATTTGGCCTATTTCATGGTCATTCTCTATTTCTTTATAGTAAAAAAGAAGCTTGATAATGGAAGAATAAAGTATATTAAGTATAAAGAGGTTGAGTGAGGTGAGGAGGAATAATAGTTTTGGAAAGTGGGCCCCTGGGCTATGGTTTTCTGGTGGGCCCCTGGCATCTGACACTGACAACCCCTGTTAATTTCCACATTTACTCAGTCTGAAGCATGCTGAAGAGATTTAACTTCCCTTTAGAGCCCTCCCAGCTGCTGTTCCACAGAGGCACACAGACAATCCACTGTCCTGAGACCCACAAAGCAGCAGCTTTCAAAATGGTGAACATTGTTATATCATGAATATATATATATATATATATATATATATATATATATATCAGTTTATTTTATACTGATCATGGAACTCCAAGGTTACTTCTAATATCCTCATATTATGGAAAGATCGGGAAGTTTAGATAATGGATAGACCAATGGAAGATGCCGTAAGTATTTTCCTATTCAAAGCTAGTCCTTGTCAAAATTTTACTTTTCACAGGAAGTTTAAATTCATGGTCTTTGTATTTTCTCCCCACACTTTTGAGGGCTTATTTCAGGCACTTTCAGTTTTCCTGCCACACAAAAACATAGGTGCAGGTGGTGTACTAAAAGTGACCATTGTGTGTGAATGTGACAATGCATCTTTTGAGATCACCCCTTTCTCACCACATTTTTTACCACTCACCAAGGAACAAACAGTAGACCACACAATTGACTAGAGAGGCTGCAGTTGTTTATTAACATTAGATTACATAAATAATACATAGAAAAACATAACCACAATTTTTTTGTTGTAGGACCATGGTGGCCAGGCAATTTACAGTCCTACCCATAATCTAGACATCCTCAATGACCAATCATTGCCCAGGGAAGTGGGGGGGGGGGTTCTTCCCTCAGTTTCACTATAAATCATTGTGCTCTTGTAGATAATTAGCTCTACTGGAGCACAGACTGATGAATGATGTATAAACTCTATAAAGCTCTCCAGAATTTATTGACACTATTTATATAAAGGATAACAATGTGAATTATTTAAAAATTATACAACTACTTTTATATAAATATAAATTCTATAAAGTTTCTAAGCACATTAGCCCATCTTTAAAGTGCATCAACCCCCCAAAATAAAAATTTCTGTAATAAAAGACAACATAATTCTAATCTAACTTTTCAATACACGTTTATTACAATTTACAGTGTTTTTTAAGTTATTTGTAAAAAACAATTGCTATTGAAAGCAGCATTTGCTTAACTCCTGGTTGTTACTTTTTAAACAATGTTGCAAAAGTCTTCGTTCCCCAGACAAACACTGCTTTCAATAGCAATACATACATAAATAGCTTAAAACCCATAAAAAATGTAAATTAATATATACTGCAGAGTTGCTTAGAATTAAGTTTTCTTTTATTAGTTGTCAAATTGCAACCTGCCCGTCAGTCACTGCTTGTAATATGATTAAAGGAAAGGAAACATTTTAATCACAATGCTATGCGTACCACCCACTAGAGTCCTTCATTGGGTAGGATACCCTCAGAATAGTCTTTGGTGTGGCATCACCTCTAGTTTATAGTGACATCACAACCTAGGTTGTCTCACTTTAGTAACTTCAGGAATGTTTTATGTGGTTTCCAAACAAATGTTTGGTCTAGGGTTGGAAGGCACATGAACTATTTGGAGGCTAGGTCTGGTATCGGGTTTAGATAGTGGAGTATACTGGGTGATGGGCTTGGGTTGGGTTGCAGGTCAGCAGGTCTGGGTTGGGTACGTGTCTACCTGACCAGACCCGTGCAGGAGTCTACCCCTCCACCAAGTGATTATAATATAGTTGCCTGTTCCCCAGTTCCCCTTGTCCTCTGTGGCATCTAAGTTAGATATTTCATCTACTGTACATATACACACCCAAACTGGAACATAGAGCTTAAGAAAGAATATAGGGCACCAGGCCAGGGTCTCAGGTAAATGATAATAATAACTGGGGGTGCCTAACATTTTGATTATGTTTTTATTTCTACTTTCAATGGAAAGATTCCTGGTTTACAACTACAGGTGGACAAGGTCGGTTCACTGGCTTTTCCACTGGACAAAACACTCTGTATGCCATTATCCTAAATGATTTAATTCTGGACATGTCTAGGGCATTTGATGAATGTTGTTGTAAAGGACAAGTGGACGAGTCCTAGATCTTATGTTTAGTTTCTATGTCTGCTTTAGATCATTAGGCTCATAGCATGATGATGAACTTTAAGGGAATACGCTGTGCATCCATTCTAAAATTCCTAAAGTATTTCACTTTAAAAACGAGCAAAAAGCTAATAAAACGACTTTGTTATATTTAGAATCTTTCACAGGGTAAATCTGGATGGGTATGGTGCAGTCCCTATTCTTGTACCTTTACCCTTTCCTCGCTTTTGCTTATTGAAACGCTTTTCTCAGTTCTCAGGAAAACACTGTGTTTTTGAGTTGTTCGTAAATGTTTGTATAACCTATGAATAACACAGCATTCTTGGAGATGAAAGCATGAAAAGGTTGTCATTTTGGGGATATTCTACTACACAATAGAAAATGGATTAAAAAATAAAAGTGTGATTGTTGTGGCATTCCCAGAGAGAGAGAGAGAGAGAGAGAGAGAGAGAGAGAGAGAGAGAGAGAGAGAGAGAGAGAGAGAGAGAGAGAGAGAGAGAGAGAGAGAGAGAGAGAGAGAGAGAGAGAGAGAGAGAGAGAGAGAGAGAGAGAGAGAGAGAGAGAGAGAGAGAGAGAGAGAGAGAGAGAGAGAATATCTGTTCAACCCAAAAAAATGCCAGCTACTCGTTATAAAAAATATACAAGTGTGTGTGTATGTGTGTGTGTGGGGAGATGAAACATTTAACTCTTTGTTTACCAAAGTAAAAACATTTTATCCCCATCTTTAATTTGCACTGCCCTTCGAATATCTAAACCACCAATAAAAAAAAACAAATTGAATATAAAATTGCTTGAAGAAAAAAAAAAAACAGAAAAAGCCTCTCCATTTTAATGCAACGTGTTTGTCATATACTGCATTGGCAGCTATAAGCTTTGGGTTTTGTTTAGAGTTGCTATAATAATTTTATGTACGCTCAGTAGTGCACTGTTAAATGAAAAATACACTCTATATATTTTTTACTTTTAATGACAATATGCTAGAGTCAGGGTTCTGTATTTCTCTTTGGCTTTTTCATAACCAGTGTTTATATATTGTTAACTTTGTTCTGACAGCCACATAAAAACCCATGCTGGGATTTCTGAAGGTTGCTAGAGGACACCAACAATTGGTTAAAGTCACGGTAAACCTAGGTTGTCTCACTTTAGTAACTTCAGGAATGTTTTATGTGGTTTCCAAACAAATGTAAAAGATACACCTAATATAATTAAACGTACAAAACAACTGCCATCAGTGCAGTCAAATGGGCAACGCCAATGCAGTAAGGCTGTTAGACTCTATTCACCATGGTAAATGAAATCTATAATTTAAAAAGTTATTCACTAATGGAAAGAGACAGAACTCCCATAATTCAGATACTCATCTTGAAATTGCTTGCTTTTAATGTTTATGATATACTGACCCAATGCCTCACACTCTCTATGATTAAAGGGGAATATGATTAAAGGGGTTGCTCGTGTTTGAGTTAACTTTTAGTATGATGTAGAGAAGGATATTCTGAGACAATATGCAATTGGTTTTCATGTTTTATTATTTGTGCCTTTTGAGTTATTTCGCTTTTTATTCAGCAGTCCTCCAGTTTGCAATTTCTGGAATATAAATAGGAGAGGGCCTGAATAGAAAGATGAGTAATAAATAGTAGCAATAACGATACATTTGTAGCCTCACAGAGCATTTGTTTTTTTAGATGGGGTCAGTGACCCCCATTTGAAAGTTAGAAAGAGTCAGAAGAACAAGGCAAATAATTTAAAAAAACTATAAAACATAAATAATGAAGACCATTCAAATAGTTGCTTAAAACTGGTCATTCTATAACATACTTAAAGTTAACTTCAAGGTAATCCACCTCAATTTTCAGCAATGAAGCACTTTGCAAATGGCCTGATATTTTTCATATTAAATTCCTTTTTACAATAAATACAATCAAATTTAGATTTGATAATAAGTGTAGGACCTGTTAGCGATGTCTAACATAGATATCAAGGCCCGATGGCAAAACACACACTGGGGCAACCAATCAGCAATTTGCCTACTATGCATTGGAAAAGGATAGCAAAGACTTGGTTGATGCTACTGGCAACTTTACTTGTGCAACTGAGCTCCTGTGTTAGTAAATCAGAAATTTCTAACGGCCACAGTAAACTGGACACATATGTGACTGTGTAGCTGTATCAGTTGCAAACCTATCAACGTTGCTATTACCAGATTGTTTGTAATTGCCTATAACTGAATACTCCACTTTCAATTTAGCCTGTTCATTAATGTCTACTTTCCAGTCCCCCATTGGGAACGAGTTATTTATCGCTGTGCATATATTACAATATCAACCCTGTGCAATTCAATTTACTTTATTTTGTGCAATTTTCCCGGTGCTGCTTCCCAGATGGCCTTTTTAAAATCTAAGCAGATAGCGCATCTATAGCATTGATCTACACTCTCCTAGTCGTTTCCGCGTACAAGCTGATAATGTGAGCTTGCCTATATCTCCTATTTCTCCTTGAAATATTACTGATTTCTACTAATCATTCCATGTTCTAGGAGAGGTGTGTTGACTTTGCCTTTTGTATAGACTTATGTGATTTGTAATTGAGATTTTGTGCTGTACAGCAATAATTGGCTTTTTTGAAAGCTTTTGCAGAACCCATGAATAAATCATAGGCTTAGGTTAAAGTTAAAGGCTAAGTCTATGATTAAGAGGTGTTTCCGAAACGCGTTATCCATCTCATGCACCCCAGCTACCTAAGAGGCGGTGTGTCATCCTCTCATGTGTTGTAATACAGGAATGGTACCTGTTATCCAGAATGCTTGGGACCTGAGGTTTTCCAGATAATGGATCTTTCCAGAACATATATCTTCATACCATAGGGTAAGGGCACACCTGGAGATTCGGGGAGATTTAGTTGCCCGATGACTAATCGCCTCCTCTTTGGGGCGACTAATCTCCCCAAACTGCTTCCCAGTGTCTTCCTCCTGCAGCAATGCGGCGCTTCGATTTCCAAAATCGCCCAAAGTTTCCTCATGAGGAAAAAATATCGTACAATTCGGCATTTCACTCGATTTTACTGAGTTTTTACTCGAACCAATTAAATGGAGCTCTTTTTTAATAATAAATGAGGTAAAATCAGGTTTGACAGGTTTTTTTATTTAAAAAAATTAGATAAAAACCCCCTCTAATTGTGTTCAATGCAGAGCGGATAAAATAATAGGACTTCATGAGTAGCTGTTATATTTAACATTGCCTGGCCTTGGTTTCTATTGACTGCAAATAGACAGGGCATAAAACTATTGTATAGGAAAGGTTCCGTGCCTGTAAGGTTTTTGCTTTGTATGAGATTCCCATGTATAAATGGCACTAATCCATAGATTGCTTTAATAAGAGCTGTGGATGGATGATCGTTTCCCAGTAACCTGAGTCTAAACTTATCTCTGCTTGTCCACAGCAAAAGCTTGGAAATCTGTAGCCTGAGTACACTATGATGCTTTAAAATCTGAAATAGTCAGGGAGAAAAGCGCATATCAAGTCATGACTCTTTTCTGTCTTTACTTTATTCAACATATACACTCACGGCACTGCTTCTCCATTTTGTTACCTTTTCCTGATAAGAGTTTAATGAAATATTCATAGGCAATTCTTCTGGCAAGATGCAGAAAATGTAGCTTTTACAACTTGATTTCTGTTTTATTTTGATGTGCAGAAAACCTGTTTTATTCATGGTTATTCCTTTAGGTTGGCGTCCCCATATTTCTCCTCTTCTGCTTCCATGCTTTTTTTGTTTTTTTTCCTCTTTTTCTCTCAAAACAGGTAGTATCCTTTTGGCCCCTGCACAGCCTGACAGCTGAACCCTACACAAATGTATTCCCGATTCAGACTAACAGATAATAAATCTATCCCTTTTCATTGCAAGGCCTATAGTATGTATTATTGCTTTATCTGTGGGTCAAAGTAAAAACTCACTTTAAAGCCATAAAAAGCAAAAAATACAAATATATAGAAGATAAATAACATGAATTTTTTAATATGTGAAAATACTTTTGTCGCAGAGAATGGATAACAAATTTATCTTGGAAAGATTAAACAGCCTCATTCCTCATGTGTAGGAAAATGTGCATAATGATACCCATACTGTGAATTCAGATACAATCAATAGCGGTTTCCTTAATAATACATAGTTTATTTTAACTGTGTTTAAAGTTGCTGTACAAAATATAAGCATGTATATCAGCATCTTTATTCGTTATCCACTGGACTCCTTTATGAGCTCATGCAAGGGATTCTATTTGTGCCTCTTTATATGAAAAACAGGTTATGATTGAATCTACTGCAAAACAACGTATACCCTACTCAAAAAATCCATTCTTTAATGATATTTCACAACAGTCCTTATGTAGCTTTCTATATACAGGTATGGGATCTATAATCCTTAATGCATGGAACCTGGAGTTTTCCATCATTTGGATCTGCATAAGTAGTCTACTAAAAACATTTAAATAAGCCAAATAGAATATACATAAATGCAGTTTAGTTATAAGTTCTAAGAAAATGCAAAGAAAAAGTACAATTATTTGTACTGTAGGTTGGAAATGTTGTACAGTAAGGCAACCACAAGCATTTAGCAGAGAAAATATTTTTCCCTCCAGACACCCCTAGTAGCCCCTTTATATTTGTTTTCTGCTAAATTAAAGTACATGCTCTGGGCTGCTGACAGTTACCTGAGTCTATATGACATGACCCCTAAGCTTAGCTTCTTAACAGTTGCTCAAAGCACACTAGTAAGTGTGTATCAATGACACTCCTAACAAAATCCAAGATGGTGACCCCCAGGAGACTTTTCTGGATCTTAGATTTCTGGAGAAGAGATTTTATACTTGTGAATACAACTGAATACTGCTTCACTAAAAATCTTTGTTCAGAAAACACCCCAGTACTCAGATGTTCCTGGGAAATGAAAGACATACCACTGTTTTTTTGTTGAAATTGGAAAAAAAACATCGAAAAATTAGAGTTTTGCCCCAAAAAGTCTGACATGAGTTTAGTAAATAGACCCTGTTTGTTACCAGCACCCAGGCAGACAATGTGCTTTTCTTTTGGGACTGTATATATATATGTTTATGTTGAAGCTGTGACTATAGTATAATAGATATTTAGCAAGACAATAAGGGGCACATTTACTTAGGTCGAGTGAAGGAATAGAATAAAAAATACTTTGACCATTGAATTGACTACTTCGACCTTCGACTTCGAAACGAACGATTCGAACTAAAAATCTTAATTATCCCTCGATATTCGACAATTAGTAAATTTGCCCCTAAGTTTCATTTAAAATGTTTTAATATTTTCTTTTGAGTACAGCTTTTCCTGCCAAACAGTCATCTCAAAAATCTTAATTGAAGAACTTGAACTATGAAATATCAGGTGATTGTAGTTCAGTAAAAATTTTGACTAAGGCATTACATTTTTGATTTATTTGAAAAACAAATCACAAGCATTTTGCCCATCCCTATACCTAGGGGCATATTTATCAAGGGTTGAATTTCGAATTGAAAAAAAGACCAACCAAAATTAAGTCGAAGTGTTTTTTTTGGTCGAATAGGTCCATTTTCGATCAAATAGGTGCGTATTCGGCCGAATTTGAATCGTACAAATCTAAGGAATAGTGTATTTAATCTAATTCGATTTGAAGTTTTTCACAAAAAATACTTTGATTTTTCAAAGTCCACCAATTGACTCCAAATAGGTTCTAGGAGGTCACCCATAGGCTAAAACAGCAATTCGGCATGTTTTAGATGGTGAATGGTCAAAGTCGAGTACATGATACATTTCGATATTCAAATTTTTAAATTTTTTTAAAATTCAAATCGAATTTGGACTACTCCCTAGTCGAAGTACACAAAAAATAGCTTGAAATTCAAATTTTTTTAATTTGAAAATTCACCTAGACCTTTGATAAATCTGCCCTTAACAATATGTAAGTTTTATATGTTACCTGAAAGCAGTTTTAAGAAATAAACATTTATCAGAACCTGTTCGTGGAACTAGTTTTATAGTTGTCAATACAAGAACATTATGCAAAATTTGCCTTTTGATTGACAAAAGGCCTTTCATTTAACATTTCTTTAGCCGTACTAAATTTATTAATAAAATTCTATCCACTTATGTATTGTCTGTTCGTTTTCAAATGCAGGAAAATTGAGATTTTATTTCAGTTAAGCCTGAAACTCACCATAGCTGACATACCTGCTTTGCTGATATTTTGTAAGTCTCAATGAATTAGTTTTAGCTAGGCTGATGTTTTTTAAATGAATGGTCTCAAAGACTTTAGTTGAATTTCACTGCGCAAATCTGTACTTTTCCATTAAAATGTTTTTCCCTTGTCAAATCACAACTGGTTGGTTGGGCGTTACAATTTACCATAAAAATAAACCTAATTTCACTACCTCTAAACTCACAATAGCAGCAACACAAAATTATTTTGATTGGCTAGGTGCAGTCAATGCTTTGCCCAACATCAAACACATTATTGATGGCGAATTATCTTTGAGCTGTATAATAATTATGTAGCCCTCTCTGGAAACAATATACATAGCATTATAATTTAATACAGTTTTGTTGTGGCATTTTATAGGAGAATATCATGAAAATACATTACCTAGAAACTTTATTTAGCATTTTGTGGGGTGCAGATGTTGATTTTATCTGAATAAAAGGGTACACATAATAATAAGGAACACATTTATTTAGTAAAATGTTACAAAATTCTCTCTTAATGGGGATCATCGTCCTAAGAAATAATTCCAAATCCTATTTTATCATGTTAGTCAAGCTAAATAAACATCACACACTATATAAATGATTTAAATTGTGTTTCTTTTGGTCTTGAAATTCACAATCAGAGACTATTGCAGGAACAGCAAGCAGATAGGCACCGTTTTGTGAATACAATTATTAAAGGAGAACTAAACCCAAAGAATGAATATGGATACAAATGCTATGTTTTATATACTGAACTTATTGCACCAACCTAAAGTTTCAGCTTCTCAATAGCAGCAATGATCCAGGACTTCTAACTTGTCACAGGGGTCACCATCTTGGAAAGTGTCTGTAACACTCACATACTCAGTGGGCTCTGAGCAGCTGTTGAGAAGCTAAGCTTAGGGGTCATCGCAAATTATCAAGCAAGATAATGAGGTTGGCCTGTAATATAAGCTGATGCTACAGAGCTGATTATTAAATTCTCATGTGCTAGTTGCACTGTTTTCTGTGCTGCCATGTAGTAATTATGTGTATTAATTACTAAACAGCCTTGTATTGTGACATTTATATTCTATGTCTACAGTATGTTGTGAGTTGGTCCCTAAGCTCAGTAACTGACAGCAACATGGAGCATGTGCAGTGAATCAGCAGAAAAGAAGATGAAGAGCTACTGGAGCATCTTTGGAGACACAGATCTTCCCTTCTAAAGGGCTGTGGTTACCTAGGGCTGGTAAGGAAGCCAAAAACATAATGTACAATATTTCTAGCCTACTTCTTAGGCTTTAGTTCTACTTTAAGGCAAGCTTTTCATCAAGCCAAAATCTTGTTTTTGCTCAAGAATGAATGCCTATTCCCACTGGTTTCACAATTAGATGGTGAGGCAGAAGGGGGAATGTGGGGAGTACTGTGACATCTAGGTATTGCAGACAACTCTTTTGGATGTGACTACAGTCAGATCAAATGTCAGATCAGTATAGTAGAAGTTGCATCCACTAGTGTAAGGTTGGCTGTAAATACAAAGTTGGGACTGGGCTTGTTCTGCCATACCTAGGCAGTCTAAAAGAGGGCTAAATATCAAAGTGCTAACTAGTGATCTAAAATTACCAGTGGGGAGTGGGTAATATGCAAAGTAACTGGAGGTTTATTTTTAATTTTTTTGCTCAAGTTTTCCAGTTTCTAAGATGCTTCCCTCTGTATGTAATGCACTTTGAATATTAGTTTATTAAATTGCATGATTTTGATATATATACTCATTAGCGCAAAGACAGATGTTACGGAAATTGAAGTTTGCAGCGAGCAGATCTAAAAATAAATATAGCTGTTGTGGGATTGTGTGTGAGTTTTTTAAAAAAAATGTTTTTGCATTACTTTAACAATGGTTATAATTCCCAGGACATGATTAATAGCTTTACAAACCTTTATGACACAAATCAGCAGAGACCATTGCAGGAACAGGAAGTATCTAAGGCAGAGGCTGTAATTGTTGTAAAATAAACAGAAGAAACCATGATGGTATTTGCTATGCAATGTCACCTTGCAATAAATGATGATATGAGACTCCATGAATTAAATGTCAGTGGCTAGTCGACCTTATGAGTTACTAATGGTGTTCACTCGAGTCTGTCTAAATTCTTTACCTTGCCAGTTCAAGATTATCTCTGCTTTTTATTGGCGGAACGCCACTGAAGCTGCGCAGGCATTTTAGCTGGCAACCTAAATTTGATACGCACGGTTCAATGTCACTTTAAAAAGTACAGAATACAGTCTTTGGGGAATGCAAACTGTATTAGGGAAAATAATAGATATACTGGGGGGTACTGGAAATTACTACCCATAAAGGGAAACCCAGATGTCCAGTGAAGCTGCTGGTAGAGTGTTTGTAGTTGTGATGCCAACTTTGCTACAGGTCATGATGAGATATTAGCTTCTAGTTGGGTGAGAACAGAGTTATGCTTGGGCAATGAGATTTCTTTTCACCTCATTACATTTTAGAATGAAGCTTTTATATCTAACAATTTACAAATATTAATATACATAACTTATTAAGCCTAATGCTTAATAAGTTTTTTAGATAACGATCATACATCAACATGATCTTTACAAGCTACATAAGTTGTATTGTTGTACTTGAATCAAAAAAAGCTTAATAATAGTTGTATTAGCTGACTATCTCAATCCAGTCTTAAAAATATCAGAGGTAAAATAAGTCTGTAGAAATTCAATAAAAGACAATATCAACATATTGGCCCTCATTTATGAAGCTGGAGAAAAGCAAATAACAGAAAAGAAAGCATTTGATCCACGCCACAATAGCATTTAGTGACACTGGTGTTTTAGCATTTTGATGCAAAATTGATGGCTAAAGCAATATCTTCATGAGTAAAAATTATCAGCAATGACCAAACCAGTTGTAATTTAACAAAAGCTTAAGAGCTCAAATTTGTTGTTAGATAGTGATCGGCGAATAAATTTGCCATGCGAAATTACACATTTCACCGGTGTCCAAAAAATTTGAACACGAGTCGGAAAAGTCGCGTGTCAAAACTGTTGCGCTTCAACACAATTCGGACGCCCATTGACTTTAACGCCATCGGCAAAATTTAGTTGAATTGACATGGGCGGCAAAATTCGAGTTTCACATATTGTTCACCGTTTCACGAATTTCGCAGGAAATTCGCACATTTTTCGGCAAAGCAAAATGGGAGAAATTCTCCCATCAATATTGTTAAAGAAAAAGTACAATTAACTATGTAAATGGGACCATATCATAACGAACTCCCTCCCCTATTGACCACAGTAGCTAACCATTCTGTTACCCAATGGTGATCTACTTCAAAAAATGTACAGCACTACCTTGACAGTACTCTTACTCCCATATATAATAAAACAGTTTTAGCTGCAGAATAGCATAGCAACCAAAAAAAATATTTTCTTCTCAACCGGTGACCAGTAAATGCTATCTTTTGATTGGTTTGCTCTATTTGGCCAACAATGGCTGATTTATGACCCATCGATGCACAATTTTGAGTAAAACAAAGTCATAAACAAATCTGTATATTTTGTTGCACTAATTGCATTTTTTCTTCTTGCAGATTTTTTCCAAACAATTGTGGGGGGGGGGGCAGCCAGGTTTTATGTGGCAACCTTTATATGTTTTTTTGTTAAAACCTGATTTCACACATTTATAGGAAAAAGGGTAGTTGGTAGTGGTGGGCGAATTTGCGGTAAATTTGCATGATTCGCCACCGGCAAATACATTTGTGAAATGGCCGCGAAAATGTCTCTGGCGTCCAAAAAAAGCTCTTTCGCAAATTTTTCGACATTTCGTGGAAAATTCAAGAATTGTTCGACGAAGCGAAACGGCGCTAATTCACCCATCACTAGTAGTTGGCAGAAGCGCAGTACAAATGCTCTACATAGCAGGTATCTATTAAATATAGAGACATACTCATGCTACACCTGCCTGTAGTTACCTCATAACATCAGCGATTCATGTATTCTTGCATGATGAGTATTCACACAAAGAGGAGCAATGCATTGCAGGTAATTGTAAGATTCTGCTACTTGTACTGTCCCTAAGTTGTAGCATGTGAGTGAAAGAATGTCTTCTAGTGTCTTGCCAATATGTCACTTCGATTTTTATGACATACGGGAGACATTAAACTATATTTAAACATTTCATTTGAAATATTGATTGTAGAATATGTTTTATTTGCACTCTGAAATCTGCAGACAACTCTTTACTTCTTATGTCCTAAGAATAAATGAAAGCATCTGCTAACCCTGTTAACAGATGTCTCTATACTAAGGTACAGTACGTCCCACCGTGAGAACACATTAAAACCATTGAGTTGCCTGCTCAGGCCCATGCTATGCACATATATACTTTGCAGCACTGAAAGGTACTAAATTGCACAGTCCATCAACAGAATGGACATGTCTCATAGTGTAACCAACTGGGAAGTGGAAACATCAGTTACATTTTTTGTTCCTGTTTTAATTTTAGAGGGAATATGTTTTAAAAGAAGGGACATTTCTGGCTAAATATAGTAGCATATGAAAATGTTGGTTTAAATATCATAATATGAGGAAGATGTTATATTGCTAGATTTGAGTTATCAAAAATCATGGGGAAATGCTTACTTAAAGGAGAAGTCTCAATCACTGTTCCGTGCCAAAAGGATAAGGAGTTAATATAATATTGCAGTGTTCATATTCTTTATTGTGTACTTTATATTCATGATTCCAATGATGGTCCTACTTTAAAATATATTATTTGCTTATTACTGTTGGGTTTATTAAGGTCCCTGTCACTTTTCACTAATAAAAGGGATCTTGTTGTTTAAACAACTACATTCTTACTGTCGTCAGTCTGGGAAAGGTACAGGGTGTCACTGAGAGTGCTCGAGTTACCTTTACATACATACCAGTCCAGTTTTCTGATAATAGAAGCACCGGCTATCCTCTGGACCAACTATAAGTTATGTATGGACAGAAGAGGGATACTTAAAAAGAAACCCAAACCCTGGTTTCTAGGAATTATTTGAGAACAAGTTCAGTATAAGCAAACCAAGTATATTTCCATCCATAGGTGAAGCTTTATATACTATTTAACTGTTCTATCAATGGAGGGTTGGGAGTTCCTCTTCCTATAAATACATAGTCACATACTGCCGAATAAAAGTAAAGTGTTACAAGAGAATGTAACATATAATTTAACATAAAGTGAACTAAAACCCTACCTACAAAGGGTGTATATCTTCCATTAAGCTGCAGGTGACATTAAAGAAACTCTTCTGCAATCCTTGTTTGCATATTTCCATTGCGATTGGCCAAAGTTTGATAGGAAACCTTGTTAAGATGGTGGGATAAGGTCATTTGGGAAAAAGATAAATAGTGTATCAGCAGCATATAAAAGTAAGCCTTAGAGCAGTGATCCCCAACCAGTAGCTTGTGAGCAACATGTTGCTCTCCAACCCCTTGGATGTTGCTCCCAGTGGCCTCAAAGCAGCTGCTTATTTTTGAATTCCAGGCTTGGAGGCAAGTTTAGGTTGTATAAAAACCAGGTGTACTGCCAAACAGAGTCTCAATGCAGGTTGACAATCCATATAGGTGCTACCAAATGGCCAATCACAGCACCCCAAGAACATTTTTCACTCTAGTTTTGCTCCCCAAATCCTTTTACTTCTGAATGTTGCTCACGGCTTCAAACGTCTGAGGGTCCCTGCCTTAGAGTGTCATGTGTACCAACCTGCCTGGCCCCAATGCCCCACAAGTACTTCCTCTCACCACCAATCCAGTACATTCCACCAACTAATATAATCACAAAACATAACTGGTCATTCTGATATACACCTTCTATAACTTTATAAGCTGAGATACTTGATCAAGGCTTAGGAGCCACAGAAACTAAACACAAAAATCCATTCAGCTTTTGGGGTCATTACTATCATCTTAACTGGATTATATGTCAGGCCAGGAAAACGCACAGACATTGAAAGAGAAATGTTAAGTAAAAAGAAAATACACCAAAGGAAGAATTGACCAGGTCCTCCATCCTATGCAGACTGACTTTAAAAATATTTTCTTTTAGCAATATCGTTTTATAATGTAGCTCTACCAGGGAGCATAAAAAATGTCTCTTTACTTTGTGTTGTGATGCAGAAGTCCCTACTTAGCACCAAAGTATTATGTATTCAGCTTTGCTGTTTGATTAGTTACTCTGGGCTGCATAATTACTTCACATAATGCAATTAATTTGTCTTCTTCTGACATAGAAACTACCCATTTTCTTAGCAGTTGTAAAGGAGAGATAAACAAGAAATCATATTAGCCAGATATAGCTAAAAACCTAATATTACATACAGTGCATTCTCATACTGCTTTATAACCTGTATTCTTACATGGGGTAAATATAAAACCCTCTGTTCATAAGTATGCCATTCTTTCACTTTTTCTTTCTATAAAGTCAGGAAACCAGAAGAGCTTAGTTAAGGCTGTAGAGAAACTTATTCAAATACAGGTATGGGATGCATTTTCTGGAAACCCGTTACCCAGGAAGCTTAGAATCACAGGAAGGCCATCTCCTACAGAGTCCATTTCAACAAATGCATTCCAAATTTAAAATGATTTTTTTTTCACTGCAATAATAAATCAGTACCTTGTACTGTATGGTAACTAAGCTGCACGAATCCAAATTGACGGCAAAACAAACCTATTGGGTTCATTAAATGTTTTAATAATTTTTAGCAGACTTAAGTTATGGAGGTCCAAATTATGGAAAACCCCAGGTCCACACATTCTGGATAATAGATCTGATACCTTTATTTCTATTTTATAATTATATAAGTGCCATTTGCAATGCTGTTGGTTATACACAGTAACCTACATTATCAAGAAAGATGACAAAATAATTTGGTTTTCACTCTTTTTGTTTGAGGGCATGGAACTCATTATTTTAAATCAAGAGAAGTCATGTTTTTATTTTGACAGTCTGGGACTAGTCTGTTCTGGGTTTAGACTGTTGGGAAGTAAAGCTGGACATAAATACTGCATGATAAATAAAGATAACTGGCCTAAACTATGCAATTCTTAGCTCACTGTGGGTAGTGCCTTGACAAATCATTAGGTAACTGAAATGTATCATGGTCAATATGTCTGGACAGAAAATCTGGTCTGTTGATAACACCCATGGGGGTTCAGCCAATAAAAGAAAATGCAGGCTTCTTTATTATTAAATCTATAAGCCCATAAGAGAAGTTGTTGGGTCCAAAGTATGGGTCATGTTCAGGTCCGGACTGAAAATTAAAATGGGCCCTGGCATTTCAGGGACACAGAGGCCCAATCAGCCCACATAGAGGCCCACTACAGACGATACATAGTAGCATAGGGGGCTGATATTATATGGATTAAGGCTTCTGGTTATTGAAAGCCACAGCTCTATGGCCTCTGATTATTTTAAACAGAGCCAATGTTAAATCAGATCATACTTTGGTCTATTTTTTTACACAAAACCTGAAAAAAACAGAGGTTGCTAGAACTTTTCATATCAAAGGATATACTATGTCCTGAAATGAATCCTTCATTCAAATCCCCTTCCGCCTAGCTCCCCAAATACCACTTCCTATTATGTTTTGAAATTAACTTTTTTTTGGTTGTCAAAAGTAATGTTCATCTGTTTTAACTACACATCTATATAATGAAATAAACATTAAGGTCTGTCTTATTAAAACAAGCAATTAAGAAACTAATTCCAGGTTTTTAATAAGTAGAGCTGTTTTGATTGACTGCTTAATTGTCAGCAAAAGAAATAACTGGAAAAATAAATAAATACATAGACACGGTTATTTATTGAGATGCGTGCTGAGCTGGAAATGGCTTTGTTTTTCTATTCTCTGCATGAACACCTCTGATGAAATAAAATCTACTTCTGCGGTGACATCCCCCAGATTAATTCTGGTCATTCGTCTCAAAATCAAAAATTCAGCAGTCACCAGCAATATGGTCATCCAGTTATAGGATGGGTTTAGTAGCATATGACAGTGTGAATAATGCCTGCTATGTATTCATCTACTTACAGGCTGGATCTAGAAACCTAGGACAGAGATGCTCCGAGAGTGCTGATAAGTGCATAATGCAAGCTGGTGGCTCTCTCCTTATGGCTACAGGGAGATCAAGTATATTTGACAACCGAATAAGCTCACCATGTTGCCAGACCTTATTTTTAATCTGGGGGGGGCACATTTACTAAGCTCTAGTGAAGAATTTGAATTCGAATTAAAAATTCGAATTTCAAAGTATTTTTTTGGAATTCGATCTAATCGAATGATTCGAACTATTCGAAGTAAAAATCGTTTGACTATTCAACCATTCGATAGTCGAAGTACTGTCTCTTTAAAAAATACTTCGACTTCATACTTCGCCACTTTAAAACTACCGAGGTACAATGTTAGCCTATGGGGACCTTCCCCAGCACTTTTCTAAAAAATTTTTGATCGAAGAAAAATCCTTCGATCGATCGCTTAAAACCATCTGAATCGTTCAATTCGAAGGATTTTATTGTTCGATCGAACGATTTTTACTTTGATCGATCGAAGCATTTGCGCTAAATCCTTCGAATTCGAAGGATTTAAATTTGAGGGTTGTATTTGAGGGTTTATTAACCTAAATGTTATTTAAATATAGGGATGCATCGAATCCACTATTTTGGAACCCCCGAATCCTTTGCGACAGATTTGGCCGAATACAGAACCGAATCCTAATTTGCATATGCAAATTAGGCATGGGAAGGGTAAAACCGTTTTTACTTCCTTGTTTTGTGACAAAAAATCACTCGATTTCCCTTCCCGCTCATAATTTGCTTATGCAATCGCAGGAAATTTCTGTTTTTTGCCGCCAGCGAATAAATTTGTGAAACTGCGGTGAAAATTTGCTGGCGAAAAGTCCATCACGCCAAAAAAAAATAGGCGCGCGTCAGAATAGTCACGCACATAAAAATTTTCGGGCATCAAAATTATTCGGATGCCCATTGAGTTTAATGAATTTGGACAAAATAGGCGCGCATATAAATATTGTCGCAGGCGTCAAAATTGATGCGTGTCAAAATTATTTTGACGCCCATTGACTTCAATGTGTTTCACAAATTTTATGGGACAAATTCGCCCATCACTAGTTGGTACAATGTAAATATATCCAGTCCAAATTCAGTTTTTTCTCATAGACTTCAGTAGAGCTTTCACGTGATAAACAGTGAGATACGTTTTTTTCTGAATTGAATTTAATCTCAAATTGAATCTCGTCCATGACTTTTCACGTTATCAACCCTTTTCTCGTTGAATTGAATCTGGCCCATTGCATGATATTGCCAAATTACTTAATTAAGGCAATAATCTGAAAACCCCAACTATTCATTACTGTACAATCAGGTTGTATAGTTTGCTTTGTTTTGGGTTTTCCCTTTAATAACAATACAATAATTTAAAGCTTGTTTTTATGTTAGCATCACAGATATAAACAGTGTGAAAAATTCCCATGCCTTAATCAAAACCCAAAACAAATTAGTTTCTTTGTTTTTCCTGGCAGAAGTAATTTTACCGGAGCTTTCTTTATATTTTACCCAGGAATAATACTGTTCAAATGTTATAACTTCTTATCTCAGATGAGAATAAGTCTAACTTTTTAGTAATTATCAAAGAAAATGCCCAGCAAAAAATATTTGCTAACAAAAATGTACAAATCATCTAAGTGCTAGTAACATAAAAAATTGGCATATTCAAGTTCTCTCATATTGAACTTATTAAAATAGAAAAGCGGACCTAACAGCCTGTAGCCAAGCAGCTATTAGTTAAGCATTTTACTGTTACAGAGCTATTGAGGATGCTAGGGGGGTTTGTCCAATAAAACATTGTGGGGCTTATTTGATGGCTTATTTTTACCATTTCAAAGAACAATGTGTTCAGTAAAACAACGTTGAATTAAAACAATCACTTTAAAAAAGAACATGTTGTATATGAAAGGGAAATGTTGAGACAATTTTATAAAATAAAACAGCCCTGTAATGCTCATCAACTGTTGAGAAAGAACAAGTAATTATGTTTGGCATATGTTTTCCTGGACCAAGTACAAGGAAGCAAAGAAAGTTTAGGCTACCATTTAAGATTCACTCTTTGTAGTCATGTCACAAGTGGCTTAATGCAGTTTGCTACTACAAGAAGCTAAAATAGAGTTCTGAATTACAATGAGCTGGCTCAGAAAAGTCAATGAATTTATGAGATATGAGAGATTTATACACTTATAATATAGAAATACTTAGGAAATACATTTTTATTGAGCTTGCAATTTGCATGTAAACTGAATGGTGCTGAATGGAATATACAATGCACGCAAAACCCGCTGCCATGGTATGTTTGATTGAATTTAAATGATTTGACATGAATGTCTCTGCTTCAGGAATATCTCAGAGCCTTATTAATGAGTTTCTTGCTTGCAGAATGGTAACAGAAGAAAACGAAAGCCGTTTGCTGCATGCCAAAGTATTTGGTTTTGTGTTTATTTGATATTTTTATTTTGAATATACAAACTAAATACTGGCAAGGAGAGAGGAATAGTCTTTCATTAATGTATTTTTTTTTTAAGTAAATGCTGTTCAAAAACACTGTTTGAATAAATAAAAAATAGCTAGAAGCAAAGGTGTTTTCTACACGAGGCATGAAATATCAATATGTACCAATATTACTGTAGTTTATTGAATTCCCGAATATCTTCAGGCTGGGAATGAATAAGAGTTTCCCAAGTTACTTCTTTACTGCCTGCAATGAGCAGGATTTGTAATTCATTATAGCATTACCAATGTAAAAGTTCACCCATTGCTTTGGGATTTAGAAAGTTCTGCTACCAAATTGAAAAACTGGGTGACAACTTTACATTTTTTGTAATGATTCAATTATAGCTGGATTATTTTGATCGACCTATACAAGTATTAATTCTGAAACCCTCTAAAGTGAATTGTCACTAGTGATGAGTGAATTTGGGGCGTTTCAAAAATTAGCGAAATAACGCTGGCGTCCATTTTTTTTGACTCCGCGAATTTTCACTGCGGTTTTGCAAATTTATTTGCCGGTGGCGAAATGCTGGAATTCTATCACTAATTGTCACAAAAGTACTTGAGGTTGCCCCACTGTAGAAAGCTGGCTATATACTGTATATTAGTCAGTTACATTGTAAAACTGATCATTTCTAAGCAGACTAGTATTAGGTTCAGGATTCAGGTAGAAAGCTTTTTTTTGCAAAATTTGCTAGGATCCTTAGTATTCAGCTAAGCTGGATCTGATCCCCTATTGTAACGTGAAGTACTTCTGAATGTGAAGTCATGTTATTAGTCTGCAAATATGATTAAGAAAATTAAAATTTCCCGTTATTTAGCATTTTATTTATTATAAAAAATTATTTTATTTGGATTTGAATCCAAAAAATGCAATACATACAGATATAGAATTTTGTTATCCAAAACGTTTTGAATTGCTGGAAGGTCTTCTTCCATAGACTTACGGGCACATTTACTAATGGTCGAATATCAAGGGTTAATTATTTCTCATGCCTAATTCGACTATTGAAGTTAAATCCTTCGACTTCGAATATCGAAGTCGAAGAATTTACCGCTATTCGTTCGATCGAACTATTAAATCCTTAGAATCGAATGATTTGAAGGATTTTAATCCATCAATCTAACAAAATTCCTTTGATCAGAAATTTGCTAAAAAGCCTATGGGGACCTCGGTAGGTTTTATTTGGCGAAGTAGGGGGTCGAAGTTTTTTTTAAAGAGACAGTACTTCAAATGGTCGAATAGTCGAACGATTTTTAGTTTGAATCGTTCGATTCGAAGTCAAAGTCATAGTCGAAGGTCGAAGTAGCCAATTCGATAGTCGAAATTCGAAGTATTTTTTCTTCTATTCCTTCACTCGAGCTAAGTAAATGTGGCCCTTAATATTAATCAAATAATTATTTTTAAAAGTAAATTCCTTTTTCTCTCAATTAATTAAAACATTACCTTGTACATGTATGAGACCTGTTGTCCAAAATTCTTGGGACCTGGGGTTTTCTGTCATTTGGATCTTCATAACATAAGTCTGCCTAGTAGCGTCACTAGAGGGGGGCGGGCCCTGGTGCATGACACGCAGCCGGGCCCCGCCCCCTCCATACGGCCGCATTTGCCCGCATTTGTCAGTGGCGCGTGAGCTGCCGGGGGGCCCTGAGGGGGTGCGGACCCTGGCCCGCTCGCACCCCCTGCTCCCCCGGTAGTTCCGCCACTGAGTCTGCTAGAAAATCATTTAAACAGTAAATAAACCCTATAGGCTGGGTTTGCTTTCAATAAGGATTGACTATATCTTAGTTGGCTCAATTTAAAGGTTCTGTTTTATTATTACAGAGAAAAAGAAAATACTTTGTTTGATTATTTGGATAAAATGGAGTCTGTGGGAGAAGAAGTCAGAACTTTCTGGATAATGGGTTTAAGGATAACGCATCCCATACCTGTACTTGAACCTAACAAAGATATAATTAATCCTTATTGGTGGCAAACACCCTTATTGGGTTATTTCATGTTTAAGTTATGTTTTAGTAAACTTATGTTATAGTGATCCAAATTACAAAAAGATCTGGAAAACTCCAGGTCCAAAGCATTCTGAATAACAGATCCCATACCTATCTATAGTCAGTATTGATCTTAATCAAGCTGTATGATCATCATATAAACATCCAAGAACAAGAACTTGATGTCACAAATGTTTAGACAAAAATATCATCAAGAATATATGCTCATATCTACCTTCATGACACAATATCAAATGGGCTGACCATCAGGACACACCTATAAAGATTGCTTTGCAATAAATCTTTACTCTCCACAGTGTTTTAGGCTGATTTCTGTATTTTATCTACAATAAAGAACTAAACTTGCTGTCAATTAGCAGCAATATAAATATTTGTTTTTCTTTTTTATTACCCCAAAGTGCCTTGATTTCCATTTAAATTGTTTATTAGTTTGACATTGACAATTAAAGAATGCGCAGAAATGAGAAAAGTTTTCGTGGAAGCAAAGAACGGTTTCATGAATGTATAGCTTGTGATGAGACAAGGTCATATTTTTGATGCCTGTTTTATTAATAAAATATAAAAAAATGACTATATTGTTCTGCGTGTAAGCAGCTGTTGCCTAGGAACAGCATCTCTTGGGTTGTTATGCCAACAATAATCCACTTTAATGAAGCCAGTGCAAAAGTGTGGGTAAGTGAAGGCACTGGGTTACAATGTTACAGTTCAACTAATTCATAATTTAAGTGTTGATAGAGATGAGGAATTTAAATGCTGGCATTTTTCCCGACATAACTCACACTCTTTTGAAAAGATTTGACTTGAGGTGCTAAAGTTATTACCGGATCCAGGTTTTGATGCATGTCTGCAGATCAAGAGCTCTGACAATTTATTAGATAACATTAACAGCCACAAGAAGCATTCACGGGTCCTTAGTGATACCTAATTTATAGTCTAAAACTGCAATTATTGACTTTAGTTTTTCCATGAGAAAATGTTGTGTAGTAGGTTCTTGCAGAATATTCAATTGTCTTAAAATACAAACATGACAAAACTAAAACCTTTGGCACATAATATTTCACTTTTATAGACAATAAACTTGGCATAACAGTCCTATGCAGAATATTGCCCCAAAATCTTCCAATACATCCTATTGCCTGCAGGGTTTTCTGGTTCCAATGCCCCAGTGATAGTGATGTGCGGGTCAGGGTTTCCCTGACCTGCACTCGACCCTAACTTGCCCTGCTCCAACCCGTGCCCGCTTGCATTCGCTTCCGGGGGTCCTTTTATAGACCCGCCCCGCCAATGACGTCACAATGACGTCACAAACGGGGCGAGCAGATGCAAGACTATAAAGCCAGAACCCGGAAAGTCGGATACCGGCATTTGAAGGTGGTGGGCGGGGAGAGCAGGAGAAGAGCTCAATCCAAACCCGACCGCCACCTGTGAGGAGCACTGCGAGGTCAACCCGAACCCGCCCGACCCGCGGGTCCCACGGGTATCAGGTCGGCCCGAACATCACTACCCAGTGATATCATGTGCAGATGAAGCCATTGGGATTTCACCATTTTTTAGTGCTAAATCCTGCCTCTAGATGGTTATAGAGTGCAATAGCCTTAGTCCATCAGAAGCAAAATACTGAACTCTAGCACCATCTTGAGGCAGGATTTAGCACTAAAACGGTGTCAGGACAAAGTGCAACAAACTATATAGTCCCTGTGCCTTCATCTGTACATTCTATGATTAACACGTATGCATAGTCTCTTGTCTACAAATTTTTTGCAGTTCCTGTGCCTGAGTAATCATATACATGCTACCATTAACACAAGCGTGTGATCACAGGGAAGTTAAATCCCACCATTGTGTAAACCTCAAATACTTTGCAGAAGCAGAAGAGATGGTGGTACCCAGTGGTCAGACAAGGCAGTAAGTGTTGGAGGAGATGAAGCATATATTCTCAGTGGGATTCTACTTCCTTTTAGAACAGGTACACAATTACATGCATGCACACAACTGTCATTTAAAGTCTTGTTTACTACTCTAGAGCTGCGAGAACTTATATCTTTTTAAAGAAAAGATAGATTGCAATTTTTAAAGTTTTTAATAATTAAACTTTATTTAGGGGGCCTTGTTGAATAGGGGCACACATCTCAAATTTATTAGCATAGGTATATAAATGCACCAGTGTCATAACCCAGAGCAAACAAACATATATTTACCTTCATTATTCCAAATAGAGTAGACACATCAAATCTAATTGGTGTCTAGTTGATGTAGTTTACTGCTCTGCTACAATGCAGCTTCTTGATATCTATTTATTATACTCACAGTAACACCAAGATCACACACTATATAATACTATACTGATATTTTTTCCTCCCAATTAAAATGTAATTTTTTTATCATCCATGTTAGAATGGGTTAATGTTTACGCTACGTGTGTAGGAGGCCATCCCAGGAGGGAAAAAAGGAATAAAACTGCTGGTGCTAGTTGCAAAACAAATAGATAAATCAATGTTTCAGTTCACTCTATGTGAAAAGAATGGCCTGCTGTTGCCTAGCAATATAAAGAACATTATTGTAGTCTTCCCAAAAGCAACTGTAAATGTTGGGAAAATTGCTAGGATTTATGCCTTTTCAAAATGGTAACAAAATGTTGGGTCTTATTGATAGCGATAGTTCAAGGGTGACAAAGCTCAATTGAAACACTTTTGTATCAATGCTCAGGTGGCCATAACACAGATTTCATTAAGGAATCTACGCCTATGTTTATTGTAGCGCACAAAACACTGCTTTTGGCTGAGAGGGAGGAATGGATGACTGCACACTATTATATTTTATTTTTGGGAGTCCAAGACAGTGAATGAACAAAGCTCAACCCAATTAAATGGCCACGTGAAATGTGATATATGAATTTTGTTACATTCTTCTCTAGAACATGGATTTTCTACTATTACAGTAAATGTTAAAGATATGGGTATGAATCAGAAAAATGAAAAACAGAAATAACAAATTATGAAAGGAACTTGTGCTGGTGTGCGTTTCGATTTGGATAGGGATGACCAAAATATTTTGCCACATTTCACAGCGTTTCTCCAAGAAAAAAAAAATGCCCATAGTAAATAAATGTTGTGCGGTTTAAAAAATGTTGCATGGTTTGAAAATCTGATACACGAAAAAATCGCTAATTGACTTCAATGCCTTTTGTAAGTTTTTTGCAGTTTCATGTTTTTTTGGTGAAGATTTGGGCCAAATTCACCCATCACTAAGGGCCAGATTTATCAAGGGTCGAATTTTGAAGTGGTAAATACTTCAAAATTCGACCCTCAAATTGAAATACTTCAACTTCGCATATCGAAGTCGAAGTATTTTTCACCGAATTTGGTCATCGAACGATCGAAGTAAAATCGTTCGAATCTAACGATTTGAACGATTTTAGCGTACGATCGAATGATTTTAGTTCAATGTGTGAAATGCTTTAGAAGGCCCCCATAGGCTAACATAGCACTTCAGCAGGTTTAATTTGGCGAAGTATTGAAGTCGAAGTTTTTTTAAAGAGACAGCACTTTGATTATCGAATATTTGAATATTCAAACTATTTTACTCCGAATCGAATTCAAAGTAAATTCGAAGTTGTAGTATCCTATTTGATGGTCGAAGTATCCAAAAAATTTGAATTTCAATTTTTTTTACTTTGAAAAGAGTGTCCCAAAAGGAGAATCGCTTGTGGTGAGGTTCTCACTTCTCAAATCACTGCAGTAAGGCCCACATTCCCCTTAACCCTCATTACTCAAAGGAGTAATGAAATGAATGGAGGAGTTTAGAAATCGGTACTTCTGAACCTACAAACAGTTAATAAACAACACTTTTTTGGTTGAGATCTACTCCATCTTGGTAGATTTTGAACCTCTAGCAGGAGAAAAACCATGGTGAGGTTCTTGCTTTAACTTAAAGGTTCCTGCAGGTGTCTTATCTAGGCAGATGCACAAGGCGATGGCACATGAGAAAGTGGTTGGAGCAGCAGCTATCTCTAGTCCTTTCAAATTTTCTTGTTTGTGAAATATATCCATTAATGCTATGTGGCCATATCACCATTCATTATATGAAATAAATGAATGGGGTGATTACAATAATGGTTGCCTGTATACTGCCACCTTAAAATATCACGACAGCGCAAACTCATTGTATTGTAAAATGAGCTACTCTAATTGATGCACGCTAAGAAAGGGTAAAATATTTATTTCAAATGATTTCACATTAGTGCTAAATACCTGGCATCTTTTGAAACATTGTCCTGCAAACCCACGTAAGGCGTACAATTCATCTGAAATTGTCTCGTCCGCAAAAAACATTAACACCGTTTCTCCAGCCTCGCACAGAAACAATGCTATTAACCTATTTTTAACGTGAAAGGTTTTCATTGCAAATACTTATTCTGTTGATATACAGTAATGTGCTGAAGCAAGTGGGAGGAGAGAGCCAGATGTTGTACAATAGGGACATCTGCTGTTTACTCAATAGCATAAATGTGACAGAATAGAATCTTCCTTGATTTGGTTCAGTTAACCTTATTCCGTGGATGAAATGAATTTTGAATCCTTGGCACTGCCCTAGGAAACATTGCAGGAACTATTTACTATAAAGGATCTGGGAGTGCCTAAAAGGATTTGACAACATATTTAAATATCCCGTTTATCGTTCCTATTTTATCTGCTCGATCAAACAAATACGTGAATGATCGTTTCTAATATATAGCAAAGCAGAATGAATATGCATATTTGCATTAAGGGAATTTTCTTCATTGCCAGTCTAATTAATTGGCATCACATGGTGCTTTAAGTAAGAGCACAGTGGGTGCCCCGTATTCAGCGTCTGGAAACTGCATCTTGACATAAATTGAACTTGACCTCTGAAAAATGACAAAACCCACGATTAAGCTGATAACATTATCATTTTCACACTTTCTAATACTGTATACCATAATACTTTCTGAGGTGCCCAAAGACATGAGGCTGGAGGCCAAAATTAGACAAAGTCCGTGCCAACGTATCTGGTTTAGAAATAAGAAAGGTCTCATGCACTCAGGTCTGGTTATACACGAGGGTAGGAAGGCTTTTGCCATGATCTCTTAGCTAAAGAGAGGGCTGTTATTGGAAGGGGAAACATATAACTACGAAAATAGATGTAGCTAGGTACTATTTATGTAAATATAAGGCAAGTCTTTACTGCAGCCCTCCAGCTGTTGTTGAGGATGCTGAGATATAGTCTTAGTGCAACAACAGCTGTAATTCAGTGGATGAATAATCATTAACTATGTCTTTCCTTTTAACCCTCATTTGGGGCACTAGTGTCAGGTTTGCTAAGGGCATCTTCTCTGTTTCTTGGCATGCAGAAACAAATTAATTACTGCAACAACATGAAATGCATGTCAACCTCAAATTAACCCATCATGCAAACTATATTTATAAGAAAACCCTGCTTAGATCTTTAACTTACGACTGCCCCCTATTTGTGCTGCCAAGCTGAATGCACATCCTCCTTTGGCATACCTCCACAGCTTCCCAAGTGGTCACCCATTAAGTCGCAGCTGCATTCCAAGCCCTAATTATGTACTATAGATAAGTTAATTTAATTTGGAGCAATTTGGTTCCCTTTGTGTGTTGATCCTATAAAAACGCCTACTTTTGCCCAGATAGTCAGTGAATCCTTCCTTCCCTTCTTCTTTCCTTCCTTTGCTTGTTACTTTCTTTCATCTTTGTATCTCATTCTTAAGTTCCCCTTTAAAATTTTGATCATCCAATATTAATTTTCTCTTTCTTTCTTTCTTTCTTTCTTTCTTTCTTTCTTTCTTTCTTTCTTTCTTTCTTTCTTTCTTTCTTTCTTTCTTTCTTTCTTTCTTTCTTTCTTTCTTTCTTTCTTTCTTTCTTTCCTTCTTTCTTTCTCTCTCACTCATTTTTAAGTTCCCCTTTAAAATTTTGACCATCCAAAAGTTTGAGGAAAATGGAAATTACATTAATTTCAGCAATTTTCAGAATTCATTAATTCTTGCCTGCTAAGAAATTTTGTAAGCATCTAATTACATTCTTTAGGTCACAAAATCATTACTTCTAAAGTAATGGTATGCTGTTCCAATAATAGGTCACAGTCTATGAAGACCTTGGTTTTCTCCAGGTTTAAATAGAAAGTAGTAATTAATTTACCCTTCATGGCTAAGGGAACCTGGTCATATGAATATGCTAAAGGCTCATTGGGTCTGAAAGAGGCAAATTGTTAATGGTCTAGACAGCTGTTATTAGATGACTGCTGATTCTGATGCATTTAAAAAGTTGCTGAGCAATGCATGTTTTGCAGTAATAAAATGATTTATAAATACCATACTCACTCCCCCCTGCTTGCAACACATACCAAAGTTGTCATTATAAAGACATGTAATTGAAATTATATTTTGTTAGATACTGTATACACTGAATCCAAGATTGGCTTTGGATTTTGAATGAATTCTAGCACTTATCTCTGGATTCAACTGAATCCTAAGGGACACATTTATTAATCTTCTTATTGAGTTTTTCTGCAGAGATTGTGTTTTTTTCTGGCAATTATGATTTTTAAGAAAACAAAAATCTCACCATCTAAAACATTTTCATTAAGAAAAAAGTGATCTTACAAAACAAAAAAAATTGTGCCAAAACTCAAATGTGGGAATGAACAAAACTGTGTCAGCCAAACTGACTTCAAACCCTGCAAGTCAAATGCCTTGTAATCTCTGGTCAGAAGAATGCAACACCATTGGGTTCACAATTAATGCAATTTTAAACTTTTTCTCAGATTTGAATATTGCAGTTTGTGGTTCCGCCTAATCTTATGTGGAGCATTCAGTACTGAGTCGAATGCTGACATTTTGAATTCAACGCATCAGTAAACATTATTGACATTTCTGTTAGTTATCTTGGGTAGTACAAATATAATATCCATTATCCGGAAACTCGTTATCTAGAAAGCTCAGAATTATGTAAAACCCCATTTTATCCAGATTATCCAAATTTTTAAAAATTATTGCTTTTATCTCTGTAATAATAAAACAGTACCTTGTACTTGATCCAAACTAAGATATAGTTAATCCTTATTGGAATTAAAACAGCGTGTTTGGTTTATTTTATGTTTACTTGATTTTCTAATCTAATTAAGGTATGAAGATCAAAATTACGGAAACATCTCTTATCCAGGTCCTGAGCATTCTTAATAACAGGTCCCATACCTGTACTGTAAAGGCAGAAGTACACAGGAGATCTTATCGTGAAATTGTATCTGACCCATTAGATATTGTTGTGAAATGGCATGAAATTTTGTAGGCTGCTTCAAAACCTTATCCCCAGAGCTGTAATGCATGATCAGAGAAAATCAGATAGTTTTATACTTTCATCTATCTACATCTTAAAGTCAGTTTACCAGACTTTATCACACTGTTCTTTGTTAGATACATGAATCGTTCTCTTCCATAATCCTGTTGTGTTGGATGGCAGATCTTAAGTGTAGTTTATACATCAGATTTTTAGACCAGTTCCATTATCTTTAGACATGTGCAAAGACATCCAACTTGTAGAACGCAGCCTGTCAATCCAAAAAGATCCAACAACGTTTCCCATGTAGTATTGCCCAAAGAACGGGAGTATTATATATTGAGGGAAGGGGATGGGATATTATTTGGTAAAGGTGGACTTTGGTCAAAGAAGTTAACAAAACATCTAAATAACTGGAGAGTACAAGGGATATATTTATAGGTGGCAACAAATTGGATCTTATTCAACTTCCAAAGGGGCAGTTAGTTTTGGGGGCAATATTTTCATTGTTTTTGCATAAATTATGTTCTTCCTATAGGATAAATCCTTCAAATAGGTATCTGGCCTGGCTTATTGTATTTAATGCCTCACTTCTAGAAGCAGAAACTAGAGTTTGCAGCTGACTTACAAAATGATTATATTTCTACCTGTGAAATATGCTTCATAAAAACAGTTCAAAAGACAAGAAGGAAAGTCCCATTCTGTTTATGCTTCCAAATTGTAGTTTCCATGGATACACACCACTACACAAAAAAAAACATCTCAAAACAAATATCACATAAGTATTGTAGCTTCTACCAGTACTAGTGACAGGGGAAAAACAACAGTTTTTTACTGTGAGAGCACAATCAGCACTTTGTTTAACACATGCAACAATATTTGTTTGATTCATTTGGAAATAATGTAGTGCATGCGTCTGACAGAGGAACTTCTACGGAGCAGCCGAGCGCTGTATTTTACAGCAGAAATTGGGTTGACAAAAGCTATTGCTGGTGTGCTGCAATGCTGAACTGCTAGGACAAACAAATTATTCACTCATTTGCATAATGTCTGCTCTCAACCAAATAAATTGAACATATGCTGTGAACCCAAACCGTCCCTAAAGAATCACTAGAGTGTTTCCAGAGTATCTAATCTTAGTAACTCTAACTGGGAAAATACCGGGACGTAGAGCTGTGAAGTCTGGAAGTTACATTTGATTATAACTTACAGAGAATAAACATCTTTAATGTTATTCACAGCATCCAGGAAGCCCTAAAGACGTAGAACAGGAGCTGTTTGACTGCAAGTGTAAATGACATGCATGCCGGCAAGGCAAAAATGAGTATATTTAAGAAAGGATGAAATTATATGTATTAGAAATGACTGTACCAGAACAAAGTATGGAATACAGTTTGATATAAAAGGTCACCCAGAATAGTTATAAGGAAACATAAATAGTAAGAATTACTATATTGAGTTAGGAAAGGATCTATTTCTCTCAAATGTGTTCTGGGTAGCAAGTATCTCAACTCCTGTTGGATCATAATAGCCTTCGGAATGAAGATTTATATGCTGGGGAACACCAAATGAGAGATTTATTAGACAAATGAGGATCAATATAGATGAACAGAATGACCATACTTGGTAAGAACTGCTCATTTAGCAGTCTTTAATCAGTGTGGCTTCCCAAGAGATTGGCAAAATTGATTCTCTTATCATTTATCGCCTGTACCAATAATCGCTTAGTAGCCCTGTGAAGTTCCATTGGCTGAGGGCCAATACAGCCCAGTTTAAGTAATCTTGCCTCCATTGGATACCCCAATCTTCCCATGCCCAGATATTGAATGGGAATGCATTATTAACCCTACTTATTTACCTACTATTGGGCTGCAAACTTGTTTAAGGGTTGCTGAGGTAGCAATACCTATGTACCTATGTATGGCCATCTTAAGGTCGGTCAATGTAAAATGTTAATTTTGTGCACATTGGGGATTTTCTGGATGGTGCAGACTGTGGTGGGGACACACTGATAAGAAGAGTGGGCTGGCAGAATAGATTCTGGAGATTTGCACATATCTAACCAGACCTATACAAATAGGAGGAGTAAAGCCTTTAACTACTGGGTCCACAGAAGCAGGACATTATTAATTTGTTTCAATAGATTTTTACACGGCCCCCAATATGAACCTCTAGCCCAGTGATTCCCAACTAGGTTGCTCACCAACCCCTTGGATGTTCTTAGTGGCCTCAAAGCAAGTGGTTTTATTTATTTATTTTTTATTTTTGAATTCTTGACTTGGAGGCAAGTTTTGGTTGAATAAAAACCAGGTCAACTGCCAAAACAGACCCTCCTAACAAATAGACAATCACAGCTTTTGTTGCTCCCCAACTCTTTTTATATTTGAATGAGTAAAAAGGGTAAATGTGTATAAAGGTTGGGGACCCCAGCTCTAGCCACTCCCTATATCTAGATACAAATATCTGGGAATCAGGGGTTATCGTTGACAGTATTATTGTGCTTACACCTGGTTCACATAGGGATACAACATGTATACAGTTTCTGAAACCACAGCAAGCTATCAGAATATTCCAGTCCATTTGTCAACCTGGAGCAGTAGAAAGAAATAATGGTTTTCCATAAACACAAATCATTATTTGCAATTTCTGGAAGTCAGACTGCAAGATTTGACTATAGTGTTCATTAATTCCAGTAGGTATTTCTTCTGGGAGTAGTGGGCACAAAAACCGAAACGTAACAAATGTTAAAACTGTAATTCCATCAAGTATGAGCTTTATTTATTTATATATTCATTTTTTTTTGCTTTGCCTGGCTTTAATTTAATATTCAACATATGCAAATAACATCTAACAAGGAAACCCCAAGCTGTAGCAGCTGCTGTGGAGGAAAGTAATCCTCATACTGGCAGAAGGAAAGGGCTGAGCGGTATGTTGATGGTATGTATTCCCCACAAGATAATGACCTCATGTCACTGTAAAGTGCTCGGAAATGAAGCACAACGCCCACACTGTCCTAGCTCATTGCTCTGTGTGGACCTTTAGTAATATTATTGCATAAAAAGCACTGTTTAAAGTTCAGTCTTGTCTTGCTTCCCTTGCACTTCCAGCTATATTAAGACCACAGAGTGTTTTGACACCAGGCAAAATTCCAAATTAGTGTAGAGGAATTCACCGGGGGGCGTGAGAGTAAGAGATGTTGATGTAACTCTTGATGATCCATGTCACCTAAACCTTTTCAATTCACTACATTAGAACCTTTATTTTAATGGAATAAAATGAAAACAGGTGGTAACATTTTTAAAACAACTCCATCATAAACTAATAAAGTACAGGTATAAGAGATTAATAAAGAACAGGTATCAGAGAATAAGTACAATGTACTGTTTTATTACAACAGAGAATAGTTATAATGGGAGATGGCTATCCCATAAATTGGAACTTTCTGGATAACAGGGTTTCAGATAATGGATCCCATACCTGTATAAATATGCACATTCATATATTGACTGATCAATACACATATATAGAGTTGGAAGATGGCCTTCCCATAATTTGAAGCTTTCTGGATAATGGGTTTTCATATAAAGTCTTTCCCTGCCCTGCCCTGCTTATAGCTCTGGGCTCAGATTACAGCAGAGAAGGGAGGGGGGGGGAGGAGCAAACTGAGCATGCTCATGCCCGGGGCAAGAAGGTTTAAGATGAAGACAGGAAGTCTGATACAGATGTCCATGTGTACACAATAGAAGGAAAGAAATGCAGTGTTTCTTTTGACAGAGGTCAGAGCAGCACTACTTTGAGGATTTACTGGTATATTTAGGTGGATTTTTCTGATAAAGCTTACTTAGTTTTCACCTTTGCTTCTCCTTTAAAAAGGGGGCACCCCCATCTGACATTATCTCTGCTCCAGAGATTGTGAAACCAGCCCTGCTAGTTGGAAGGTGGCACATATTGTAGACTTGCTCAGTATCGCTTACTCCTATCCTAATGCAAATGCCCATTTCTAACTCACAAATACAAACTATAGTTACTATATTTTAGCTCTGTATTTATAATAAAAAAAACTCCCAAATTGAGAAATCTAATGACATAAATTAGATATGGCACTCATTTCTATAAACATAAATTCTGTGTAGATGCTGAACATAATATATTAACTTTTTTACCTTTAATCCTCAGGTGCATGTTTAAAAATATTTCATTAACCTTGCTATTTGTCTTTTCCTTTTTTGTATGTTACATTGTGCTGATAGTTCTTAAGACTTCCAGCTGCAGCTTATAGTTTCTCACATTTAGCTGGGAATTTCTTTTGTTAAGAATGTTACGGCATGTGATAGATTCATACAAATTAAAGCTTATGTCTAAGGGGGTACAGGTATGGTCCCTGTTATCCAGAATGCTCAGGATATTTTAATTATTTGGATCTTTATACCTTAAGTCTACTAGAAAATCATGTAAACATTAAATAAACCCAATAGGCTGGTTTTGCTTCCAGTAAGGATTATATTAGTTTGGAGCATTTTGTGAGCACCACAGTCCTCTCAGTGAACACAGTGGTCATCATGAAACCCATGTCTACAAGCAGATACTTTTAGATATTTTAGATTGCTACAGTCCTCTCAAAGCAATAAAACTGTATTTATCTTCTACCAGATACTTTCCATTCACCTCTATTGTGGCAGCTATTTGTACTGTTAGGTGGCTTGCACATTCCCAAGCAAAATCCACATAATGTACAGCAAGAGAGGGCAGTTTACCTGTTCTTTGCCTAAATATAAACTGAACCTCTTTCTGCCCTTCACAAAGCCTTTACCAGGTGCCCCATGGGCCGATAAAACAAACATTTTGCATTGTTTCTATTGTACTTCCCTGCACTGTTCTGTAAGGAAGTGGCAATTGAATACTTTCTCAAGGCGCATTTCACTGTTGCGTGAGATTCTGCCATAATCAATTTTTGCTCTGATAGCCTGTCTGCAACGAATTTAAAATCTAGAACCAACCTGTAGCCAATCACAAGACAAAGGCTGAGCCAAATGACAAATGCAGCAAAAAGAGCATCAAAATAAATGTGTAAAAAATGCTTTCAAAGGGATAACATTCATACATCCAACTACCAGACTCTAGAATGAAACCTCTATTTTTCATAACCATATCGACTATTTCCCCCCCCCCCCGTGACAGAGAGGGCAGCCACATTGTTCCGTGTACAAAAACATTTTTCAGAACCTTCCAAAAACCAAACAATGTTATATAGACTAGCGTGAGCTTCGAGTCTCAAAATAATTACAAGTAGATCTCATATGTTAACTTGTCCTTTCCAATAATAATATGTGTTGTAACAAAAAAAAAAAATCATAATGATTAAAACTAAAAAATATAGATATTTAAATTTAAAAAATCTTGAACAATTCTATTACCTTTCAGCTTGTGTGACATGTGACATGGAAACATATACCATTTGTGGGTGAGTGAGTTACAGGTAGCAGGAGAGAAGAATTACAAGAGCTGTCAGAGGAACATTGGTAACATGTCAAGGATGAGCTGCTTAAATGTCAGAGTAGTGCTCAGTGGCACCCGGAAATACAAATACCTTGTTAGATGAATACCAACACACTTGCACAACTGTACACTTGCATACAAACTACATATTAACTAAAGAACCAGACAGGATTCATTGTAAAACAATGCAGATAATCAGGCAAAGAATCTTATGGCTTTGCCCTAGTTTAAAGCAATGCAAAGCAAGCAAGAGCAACAGACATGATATGATTAGGCCTTACAGTATACAAAGGGGCTTAGAGAACAACATGAGTGTTTATAAGTTATTATTAACTAAAGTAAAGGGCTAAGAAAAACATATTTTAATGGTAGGCACAAACTTTTTATGGAGGCCAAGTTATCAACAGTCTGATTTTAGAGGTTTTTGAAAGCCCAACTAAACTCACTTTTTCTGAACCACAAATGTCATGACATTTATAAAAGACCTGAAAAATCACAAATTGGAAAAGTCTCCGAAAACCATGACTTTTTTGACTTGTCGCACAATAACTATGACTTTTTCGCATAAGCCAGTGTCACAAAACACCTTGAAAACCCCGAAAACCATGAATCAAAAGAAGAATGATCTTCCAGTTGTAAAAGGGACATCTGCCATTGACTTGAGCTTGAGTGTTTTCAGATTTGGAATTGTTGCAGTTTTGTCGCATAATAAATCCCACAAAGTCACACCTTTTTTCGCGACTTTTTTATAAAATTTTGATGTCAAAAATCCTGACCTGAAAATAAATCAGGCCCTTAGCCCAGATATGTGGCCCAGATATTTGAAACTGTCTGTAATGGGCAACAATTTGGAGGCATATGGGTATCCCGTTGCAGTCATTCCACAGGTGCAAGCAGAAGTGACTTTAGACACAGTGCATATGGAGCACTGCACTTACCTTTTGCTTAAGGCAGACATTAAGTACAGAGCTATGTTGCACATCAGCAATCTGTATGCTGTGGCTTATGCTAAATGCACTACCAAAATATACAGGGTAAGGAGCAAAGAGCTCAAGTGCTAACAGTGTGGTTGCCAATTTATAAATAGGGTAAGAGTGTCAAGGGTGAGGTAGGGGGTGCTGTGGAGGCAGAGGAGAAAGGTGAGTCCTTTAGGTAGGGACTGACCACAGAACACGTAAAGGGAAATGCTCAGGCTAGGAGGATGAGGAGGGCCAGCATTAAATAGGGCAGGGTCAGTCCTGACTGGCTGACCCCAAACCACCAATCAGGCCGCTGAAGGGCTAGGGCTACAAAGGCCAGGTAAAAGCACAGAGCCAATGGTTAAAGCACAGAGCCAAAAAACCAAAGGTATCTGGCTCTAATCCCAGCAGAGCCTGACCAAGACAAGTCGTTTATAAGGTCTCATGTTCTTCATTTCTCCTCAGTAGCATAAGTATACAATGTCTAAATAGGCCAATGTGAGATTTCAAGAGTGAGAACGTAAATACCAACTACGTTTTGCATAATTTGGTGCAAATACATAATTTAATGTGCACGAAAACATCAATTTCATGACACTCTGAATCATTTTCTGACATTTTGTTCTATATATATTGTCAAAGTCTTTTTCAGGTTCTCAGAATCAATCACCTACTGTACAACATACAGTAGGTTCTCAAACCATCCCTAACTTTATGACCCAGCCAATGCATACCTATTGTATATGCAAACAATAGCTAAGTGGGCCCAGTGTGTTGGGATTATCTATGTGACATTCTCGTTTATAAATGCTGTTAAATAATTTGAGTCACCCAGTGAAGTCAACAATCCAACCGTCTCACAGTACAATAAATGAATACATTTAAAGATCAGGGCTGACCACTAGATTATCTTTGCAGCATATTGCAGGGTCTGCCTATCTTTGTCTTATAGATTTTATAATGCAATTTATTTATATGCTTGACAGGAGGGGATAATGGTTGAAGATGGAACAAATCTGAGATCATTACAAGCTACAGGCAAATCATTCATTGACGGTTCAATGATTTGCATGGTTCAACTGCAGAGATTCTACTGTAAACAATTGGTGCTAAATCTTTTTTTGTTTCGTTGGGAGGAAAACAGTCAGAATATTTCAGATTTAGAAAGTTGATATCAACATGCTTTAACTCCTTCTCAGCTGCCCTGTCCACATTCTGCAAAGATTCTACACTGGGTTAGCTTCTGCACTGGAGGCATTGCATAGGTTCAGTTGTGTATAAGGTGATCTATAACTGGCATAGCTCTGTCATTATATGAGATGAGATTCATCTGCCACATTTATTCCCACAAATGATTTTGCTTTTTTTTTTTTTTTTAGCATAGCACCTTACTCTGGCCAGTATTGCTCAAAACCTACATATGGAAGGCATGGCCCAAACTGGCAACCTTTTAGTCCTGGCAAATGCCAGAGGGGCTGCTGTAATTTGCCATAGACAGTCACTATTTATTGGGTTGGTCACTAGGGCTGGGTGAATTTTTTCGCTTTGTTTCGCTGCAAAAATGATGCCTATAGACTTGTATGGCGTTGTGCGTCAAAAAAAAAAGACAATTTTTTTTTAGACTTTAATGGGTGTTGGAGACGAATTTTTGGCGGCACAAAACGAGTCAAATTCGCCCATCGTTGTTGGTCTCGGCTGTTTTGGCCTCTGTGTAGGCTGTTTGGGTCTCTCTGTACCTGAAATGGCTGAGCCTATTTTGAATCTCAGTCCAGACCTGATGGAGGGTCAACCAGTGTGCAAAATACCTGTGTTGACTCCCTTCACAATATCACATATTGCCAAGCTCATAAGTTCAACTTCTTTGAACTTACCTGCCTGACTATTGTGGGGTGAGCCTGCTATTCTATGATTCTGGATAATCTACTCACCCTAGCTGAGGGGTCAATATGGTGCACGCGAGTCCCCTGTGTACAATGGTGAATTTACTTATAAAAATAAGTATTTGTGCAATACAGTTGGATACAGTTTTTATCATTCAAATATTAATTCAAATATCGAACCCAGTTAAGGTGCAGATTACTGCCATTGCCATGATGCAAGAGCACAATTTTGTTCCCTTTTGTGCTCTTACATTTGCAGCCGGGAAAATTGTAGATGAACCCTCATTCCATTATCTGGAAACCCTTTATCCCAAATTACAGGAAGGCTATCTACCATAGCCTTCATTTTAATCAAATAATTAAAAAACTGATTTCCTTTTTATCCTGCAATAATAAAACAGTACCTTATCTTAGTATTTTATCCAAACTAAGATACAATGAATTCTTATTGGTGGCAAAACTATACTTTTGTTTTTAATATTCAAATGATTTTAAGTTGAATTAAATGACCAGTACCATCAAATTTTTTTTAAAAAAAAATTGTTAGTATACTAATGGAAAAAAACACATTCAACTTTAAAATCGTAAAGCCTTTATTAAGAAATAACTTACTGAAACTCTGCTTCCGCTCCTCTTCAGAAAAGGCGACAGGGTGATGATCCAGAGTGCGGCGCTCAATTTCTCCTCCCTGGCTGTCTCCTATAAGGAAGGCAGGGAGGAGAAATCGAGCGTCGCACAATGGATTGCACGATCATCTTTTCTGAAGTGGAGCGCAAGCGGAGTTTCGGTAAGTTATTTCTTAATAAAGACTTTGCGATATTAAAGTTTCATTTGTCTTGGTGTTTTTTTTTTTCAATGTATACTAACACATTTTATATTTTTTTTTATGTTACTGGTCTCTTAAAGGGATACTGTCATGGGAAAAAAATATTTTTTCAAAATGAATCAGTTAATAGTGCTGCTCCAGCAGAATTCTGCACTGAAATCAATTTCTCAAAAGAGCAAACAGATTTTTTTATATTCAATTTTGAAATCTGACATGGGGCTAGACATATTGTCAATTTTCCAGCTGCCCCAAGTCATGTGACTTTTGCTCTGATAAACTTCAATCACTCTTTACTGCTGTACTTCAAGTTAGAGTGATATCACCCCCAACCTTTTTCCCCCCAGCAGCCAAACAAAAGAACAATGGGAAGGTAACCAGATAGCAGCTCCCTAACACAAGATAACAGCTGCCTGGTAGATCTAAGAACAACACTCAATAGTAAAAACCCATGTCCCACTGAGACACATTCAGTTACTTTGAGAAGGAAAAACAGCAGCCTGCCAGAAAGTATTTTTCTCCTAAAGTGCATTCACAAGTCACATGACTTGGGGCAGCTGGGAAATTGACAAAATGTCTAGCCCCATGTCAGATTTCAGAATTGAATATAAAAAAATCTGTTTGCTCTTTTGAGAAATGGATTTCAGTGCAGAATTCTGCTGGAGTAGCACTATAAACTGATGTGTTTTGAAAAAAACATGTTTTCCGATGACAGGATACCTTTAAGTATGGAGATCCAAATGGCAGAAAGACTCCATGTCTGGAAAACCCCAGGTTTCCAAGCATTCTAGATAATAGATCCCATACCTGTATACATATATAGAATATTTGCATATTATTGATATTCCTTACTTTCTGCAAAAAGGATAATTTTTTCTCCAGTATTAAATGTACCCACAAATGTGAAAAGATACAAAATATCAATTTATTAGGACCAGAGAAAGAAGAATTCCCATTGCAAGCAAACCAAGCAACAAACCACCAGTTACCCAACATGGAGGCTGAGCGAATCACACCCATTAACCTTTACCTAATAATGATATATAAAAAAAATAAATTGACAGTTCCTGGTAATAAAAATACATGTACCCAGAGGATTAAATAAGTGGAACATAAATCGAACATGATGAGCACTAAAAATATAATCCATCATACACACCTTTGTAAAATGCAAGTTAGACTCATTAAAGAACAAGCATTTTATCTTGTAAGATAAATTGTCCTGAAAAAGTCATCTGCATTTCTGGGAGAATTATTTAAGGGATGCAAAACGCAGCCAATCCCATTTTATTACAAATGCAGCTTTATTCTCTTCAAACCAGCCTGATAAAGAGATTCACTGGGAATGTGACAAACTGTAAGAAAACATACAACTTTTGGTTGACATATTATGCTTTTCCATCCCATGGACAACTTTGAGTGGCGATAGATAGAAAGTGACATTGCACTTGACACATTGATATATGGGGCAGCAGTCACATCTTTCAGATTGCATAAAGAGAACAGTACAATATATCAGAGCAGAAATTACATGAAACCAAAAATTTTCTGCTCCGGAATTATATTTAAGTTGAACAAGAAAGGGATTGACAGTGGAGCAAAATCTGAGGCTTCCATTTCAGTCACTGCTGCATTAAAATTAGCTTTAAAGGCAATAAAATCAGCAGAATTGATTTTGTGGGATAAAGACTCTTCAATTTCAAATGCAGCGAGTTGTTTTAGGGCTTCTGATCATTTGTCAAATTGAAAGTTTTGGCTGTGATATATTACAAAAAGGCCTTATATATTCTGGAGAATCATTTGAAGTGGGATCTTCTGCTGCTTAAAGGGGACACTTTTTGCTGATTATTTTTGTTTATACTGCTTGGAGTTACTTTCATAAATATTTATTGATCGATTCTACATTCTACTACTACACAGCACAACTGTCTTTGGAAAACTGTCTGCTATAGGCAGATCCACCATGCTAAAATTTTGCAATGCAATTTGTTTTTGCCGGAAAAAGGAAAATGTAGCCTGGTGCACCAGAATCAAAATACAGATATCATTATATTTCATCCCTTCCCCTTCATATTTACCAATGAAATCTGAGCCTTCTCCACTAGGGTTGTGCAGGGTAGCCCAATACCCAAAGGTTTATTTTGTGAATTTGGCAAATTCGCGCCCATCACTAATCTTAAATGGGCGGGTGGCAGTATAAACACTTCCCAAGCCTCACCCAGCCCATGATGTTTATCTATGAAGAGCAGTTGTAGCACAGTGGAAACGGTTCGCTCCAATACTTTTCAGCAAATGCATTGTGAACTTTCGCAAGTGCCACAAGTTTGCTTTTCACTGGAATCCATTGTGGGGAAGGCAAATTAACTCCTCCAGAGAAAACGAATTAGATTCCAATACCTGAATTCTCAAACCAGGCAAAAACAAATTGCATTGCAAAATTTAGACCACATTGCCATTCTCCCTTGAACATACCTCAATCCCTCCAAACCATGCACATTTCCAAGTGAGGCCCACCCATGCGATGCAAAGGCTGAAGACTCCTTATACATAAACAGTGATCTATGCATAGAACATACATTTACTATGTTCTTATTTAATTAAATAACATAAATATGTGTCCGTTTCCATCCAATATTGCCCCTAGTGAACACATATTTATGTCATGGGCCTGTGCAAGTGCAGTGTTTGGGGGAAAGGTACAAATAATGGATTATCCTTTGTAGCACTATGAATAGTGCTTGATTCATATCTGTCACTGCCCTAGGCATGGCCCCACATCATCTCCTCTACTGCATGAATGGCACATGCAAAATACAATATATGTGAATATGTAGGGTACTGCAGCTCAGCTGCCATCAGGCTGGTAATACAGAAAACAGAGAAAAAAACAACAACTTTTTTGTACAGGTATGGGACCTGTAATCCTAAATGCTTGAGACCTGGTGATTTCCGGATAATAGATCTTTCCATAATTTGGACCTCCATACCTTGAGTACAAAGTACTGTTTTTATTATTAGTTTTAAAAGGAAAAGATTTTTTAAAATTTAGGATTATTTGTGTAAAATGGAGTCTGTGGGGCAAAATCCCTAAAGGGCGAAGTGACTAACGCTAAGGAAAAATCGCCAGCGTGACGTCATTTCAGAACTTCGCCAATATCCTAACGGGCGCAGGTCTCACTTCGCTAGCGAAGAAGATAGACAATAGCATTGCTTCGCACAGGTGAATTTTCGCTCTGGTGAACTGATATAACTCCGCAAATTCACTAAGATGCGGATTTTACTGAACGTTACCCCATTCGTATATAGGACTTCTTCAATTTGTAGTGCAAAATTTTTCCCAAAAAACACTGGTGTCTTTTCCTTTTTTCTGAGTGATAGCCTGCAAAGGTCCGTAAAAAATTCTTGGGTGACTGGGTTCCCCCTCCATTTTCTAACATATGGAACATAAACGATACTGATGGCTCATGTGTAGGGCATTATAACAACTCTATTTTTATTTATTTATTAAGGTTCCCTGGACTTGTGTAATGTATTTGCTGCAACATATCCGTCCATGTAACTTTATCATTTCCCGCCGTATGAAAATTCGCACTTTAGTGAATTGGCGTTGTCCTAGTGAATTTATGCCTGGCGAAGTGTTACGATGGCTGTGAAGCCGACGAAGCCGAATTTTGGTCTGGTTAGGGAATTTGCCCCTATGTGAGATAGCCTTTCCTTAATTCTGAGTTTTCTGGATAACATGTTTCCGGATAACAGCTCCCATACCTATAGATACTTAAGCATACATAGAAAATAAGGCTGTGACTATGACTAGTCTGTAAATTAACCCCATCCTGTGGAAATAAAATATTATATAAGGGTAGATTCCCCAAATTAATCCATTCAGTTTACAGAATTCATCTGTATAAATGGCTTTTTTATCTGTTAAGTGAAATAAGTGTAACTATTTATTGCTGTTTCCTATGTTGACTGGTGTTGATCAAACGGAACTTAAGATTCCCTTGCTTAGGTAATTCTAGATGCTCAGCCACATTAAAAAAAAAAGGGAAAAAAGACAGTAAAGAAAAAATGTCAGTTGTGTGTGCCTTAAATTATTTGAGTTCCAGATCGATATCTAAACCCGCAGAAGGATGGTTATAAGCAAGGAATGAAAACATGATCCATTAACACTGTCTGCTTGAGATCTCTTTGCTGTTTATTGCCAATACACGAGTTGCACAAAAAAGGCCTATCTTCAACAGAAAATATTTCATCACTTGGCTGACATAAAAAAAACAATTAAATGGCTATTATAGCTGGAAATATTGACACTTGCTTGAGTAAATTATTTCTAAAAACTGAACATGAAAATTATTTCAGGGCTTGCAGAAAACTGGAACTTTGATTGCAAGATCATTCATGTCAGATGTTACCAAGATATTCCACAATGCTCCGGAGAATGTAAATTAACTGCAGTCGGCAATGTCCAGTGTTCCATGCTTTAAAGCTGAGGATCTAAGGATGCGGGGAGTTGTAATTCCAAAGCAGGTACCACACCAATGCTTAACGATCTCTTTTAATAAGATGTTAGGACTTATTTTCATTATGCCCTGGAGGCAAGTGCAATAACACACAAGTGCACAAAAATTGTAATGCTCATTCACTCATCACTTGTGGCACCTTATGCTGCAGAAGACGGCACAGTCTGAATGATGCACAAATTAAGTTTCTGCTAGGGGGTGAGAGGGTGTGTATACATGCTTCATGATTAAAGCACTGCTGAACCCAAGCAGCCCTGTATTTATGAGGGACATGTAGGTCTTTGAGCTTCCTTCTGTAATACTAAGCTCTGTGCCTAGGGTTCAAAATGCGGGTCAAAACATGGCGTTTTGCGCCCAGGGTTGTGGTTTGTAAATAAGCTCTGTTGTGTATCTGCCAAGGTGTATCTAGGCTTAATATTCCAAAAAGCTAGCATATCTCATGCACTGTCTGTGAGGTATTGCTATGTTGAGGGGTTTAGATTAACAAAATGGCAATGCAATAAAATAAAAATGTGCAATGCAGGTCAAGTCAACACTGAATAAATAAAGAATAAATGTTACAGGTATGGGACCTTTTATTTTGCTGAGTATGTTATGGCATGTGATAGAGTCATACAAATTAATAGATGGTTGACAAAAAGCTTTTGTCTAAGGGAGTACAGGTATGGGACCTGTAATCCAGAATGCTTGGGACCTGGGATTTTCCGGTAAACAGATCTTTCTGTAATTTGGATCTTTCTAACTTGTCTACTAGAAAATAATTACAATTTTAAGTAAACCCAATAGGCTGGTTTTGCCTCCAACAAGGATTACATATATGTTAGTTTGGATCAAGTACTGTTTTATTATTATAGAGAAAAAGGAAATCAATTTTAAAAATGTGGATTATTTGGATAAAATGGAGTCTATAGGATATGGCTTTCCACAGAGATTCCTGAATACCGGGTTTCTGAATAACAGATCCCCCATATCTATTTATATATATATATAGAGAGAGAGAGAGAGAGAGAGAGAGAGAGAGAGAGAGAGAGAGAGAGAGAGAGAGAGAGAGAGAGAGAGAGAAAGAGAGAGATATTCGTAACCACTAATCTAATTTTCCCATCCCAAAGAGGCATTCTATTTAAATAAAAGATAATTCAATCTGTGGCACATTAACAGCATTAACATCAAGCGCCTTAATTTGAATGTATTTCTATATATTTATTTTGTTTAGTCATTAGCAGTCATTTCCCAAACAAGCAACTCCTCTGGGATAATAAGCAGCATTCAGAGAATGCTTACTTCTGACAGCTCGGGGAACAGAAAAAAAGCCCCATCTCATTTGCTCACAAACGACAAGTCATTTAAGTTACATGAAAACATTTAAAAACCTATGTTACAATCTAAAATCTCCCAGTACTGTAGCTTGAGCCTTTGAAAAAAAAAATCCCTGGCAATCACAATTGAATCCGCTTCGGAACAGAGGTGGAAACAATAAAGAAATATCATTATGTTGTTATAACTTAGGCAGGATACAGAGGAGTTCTAATTTAACAATAAATGTATCATTTTAGCGATCCCTGAAGGGTGAGATTTGCTATTCGATATATTACACGTGTCCTGAAGTTTAATAAACATTTCTGTTTATTACCTATTTCCCAAAAAGAAAAAGTTTAATTTAATGTTTTTCTGTTTATTAGTGGATCCTGAAACATAATTTCTAGTTTAATAAATATTTCTATTCATTAACTCACTCCTGACAAAGAAAGATCCCATTTAATAACTGTTCTATTTATTAACCATGTTCTGAACATAAAATCAAGTTTATTAAACATTTCTGTTTATCATCCATATCCTGAAATGAAAGCTCCCTCTTAATAGGCTCTCCAATTTATTAACTGTATATTTTAAGGTAAACCATGTATATTCACAAATATACATGGTTTACCTTAAAATATACATAAATATACTAATGTATATTTATGTTAGTGTACCGAATATGGCTATATTTATATATAGGCATCTGATGGCCTGTGCCTATGGTGGTAGCTTTTGGGGTGTGGCCCTCGGGTACCTATATAAATTGAATACATTTTTTAAAGAAAAATTTAAAAATTCCTCTCAGCTGCTGCAGGAGACTTTCTGCTAAAATGTGGTGGCAGTGCGGTGGGGGATAAGAGGTACAGGAACCATCTCATCAAAAACCAGAAGTGACATTTAGCAGAAGTGACATCATGACCACACGTGCATGTGATCTGGGGCCTAGGGTGGCACTGGACATAAATACAGCCTTGGTACAGAATAAAGTAATACTCAGTAGTAGAGGAAAAGGGGGTAATTCTCTCTTAAAAGCCCCAAGCAAGAGAGGATTAAGCCAGTGGAACCAAAGCTGAGGTCTAGGCAATCTCTCTCTTTTAAAAGCTAATGGTGGGGGAGGACTAAGCCCTCTGACTGAAAGCAATGCCCAGGTCAGGAGACACTTATCCCAAGAAATGCTACTATGCAGGGAGGTGCCAGCCTTTGAATACTATGACCGGAGGTAAAGAGTTAGAAGGGTGCCAGCCTTCAATACTATGACCGGAGGTAAATAGCTAGGGACCACCATATGGGGATTACGTTGATGTGGTATGGTGCCTTACTAATTTTATGATCATAACTTTGTAACTAATAACCCCGTGTTTTTGTAAATACATGCACTTGCATATATACTAGATTACTTATTAGACAGGGGACCAATGTGCATTGATCAGTCCCCCTTCTTTTTCTCTATGTTTGTAGTTCATTTGGCCAGATCAGTAGCACTTCCATTGTATTTAAATATATTTTTACTTAACCTTGGCATGCTCCCACAGCCCCCCACTTTTTTTGCATTTTGTATTGTAGCAGAGTTATTCTGCCGGACATCTAGCAGTTATGCTGGAGGCCAAGCTTCCATGTGGTTGTAGCACCCTTTAATTGGTGGTGCCAGGCTTTTTAAAAAATGGGTGTTGGTCTGGACAGTCTCTCTCTCTTAAAAGTCGAAAGCGTGGAAGGATTAAGCCAGCTGAACCAAAGCTGTGGTCAAGGCAATCTCTCTCTCTTTTAAAAGCTAAAGGTGGGAAAGGACTAAGCTATCTGACTGAAACCAATGCCCAAGTCAGGAGACACGCCAGGAGACAAGTCAGAGAGAGGCTACGGGTAGGACTTCATGGTGCGCGTGGACCCGACACGTAGCAATGCGACTAAAAATATGCGACATGTCGGATGTTTTACAGAAAATGGAAGTGAAGAAGAAATCGCAGGTAACAACTTCATTGTGTGTGAATAATGACCTTGCTTGTGTTGGCCTAGAGAGGCTGACCCTGAGTTGAGTGCCCATACATCATGCAAAATACATGTTTTATCAAAAGCATTATTTTTTTGAAACAATGATACATATTCCATCCCTTTATAGCTGATGTCAACAATGACTTTTAATTTGTTGAAAGCATGGCATTTAAAAATAAAATCTGTTATTGTCAGCATTTTCCTTTCAGCCTTCTGAACTTCAACAGAATCTCAGAAACACTTTTTTTTGCAGCTTAAAAGGAAAATACATCTTTGTTTACTGATCCATTGTATCCTGTTCTGACACAGAGCCCATCTCCGCAGAACTGATGTTATTTCTGAATTCCAGCCCTTAGTGGTTTAAACAGCCTAAAGGGAGCACTAGACTTTCATGAAGTTGAACCCTAAATCAATGTTCATTCAGAGGGCATCTCTAAACCTTCAAGAAAAATGTCTGACTTGAATGTGCCTGAGAAACTAACATGACTTTAAATAAGACACTCCTGACATCCTGTGGTTTTGTAGTTTAATACCAATGGGCACTGAAGAAGTAATAAGTTATGTGTCACTGTCTGAGTGTAAGCACAGGAGAAAAGGAAAAGCTACCAGGCACTTTTGCTATTAAAGAATAAAGAAGACTACTTCCCCAGGTCACTTGCTTGACATGGTCCAATCCACAATACAATGTGAACGATAGCAGTCTGAGAGTTTGGAACTTCAACCAAAAAACCTTTGAAAAACAGAAGATTTTCACACTCTGGGAAGATTTTTAGTAGGTGGTACAAACCAAGTGTAAATAAAAATTGCCACCAGCAGTTTTAAAGTTTTAGCAAGTTCTTTAATTAGTACCAAGTTGCATAAGCGCGCGCGCCGACGCAGACGCATGTGCGTCATCTTACAGCGCGTGCTGAAACGGATGTGGGCGTCAAAACGTCCGCTAACGTGAACGTGCGCGGCTTGGTGATGCAGGACGCAGGCGTCATTACGCTTGGCACCAAAATACCTCTTTAAAAAGACGCTCAGGGGAAGGCTCTGTGCTTGTTGATAAAAAACCTGCTCCTGTACCTTTTGGAACCCTGACTATTTGGATTCTGGTTTTGACTTCAGACTTACGACTGAACTCCCAGCCTGTTTATCCATTTACGATTGAACTCTGCCTGCATCCGACTCCGGCCTGCCTTCCCGATAACGACTGAACTCCACCTGCACCGACCCCGGCCTGCCTTCCGACTACTCTTCTGCCTATTCCTTCTTACTACTATTGCCTGCCACAGCTTGTGACACCCCTGCTGGACCTCGTCTCCTCACATCTGGACTCTAGACAGGTGAGGCCTGACACAAGTTTATTCAATTACATGTCCAAGATCTGCTTTGTTAACAAAGTACACATTTTTACTTGAAATGTATAAGACATTTAAAAGACATTTAGGTGTACCTGTTCATGTATTCTATACATGTTCTGATCTATATAGGATTCTCTTCAACTTAGGCATCTTATCTTTTCCAAGAGGCAACATTTAATTATATATTCCAGTGGTGGTTTCCATAAAACTCAAGACTATCTTGATTAAGATGTTCTTGTACCTTTTAAAAGATATTGCCAGGACAAATCAATAGCTTTTTTTGTCTACCTCTTTCTTAGATTTAACTCACCACTGTTGTTTTTCCAACTACACTAAGAGGCCGATTCACTAAGCTCGAGTGAAGGATTCGAACGAAAAAAAATCGAATTTCGAAGTTTTTTTTGGGTACTTCGACCATCGAATTGGTTAAATTCGTTCGAATTCGAACGAAATCGAACGAATCGAACGAAAAATTGTTCGACTATTCGACCATTCGATAGTCTAAGTACTTTCCCTTTAAAAAAAACTTCGACCCCCTACTTCGGCAGGTAAAACCTACCGAAGTCAATGTTAGCCTATGGGGAAGGTCCCCATAGGCTTGCCTGTGATTTTTTGATCGAAGGATTTTCCTTCGATCGTTGGATTAAAATCCTTCGAACGATCGATCGCAGGATTAGCGCTAAATCCTTCGACTTCGATATTCGAAGTCGAAGGATTTCAATTCGAGGGTCGAATTTCGAAGTATTTTTAACTTCGAAATTCGACCCTTAATGAATCTGCCCCTAACTGTACCTTTGTGCTACACCTGGGTGCTTTCTGTGTTGTATGCATTCTTGGGATAGGTGAATGGCTAATGAGGAGCCCTTGAAGGAGCTCTTATAATAAAAATGTTGTTTACCCAGAATATAAGGACCTACTTGAATTCTGTATGAGTGCCCCACAGGTTTCAGAGAACAAGTGCAAATGACTCACAACAACTGTTCATAATGTTGTTTTCTTTGTTATCTGTAAACTATTATCTAATTGCTAGATTTCTCTGTGCTTCAAAATTCAAGGCAATGAACCACAAGCATATTGTAGCATTAAAATAAAGTTACAGGTAATTTTTGACCACATGTTGTTGTAATGCATTGCGTCTGACAGGGCATATCCAGATATCTGCCACCTAAACGTCTATCACATTATCCTGTTTGAGTTTGCCACATAATTTAACAGCTTTTGTTAAAACATACACATATATGTAGTACCTCCTTAAATACTATTTATTTCATGTCATTATTGGTAAGAATGCCTTTACAGTGGTAGATGCTTGTCTTAGGAGAACTAATGAGTAAATATTTGCCATAATGTGTAGCCATTTATTTAGCCTACTAAAAGTATGAATGTATAGAAATGCATGTGAATATGGCTATGTGTAGCTCCCTGTGTATACATTTATAATATTATATATTAATGATACATTTAACATATTAAATGAACATTTCATTTACAGATTCTTTAATGGAGAATATGCTCCAGTGATCTTTTAGATGTGACACCTATTATAGCAGCACATAAAAGTCCAAAAGTCAGTAAATAATATTCTCTGCCACAAAACAATATCTATTAAATATATTTTTTAAACAAAGGAAACAAAAGGTTGAGTTGCCTTGATTTATTTATGAAGCTGCAATTCTTGTTGCTATGGACACACTAAGGTACAATGTACTTTTTTTCTAGTTACAAAACACCCTTTACCTCCATTAGAACATATATATATGAATAAAATGTTGATACATGTTTATGTAGATTTAGTTCTACCTGTACCTGTTTGAACCAAATTCTGTGCTACATCGATGATGATTATTGTTATGGTTGGATAGATATGACTATGCAAGATGCTAAATTATATATATATATATATATATATATATATATATATATATATATATATATATATATATATATATATATATATATATATTATAATATCATTTACATTATAATATTTTACATTTTATATTTTCCTTTCATCTAGTATAGCTTTTGCAAACAGGGAAACTGTTTAGCAACCACTTCCGACTATGGAGGAAAATTTGCATATTTATAGTTTGCACCAGTGTGCAGTAGTGTATGAAAAAACTAGCGTGTATGAAAAACTGAAAAAAGTTATGTTTGCCCCAAAAGATTATATCTACAATGCAATTACAGTCCAATGAAGAGTTTTACATTGGAAAATGCAAACTTTTAAGGGCCCATTTACTAACAATTTGATTTCATTTTTTTTCACAGATTTCTAAAAATGTGTGGTTTTCTCATTTTTTTTTTAAAAAAGCTCAAAAAATCCAAGATTTATTAAGTGTAAAAACAACAAAAACCACTGATACAAAACCTAAACAAGGAAAAAGTTGTTGAGGTCCTATAGAATCAATAGGAGCTACGCAGATTTTTTTTGAACCTCTCTCAATCAATTCAGACTTTAAGAGGTTTTCAAATTGTTTTTCACTAGGAATTGTCTGAAAAACTCTAATATTTAGAGGTTTTCTAGGTATTCATATTTTTTAGTGCAGAGTTCAGTGTAATTTTCCATTCATACTTGTTTTTATTTGGATTTTATAATCAATCTCACAACATTCTTTGTTTAGTCATGGTTTAAAACCCTCTAAAACCATCAAAAGTCGACCTTTAATAAATAGGCCCCTTTTTTCTTTGCAACTTTTATTACATTTCCCCCATAATGTCATCTTGTTAAAAAAATTACCCATTCTAATACTGTGCAATTATATGTGTGATTTATAATCTATTGACAAGCACTTTTTGTCAAAGTGTTATTCTATTGATATTCCTGCTTTATCTGTTTATACAGCATACTCTTTAACTCACTATTTTTGAATTAAAGACAATTTTCCTATGAACCTAAAAAAAAGTTGAAATTGATTACATGTTTTCAGGGGGAATATTTTAAGCACATTGAGAAAATTGAAGATGATGGATCATTTCTTCTCCACAGCAAGGGTAATATATACAAATTTAAATATTTTGGTTTGAAAATTCTATTTTTAAATTCAATTTGATGACTTAAACCCACACATTGCAAGGATCAGTAGTATAACAAGCTATAAATTGCATTTTAAATAAACAGATCATGTATGTTCCCACCATCAAAAGACCAGTAGTTTTTCATACTCGTGGTTGATCCAGAGTGTCTAAAATAAAACCTGTATGGTCATTTATTTCTATATTTATTCTATCAGTCAGATCATTTTGATCCTGATTCTTTTCTGAACAATGGTTATTAAATAAAGAAAATCTTTGCAATGTATATAATAAGGCCTTGGCAACTGGGTGGTCAGTTTTGTCATTTTGTTTGTATAAAATGAACTGGAAAAATCTGGAAATCCCTATAAATATGAGACTTAATAAATCTTTATATGCACTGCTTACTGAATAATCATAAAGAAATCTTTGGTTTTTAAACACAGCTTTAAAGGGTATTCATTCTGACCATTATAGTAAAAAAGAATCATGCAATATGATGATCCAATTAAAAGTATTGATCATTATGCTGAGAGATGTTAAAGACTATGTTAAGTGTCATAGGGGCTTGGCACAGGTAGGGGAACATTTCTATTTGTGTTTCCTGGAAGCCACATTACAAAGAAATTAATAGGCATGCATTACAAGACCCTTCAATTTAAGCTATAAAGAAAGAATTATCCATCTGGCTCTTTACTACGGCAACCCTATCAATAAATATCCAGCTGTCCTCCCCTTGTTCATATTTTAATCCATTAAAAGGTAGCAGTAATGTATGCCAGTGTTCTGTGAAAAGACAAATACAGTAACTTGTCTATAAAGTTTTTTAGTTTAAGGTGGAAGAAGACGCCGGACCAAAGAACTTTGTTCAGCTACTTTTTGCTCGGGTGACTTATTGGTTTACCTACGATATCTAAGGATTGGGTAGAATTATGGGCTAAACTGATAACTTTAGTATGTTCTATGTATAATTAGTAACTTGGAGGGTAAGGGTTTGTGAGTGGCTCGGTCTTCTGGCTAAAAATATTGAGATTTTTGACATTGCTTTGTCTTGTATGATTGTTTATGTGCACAGTAAATACATACTTATAACATCCATATATATATATATATATATATATATATATATATATATATATATATATATATATATAAAATTGTCCTATTGTCAGGGGAAATATTTTAAGCACATAGAGAAAATTACAAGATCATGAAACCCTGAAGCTTGTTTATGGCACAGGTTAACTAATGGATAACAGATAAAACCATTAGACAGACAGAGCTTATCTGCTATCTGCTGTGTAACTTGAGCCTTTTATCCTTTGAATGGCTGCCCCTAATTTCTACATTGCTACAAGATCATGAAACCCTGAGCTCTTGTTTATGGCACTTGTTTATGTCTTAAATATATTGATAATGGGTTGAGTGCAGAGGACTTTTGTATTTGACTATATATAGATAGATAGATAGATAGATAGATAGATAGATAGATAGATAGATAGATAGATAGATAGATAGATAGATAGATAGATATTATAATGGATCTTTATGCCTATACTGACCTATTGTACAGCTGTTGTAGATTCCAGGAGAGCATGACTTGGACCACATATGGTTACCAATGCAAGAAAAGATAACATGTTGGAGGGATTTTTAAAATATTAAGATGGAGTGCCTAATAGTGGTTACTGATATTAAAAACAGACTTCGAATATTGAAGTTTAGTTAAAATGCCAGATTACTACCAAAGTATGTGAACACTTCTTTTTTATTGTTTTCAAAAATTATCTACAAAAATTCCATTCCATTAATAAGTGCATATTAATCTGGTCGGTCTTAATCTACCTCCTGGTATTATCCTAGAATTATCTCATTTATAATTCCTGTTCCCTGTTTATTATTAAAGTAACCTGGTGTTTCACTGGTTTTTATTATAACAGAGACTCAGCATTTGTTCTTTCTGTCATTTTGTGTCAACAGTTTGTTTGCTTTCTGCTGTAACAAAGAGCATTCACTTTACTCCACAATAGTCTGATAGAATCATGGGTTTGAAATGAGATGGATGAATCAAGGAGGAAAACAAATTGCCTTCCCACCAAATATTGCATTTCTTTCAATCCTCAATGAGCAGGGTTAAATCGTGTTTTACAGACAGCCTTCTGAGCAGGGCCACAATTTTCCTGTCACGTTTTGTTAAGGTTCCTGTCTTTCAGTACGGACTGAGTTAATGCTGTGTGTGCATGTTTTGGAGGAACAAGTGTCACTAAATACATTTTTAATGAGATTCCTTAGAGGAAAAGAACAGCAGTCTAACATCAAGAGGCAGTGAGGGTTGAATTCATTCTTTGTGCCTCAGTAGGGAACTACTGCAATTCATTACTGTTCAATGCCTCCTATCTCCTCTGAAAAAGCTGGCTGTGTACAGCAGAAAGAAAGGGAATTTTCCCTTAAAGTAACAGTGATTCCTCTGTGGAATTTCAGCAATTATTTTCCCCATAACACATTGGCTATCCTATTACCAAAACATGTTGAAAGCCAAAGCAGATTTGCAAGTTGTTATTCATTCAGCTTTTATAGTAAAGGACAGGTATGAAAAACTACAGTCAGTCCGACATGATTGCAAATATATCTGGCTTCAGTCTGCTCCCTCATTGGCTGGTTTGAAAGTCATGTTTCCTCTAAACAATGTTCTTTCGGGAATAATCTGTAACTCGTCTGAAGTTGTCCATTTTGCTTAAAGACCCACTTTTACCATCAAAGAGAACAGCTGGGGCTATTATTATTATTTGTTTCTTTTTATCATCTTTAAATATTTTTATTTATATATTTTTATATAAATATATATCCCCCCAAAGATAATACCTTTTTCACTTAGATAGGACTGAGTCTTGGACACTGCCTTGACGGGGCGCGTCAGCTGATGCATGCTTTGTACAAACTTTGTAAGGAAAAGTGTCTTTTTTAAGAAAGTTACAGTTCAGTTGTGCAAGAAAATTTTTTCAGGGGGTTATATATTGAGAGTGCTGGGGTTAACTTGTTTAGTATATATGTATGTGTTTATATATATATATATATATATATATATATATATATATATATATATATATATATAAAGGTATATATATATATTTTTTTTAAATTTAATTTTCCATTTCATAAATTTAGCGGTGGCTTAATTTCCATTAGTCATAGTGTTTGGAGAAGGGACCAATGAGAAAACTGAGGCTAAGGCAGGGTAGATCCCTGCAACCTGAATTAAGTGTTATTGCAGCACAGGTAGACAGAGTAAACAAAGCAAACACGTCAAAGCAAACTAGAGAGTACAATGAAGCATACAATGTGTTAATGAAAGTCCAGGCAATGTTAAATGACAATTTACAGTATAGGGGATATTGCTGCATTTACTCTTGGCTAGGGGCCCCACTGCAGGCCAGGGAAAGCAAGAGAGTAGACCTGAGTCCAGTAGGAAGTAGACCCAATGGGAGAAGTAATAGCTGGGAGGTGGTCAGACAAATGTGCAATGGCAAGTGGACTTACTGAGATACAGATTTAGGACTCGTTATCCAGAAAGCTATTATCCAGAAAGTTCTGAATTATGGGACTGTCATCTCCCACAGACTCCATTTTAATCAAATACTTCAAGTGCAAATGATTTATTATATTCACTGCAATATTAAAATAGTAGCTTGTGCTTGATCCAAACTGAGATATAATGAATCCTTAGGGGAGGATAGAAGGAGTTCCTACTACTGGATTTATTTAATGTTTAAATGATTCTTTAGTAGACTTAAGGAATGGAGATCCAAATTACAGAAATACATCTTATCCGGAAAACCCCTGGCCCTGAGCATTCTGGATAAAAGGTCCCATAATTGTACTTAAAGGAAAGGAACAGGGAATGCTTAGCGATGAGGGTCACCTACTGATTAATACAGTGCAACTGGTCCCAATAGATTTATAGGGCAGTTTTCCTGACACTACATGTGTTGCAGATGGGTCAAACAACCCATAAACTGCATGAAATTAAGGGTAGCTCACCTACCTCAAACCCATTTAGATATACTAAGGTTACATTATGCATTGTGTCCAACTTGTGCTACAATCTTCAACTATCCAATGAATTCATAAAGCTCCAATTCAGGCATTAGCAAGCAGACACTGATATCAAAGTGCAATGTCATTTGATTCCTATTCTAGGATAGAGGATTCATTTTTAGTCACTAAATTTGTTGCATACCTTACTGTATGGGGATTTTTTTAATAAATGTAGATGAGATGTAGAAGGTACATACAGGGGGTTATTTATCAAAGTGTGGATGCCAACAACTCAAAAATTGCACCCAAATTTTTAGCGGAATAAAAACACTTGAATTTTTCGAGATTTATTATATCCCGAGGATGGAAAAAGTCTGAATCCAAAAATCTGGCGACTCAGAGCTGCCGAGGTTGTTTATATGTCAATGGGAGAGGTCTCTATTTCGCTGGAATGAGACAGAAAATCGATTTCGGATTTTTTGGACAAAAATCCCAAAAAATCGTTTTTTTTGAGGAAAAGCAGGTAAAAATTGTACATTCGGGGAAAAAACTCAGAACAAATTGGATTAATTCATGCTTTTTAAATAATAAATAAGGTCCAATCATGAATTGGATCGGATTTTGATATATAACCCCCTAAATGTAAAGCAATCATTTCTAAAGTTGTTTTACAAAAATAAATGAAATGGTTTTGTATTTTAAACAGTTTCCCTGAGTGAACTGTAGCTTTAGAAGTTCATAATAATAATAATAATGCTTAAAAAAGGTGACACGTTTATCTATATCAAGTGTTCATTAAGAGACCCAGAACTGCTGCTGAAAAATGTAATAACAGTGGGAAGTTGTTTTTACTTAGATGATGTTAGCCATTCATGGTGTACCCCATCCAAATTGCATAGGTGAAAGATGTACTTTGCTTAGTTGATGTGAGTTAATTATTATTAGCAATCTCAATAATCCTTATAAAGGATTAATTAAGGGATAACCCTTGTTAAGCCCATTATTAAATAATGCTATAATAAACACCATCAAGAATAATTGCTATTTATGTATAAAAACTTAATTTGCCCTAGCGTTTGTACTAAATAAGTAATTATGAAAGGTGTACAAGCTATAAATAAAAGCTGTCTATCTAGCATGAAACAGAGGATTATTCCCAAGATGGCAACTGTATAATTGCTTTAACTTGAAGGAGACTTTTTACAATAAAGTACAGAGCTGGTAAATAACGTTTCTTCCGTCATGGTGATTTTAGTATGCAAAGTGGTTTGGACCCACAATTGGCCATTTATATAATTTAAGGCATTAGCTATAATGAAAAAGGTTACAATCATTTGGTACTATTGCATCTTCAACCTTGGGTGGCAAAACACATAAAAAAAGTCTCTGCTTAAGGAGAAAAGTTGTCCAACCTTGGGCTAGTTGACCTTTAATCTTTAATCACTAATCTGTTTTAGTGATTAAACAATTTAAACATTTTTTGTTTATCATGCACTTTGTTATTGAATGTAATGGTTTGTTATGTTTACGGTACTTTATTTCCAATTGTCACAGCTTTGAGGGTTTATGGTTGCACTGCCAGAAAAAAATGGTGGAGACTCCTGGACTCAGGGGTTTATTGTTGTGTTTATTGATTTTTTCAGCAACTACCATAATGTGTACAGATCAGTTATATTTTAGTTTGTTAAATAAAGTTGTGGTCATAATTTTCTTCCAAACCAGCCTCTTTATAAGCTATACTTAATGACCACTGCTTAGTTCCTTGACATAGTTTAGCCCTTTGGGAGCCAACAGAATTTGCTTTCTCCAATATATGTGCCAGACACAGTCCCCCAATCCTGTGCTATACTAACAATCACCCATGCAATTTACTAATAAATGAACACCCTTTATAACAAAACTGGAAAGTTGACTATGAAGATTTTCATTCATCCAGGTCATAGTATATGGTGGTGGGAAGTTCTCGGCATATAAACTCTTCCACCAATCCAATTACAACGGCACATTGCAACTCTTTAGAGAGGTGACATCTGAAATTCACAGAGGTGTTTATTCTGTGTAGTTAGTGTGATAGGATTACCAATGTGTGAAATTGTCGCACGCATAAAAATTATTCAGACGCCCATTGACTTTAATGCATTTTAACACATGAATGGTGCGTTTAAAAATTGTCGTGGGTCAAAATTAGTTTGACGCCCATTGACTGCAATGCATTTGCGAATTTTTCACCAATTTACAAATTTTTCCGGAGAATCGCGAGTGAAACGGGACAGATTTGCCAATCATTAGTAATGACTTTGGCATAACTAGCCTTGCATATTTATACTTCTTGCTAATGGCAGCTGGCAAAAATAAAGTGGAGGTTAAAGATGCAGAATAAATGTATGCCTTTTGAAAGTATATAATTCTATATGGGAAAAAAAAGAAATTTGCTGTTAAGTGAGAAGGAAAAAAACAATGGTATTCTGGCTTTGTAGATAAAAGCAGTGGCTTGCGGTGAAAAAGTGTCCTTCAGCTGACATGTTGAAATATACAGTACAACAAAACTATTGAAAGGTATTATGATGGTATAATATTGCAACTTCAAACAGATAAAGAAAACTGCAAAGATGCTATCGTGAACCATAAACTGGCGTATCGAACAAAATGGAAACGCTTGTTGTCTGTAATAGATTTCCCCTTTTTTCAACATGTTAAAGGTTGTACTTTTTTCATATAGACAATGTAAGTATTATCAAATAACCTTTAGCCTTTATTTGCTTTACTACAGACCAGATAATCAACAGTGGGGACAAAGATGTACCAGCATTCCAGAACTGTAGATTCTATGCATAGCATCTATACACAGAGATTAAGTGCCATGTGGTAATAGAGACAGTGAGAAGGAGGTCTCTTCCCAGAAGAGCTTACAGTCTAAGTGGGTAGTTGACATACAGGCAAAATAGGAGGGAAAAAAGTTTTTGTTCCTTAAGTTCCAGGACTAGACTAATGTTTTAGTGCTCCAAAATGTAGAATCTTCTAGAAGGGATTGAGAGAGCACCACTTTCAGAGGAATTCAGGAATGGAATTCCAGAGGAGCAGCCAGATAGAAAGGTTTAAGACGAAAGGTGGCAGTAGTAGTGTAAAAAGATGGTGGGACAAGTGAAGATATTTTGTATTTTATATGCTATCCTTTGTTTAACAGGTAGCCATGCTAAAGATTTTAATTGGGGTTGAACAGGTTCCCTCTTAGGAGAGAGCAGGAGAATCCCAGTAGCAGAGTTTAAGACTGATTGTAAAAAAGAGAGGTGGGAGTCAGGAAGAATGGTTAGTAGGAGATTGTAATAGTCTAGACGGGATAGGATAAAGGCATGGATTTGTGTTTTGGCTGTTATTTGTGAAAGATAGGGGAGTATCTTGGCTATATTGTGGAGGAAAAGTGCCAGGTTTTGGCAGTAGTATTACTATGATTAGAGAAGGAGAGAGACTGGTCAAAGATGACCCCCAGGCAACAGGACTTCTGCTTAATGTAGGGAAGGAAGAAACCATTCTGTAAGGTTGGTGAAGAAACAATAAAGCATGCAAATACAGAATATATCCTGCTTGAAACTGATGTATTTTGGGCACAGTATCAGCAAAATCCAAATGAAATGGAAATATCATCAGAATTGTTAACTCTCAATTATCAGTGAAGTTCCCTGCTATTTTTAGCAATACTCTCTCTGTAATTAGGTAATTGGTCATACAGATGGAAAATAGCATTTTATACAGATTAACAATGAACATTTCCTATAGGCTAATAATGAATAGTATCACAACTTGTTATGAAACCTAAAATCCAACTGCTGCTTTATGAAAATCACACTTTCCCTTAAAAGTTTCATTGAACAGTAATTCGTTCTACATCTTGTAAATGATGTAAGATTACATTCACCATACTTGAAACTTGAGTGGAACTATTATACATATCCAGTGGAAAGCTATTGTATACTGTTCTGTTGCATATTATGTTTGGCCTAGTTTGTCTCAAACAAGGTACTGTATATCATTCTTGCTATTGTCAAACTAACTATATTGTCAAATGGAGCCTTAAGTGAAAGTGGGCAACTGTGGTCAGGACCCCTTAGGATCAGGCATAGGGATAAATGTATAACAAGATTTTAACCAATGTCATTGTCAATCAATGTTGTTGACAACATAGCCAACAATTATGGAGAATTAAAGCTTTTCAAAGAAATAGACTAGCAGTGCTGCACATGATGTTTCCCTACATTTAGTTTTTCAATGGCTGCCCAGAGCATACCAAGCACGTGCAGTGTCATTGACACTCAAAAGATGGTTTATCAAGAACCAAGTGGTCAGCTTTGATAACCTGGGTGATTACTGTTACAGGACTGCAATAATATAAGAAACGGCATTTCTATCCTAATTCATTTAATTCTTCTTTAACTAATAACTTTTTTCTATATAGCAATCCAGCATCATACCCAATTTCTTTTAAGTATGAAACTACTGCGGTAGCTTGCTCCCACTCAGCAATTGTTACTACTGTCATAATGTACATTATTGGACTTGTCCATTAAATTCCACTGGAGGTCTGTACAGTATCCACATAATAAATGGTGCTGAAAGCATAACATTGAGACTGTCTGTGTGCAGCCATGATACTATCTCAGTACCAGGACTACTGATAATCTCATTAACTAACAGACACTGTTAACAAGTCTTTCACTGGTATGTTTTGCTATTTCTATTAGTAAGCATGATGAAAAATAAAAAAAAAAAATAGGTGTAACATTCAGAACGAAGTTTAAGTTCTTTGTTATAAAAAAATATAGCACGTTATATCATACTGCAAAATAAATGCTTTATATGGCTTATAAAAGTCAAATATTTGTGATCATTACCAGCAAGCAGCACTTATCGTTGAGGAAAATGTACTTTTTGGACTGGTTAACAAGATGCTACCGGAGTAAATCCTATAGAAGTAAATAAACAGTGTGATCTTTGCTGGTCTCATCTGAGCTGTGTGTGCTTTACTAAGTGTAACTCAAAACACAACTTACTGTATAAGAACTAAACTATAGTGTGGTAAAATTCTTCTATCATAGAGAGTGCATGAATAATAAATAACAAGTCCACATTCCCAGTCATGTGGGTTTATACACCTTGTATATCTTCTGTAGATGAACTATGGTGACTCATGTATGAACAGTTCTTTAATAGCTAATTCATAAATCTGTCAGAAAATGAAAAGAGTTGAGCACTGAGGAGTTACAAGGGGCAACCCAGAATTCCTAGCAGCAGCAGGGAGACAAAGCATGAATTACTCAGAATGCACATCAACATATAAACAGTACCTTTTTTTTATTCCCTGCAATAAAAGGAAGCTAGGAATGCAAACTCTTGCTATGCAAAAAATGCCACTGACATGTTTCACTGATAGACATGATAGGGCTTATTCATAAACACTGGAAACCTGGACAGTAACCTATAGCAACCATCAGCGATTAGATTTTATTTTAGCCAGCTGCAGAACAATGGTAGCGAACATCTGATGGGATACTGCCCAGGTGCACATTTTGTTTATAAATAAACCCCAAATGTAAAAGACACAATAAATGTGTTGCTGGTATTATTTTGCATTATAAAAATAATAACAGAATTAAGCCATTAAGTGATAATGAAAGTCTCAGCTTTGATCTCATACGTCATCTCTTTGAAATAATCACTTTGGTTGTTCTAAATAAAGGGTTTCTTGAGTATTCTTAGCACTCTGCTAAATGCTCAGCTTATCATCTAAAGCTAGCCGTCCATTGCAATATGGTTGTGCAAATTGCACTGATCCAGTTGGCTGGCCAGTGGCTGAAATAATCAGTAGTGATGGGCGAACCTGTGTTGTGAAATTCTGCAAAATGGAGAAAGATTTGTGAAATGCAAAATCAATGGACGTCAAAATAATTGCGTAAAGTTTGTTGGGAACAACAATTTTAATACGCATGACTATTAGGTCCAAATGCATTAAAGTCAATGGGTGTCTTTGAGGCACAAAATTTTTATTCGACTGACAAGTTTGGCGCGCAACAATTTTATTTTACGCAGCAGGTTTTTCGCTGTGAATTATTCTCCCATCACTAATAATCAGATTACCTTTGCGTATACAAACAGATAGTTTCCTGCAGTTCCCTGTCAAATAGCTTGCTTCAAGATGCCAATGACCAGGATTTTCAATCTGCAGCTTCTCAAATCTGATTGAACTCACATATTGTTTGTTTGGAATAAAGGTCAGCCCTATTTGTGGAGAGCTTGCCGGCTCCATTACTAATCATGTGATCAACAAACAGAAAACAATTCCACACAAACAGAAAAATCATGCTTGAAAACTATTTTCACTACATTCATTAAACGGAATACAACTTGCAGCTGATCCTATTTCCCACCTGGGCTGGTTTAATTAATGTTTAAGGGCTCTTACTGACGAGCGGTTGAAGCTGCGCTCCCCTGCGTTCTGTTTTTCTGCGTTCAGCTGCAGGAGAGCTAAGGAATAGACGCATTAAGTTCTTTTCAATGGGGCTGTACTCACACAGGCGTGTGTAGGTGCCGAACGCAGGTTGGGACGCAACATGCTGCATTTTTCCTGCGTTTGCCGCCTACACCCTCCTGTGTGAGTACAGCCCCATTGAAAAGAACTTAAAGCGTCAATTCCTGCGCTCCCCTGCGGCTGAACGCAGAAAAACGGAACACAGGGGAGCGCAGCTTCAACCGCTCATCAGTAAGAGCCCTAAGGGATTCAGACCAGCCCATTCAGACTTCTAGAGAGAAATAAAAGAGAGAAAAAGACTGAAACATCGGCTGAGAATTATTGAGGTAATGCTGCTTTCACAATGGTGTCAATTTGCTTAATAAAAAAACAAATTGGCCTTAAATAGAAGTATATAAAAATATCAGCCAATGACATTCTATTTATGTTGGTACATGTTACTGTGAGTGAATGCAAAGAAGAAAAACTATATTAATCAATAAGGCATTTCCATCATTTCTTGTAATCTGATTTCTGTGTTCTCTGTTATTCAAATTTCATTTACATGAGTGACCTTAAGCACTTGTGAAGGTTGCTTGATTTTCACTTTCACACTGTTTTACTGAGTGGGAAAAGTCCCATGACCATTTAACAAGTCTCTCGCCGGACCCTTGAGCAGAGCCATTTCTGCTGGCATTAATAATTATGTCAACACCTAAATTGAATTTCTAAAAGGGAAAAAAATCTTGTTGGCTCACATATTATGTAATACAAGTATGGGACCTGTTTTGCAAAATGCTTGGGACCTGGGGTTTTCCCGATAACAGATCTTTCTGTAATTTGGTTCTTTATACCTAAAGCCTATTATAAAATCATGTAAACGTTTAATAAATCCAATAGGCTGGTTTTGCCTCCAATAAGGATTAATTATATCTTAGTTTGGATCAAGTACAAGGTATTGTTTTTTATTATTAAAAATAAAGTCTTTAGGAGATGGACATTCTGTAATTCGGAGCTTTCTGGATAACGGGATTCCATACCTGTACAGCTGGCCATATATGTATGCAGCTGATCTAAGTGATACAACTGTAAAGTCCTACTATTTATTTATAATATAATCACGACACTCACAGTGCAAGATTTGTGTCCCAGGTACAGGTATGGGACATGTTATGCAGAATGCTCAGGACCTGGGGATTTCTAGATAACGGCAATTTCTGTAATTTGGATCAACACACCTTTTACTAAAGTTTACAAAAACATTATTGAACATTAATTAAACCCACTAGGTTGATCAAGTACAATGTACTGTTTTATTATTACAAAGAAAAAGGAAATCATTTTTCAAAATCTGAACTATTTGCTTAAAATGTAGTCTATGGGAGATGTCCATCATGTAATTTGGAGCTTTCAGAATAACATATCACCCACAGATAGTGACAGTGAGCGCTTGCCATAACTCTTTATGAGGATGTTGCATTCTGGCATATGTATATAGAGAGAGATAACACATTCATATGTATATTCTGAGACCTTTAGATATCGTTTTATGCAATGAGAAAGTTATTGGCCTCTAGCAGGGCAGGATTAATATATATCTCCAGAAGGTTATTTTAGTGATTCTGTCTCTCTCATTTACACAGCCCTCATATAATTTGGTCTAATATGGTTCTTGAGACCATAATACATAATCCTGAGGTGCCTTATTATGTACTGATTAGAATGATTTAAAAAAAAGTATATTATTATTTCATTACAATATATGAGTAATGTTAACACTCTTACCAGACCTTTCTTGCCACCTACACTTATGTCTGTATAGTCTGTAGTTTGAACTCAGCCCCTAGAAATTATGTAGGGGATAATGCACCCCCTATTTTAAAATATAAGAATATTAGCAACCTCCAAAGAGTTCCATGACTATATAAAAACAGGAAGCAAAAGACCAAGGCAAGGGTTATCGAGTCATATGACATCACTAAGCACCAATTAAAAGTGATCACCAAGCACTGTTTATAAGGATAGTGTTTGTATAATTTTATATTTGTGACTTTTGAGTATTATAATCATCAAATTTGTACAATGTAAACAAGGTATATTGTATATTAAATATAATATAAATCAACATAGCTTGCTAAGTGAGCAAACCATTGCCGCTCAAATTCTATCTTTCTTATACAGTAATAATTATAAGATTATTTTACACATTTTGTAAATTAATTTATCAATGTTTCATCCTCCAGGATTGATTGTTGAGCTTCTAAAACCCAGAGGCTCTAGGATTTGTAAATCAGACCCTAAATGAATAAAGTGCTAGGATGCATTTTTTTATTCCTTTTGCGCAAATAAAAAGATGAAAAGTGAAAAAAAAAATGTGTAAAATCTCTTATACATGTAGATGTCTCATTCTAATTCAGTGCAATTATTCCCCCCTCCCATTTTTAAGCTGTGAACATTTGTCCATCTCTTATATATCCCTTTCAATAGCTCATGGGAAATGGAACAGGCGTGTATAGTTCAAGCACTTCATATTACTGGATGCTCAATGCATTATTTAATGTTCCATTGTAAAGACTTGCATTTCCATATTCTTGAGCGTCCCAAAGATTTGTGGCAACCAGTTGTATTTACTCCATTAATGGCTTGAATAAATAGTAATGTTTTCCTAATGTTCTTCAAGGCAAATTATTCCGAACTTGACATGCCGTCTCAGGTAGATATGTCATCTTCAGATTTCCAAGTGACCTTCTTAGCTTTATTGGGTAAATCAACATCCTGAAACTCATCAACTAATCCATTAAACTTTTGAGAGGTAGGTCAGACCTTAATGATTTAGTCAATTAATCAAGTTGCTACAGTGCCACTCAGCTTTCTGACCTTTTTACAATAGTTTTCCGGGCCTTTTTTTTTGCTATGTGATGATCCCTCTGAAGCGTTTAACCTAATGAATAATTCAACATCTAGTGGTCAATTGGCTGTCACCTGAACAGAGGGAACTTACGAACATCATATTTATAATACCTGTGGGTCTCTGTGAGATTCAAGTTTTTAAATGAGCAGGGCCATCGTGGTTCTAGCTCCTTTTAACTAATTTTCTTGGTAGAAATAAAAATGTAATAGAGCAGTGTGAATTTCTCCATGAGATGCACCTGGGAATTAATTTGTGTTCCATTTTGCTTCAATCTTACATCAGTCCAGATACTTTTACTTTACCTTGAAACAGCCAGCTCAGAACTGTAGATCATTATAAAACTAAGCCTCGCTGCTGTGACACAGGCAGTGTGAATAAATTCTTCCCTAAGAGCGTGATGTACAGAATCACTGCCTGCGTTATACAAAAATGTTATTAAATATAGAGAGCAAACTTTAAAAAATAGGTTTAATCTACATGTTCTGTATTGGGTTATGGTGAAGCAAGTATTGTACATACTGTATGTGTCTTATAAATGTAGCTACAAATATATGTGAGAAATAACCCTGCAAACTTTGTGTAGGGATTAATTCCCTATGTTTCTTTAAAAAAAAACCACATGGGGGAAATCCCTGCCTGTGAATGAACCCTTATCCCTGTACAGTGTGTTCTGGAAGATACCGGAGGTTGACAGTTAGCTTTGTTGCCATCTGCTCACAGCATTGTTGCTTTCACTTTCATGGAGATTGGAGCTGTGACTGTTCTGCTGGGGTGCTACAGGGCAGACCCCAGGTTATAGAGAAACCCCATGGTTGGCAATGCCCTGTGTGGGCTTGGGGGGATAACAGGACCCTGATAATCAAGATATTTGTGAGAGATGTCACCCAGGATAAGAGAGAGATTCCTGGAGATGGATGCCAGTCAGGTGGGCTTTGCTGTGCTCACACTGTGGATGGTGTTGGGAGCATGCCCTAAAGATTTAAGCTGAGTTTGCTTGGCTAAAGGATGTCTTTGGCTGTGGGTGCCTGTTCCAGCTCTGTTTGAGTGCCCAGGTGAGTTTGCCTCTGGGAGGGTAATAAAAAGATCCAGCAAATAGCCCCTGTAAATATACAGGTGTTGTTTGTGTGCCTGCCACATGGGAACAACTACCTCTAACCAGCTGGAGAGGTATTTGGGCAGGTAGCGATACCAGGGGAAAGTTAAGAGCTCTTTGGGAAAAGGGATTGAAACTCTCTTTGTCCACCAGGAGTGGTGTGGGACTTTGCCTAGCAGGGAGGTGCCATGATGGGACTGCAAATATCCCCAGGGTAGTGGGTCAGTAATATGTACTTGCATTACTTTGCACTCTTTCTCTTCTTATATAAAAATATTTGTTATACTGAAAACTGTTGTTTTGAGTTGTTTTTCCTAATGGAGCCACCAGCAGGTGTATTCCTAGATCCCATTAGGTGGAGGCACTGCCATGAGAGGTAAATTCCCAGTACTTAGCAAAGGGAATTCACTTAGAAAATGGAATTCAAGACCTGTTACTGGTAAGAAGGTAATGGCGTATAACTTATGGCACAGGGGTTGTCCAAGAAGGGGTTACATATGCATAATTAAAGATTACAACGTAATAAGCTGTATTTGAAACTGATACTGCCCTAGACACTAGACCTTCAATGCCCCCCTTCCTTTCTTGATAGGAGCAAGTGTTTGGTGGTTGACTGGCAGAATTTTTATTTTAATAAATACTGTATATATGGGCACCCGATGGCCACCACCCATAGGCACTGGCCCTCAGGTGCCTATATAGAAAATGCTTCCTTGAGGACAGGACCCCTAATATAAATAATTAACCAGCATCATATCTATACTTAACATTTAAAAAAATAAAAATTATATATATATATATATATATATATATATATATATATATATATATATATATATATATATATATAATTAACCAGCATCATATCTATACTTAACATTTAAAAAAAAAAAAAAAAAAAAATATATATATATATATATTCTCACTTTGAGAAAGGCCTTGTCTTCTACAATAAAACATTTTTTCCTTTTAAGAAGTCCTGAGAGTGCGGACCTTATTGCATTTTGGTTTGGATAAATACCTGGGACGCTGCACCCAGGCACGTAAACCTTTTTGTCAAGAGTGCTGGCAACATGGAGGTTGTATGTACAGTATGTATATATACCTATATATATATATATATATATATATATATATATATATATATATATATATATATATATATATATATATATATATATATATATATATCCCTGACGAAAGTTCCATGATGGAACTGAAACTTTGGACACAGTAAAGGTTTATTATTTTTTTGCATTTGACAATTTTGTCCCATTGGTTCTCTATGGAGTGCTGTCATCCTTGCTGACTTATGCATATTTCGTCTGGACTGGCACCCAGGCTGTTTAATATAACTTATGGTTGTGCATTCCTACAGGTGGCATTATATATATATAAATATATATATATGCATTGGAGGGCTAGGGCACACACATAACGAGTTACACACTCCTTATGTGATACCATATCCACTCGAGAAGAATGCTGCTGCACACCAGGATTTATCTTGAGAAAAGTTAATTATTTATTTGATCGGTCCTTTGACTTCGAATATCGAAGTTGAAGGATTTACCGATATTCCTACGATCGAACGATTGAAGGATTTTAATCCATCGATCGAAGGATTCCTTCGATCAGGAAATTGTTAGGAAGCCTATGGGGACCTTCCCCATAGGCTAACATTGGCCTCGGTAGGTTTTAGGTGGCGAACTAGGGGGTCGAAGAAATTTTTAAAGAGACAGTACTTTGACTATCGAATGGTCGAATAGTCGAACGATTTTTAGTTCGAATCGTTCGATACGAAGTCGATGGTCGTAGTCGAAGGTCGAAGTAGCCATATTCGACCATTCGAAATTCGAACTATTTTTTTTCTATTCCTTCCCTCGAACTAAGTAAATGGGCCCCTTAATAAACCCAATAGGCTGGTTTTGCTTCCAATAAGGATTACATATATCTTAGTTTGGATCAAGTGCACGGTACAGTTTTATTACTACAGATAAAAAGGAAATAATTATTTCAATGGAATCTATGGCAGAAAGCCTTTCCATAATTCAGAGCTTTCTGGATAATGGATCCCATACGTGTAGGCAGCACAGGCAGTCAGTTAGGGTCACAATGGGTCTTATTTACTAATGTTGGGCAATTCAGTCCAGCATTGAGTGATTATCTTTCATGGGCCAGCTGACAGTAGAACAATAACGGGGAAAACTTTGATTGGTTGCCATGAGTTATTGTCAAAGCACAAATCTGCCCAGTTATGATAAATGAGCCTTCTAACTATGAGAGCTGCTGAGCTGAAGGCATGGTATTAGCGTAGTCTAAAGTTTGAATATCTTAGAAACCACTAAAAATAGACCATTTTCTAATATTCTACAATGTATATAGCAGATATGAGCTCCCTCCATTCCCTCTTTATATAATGTGATCTGATTAGTTGGATTTAATCAGGGATCTGACTGCTCAAGTCAATATTAGACTTGGGCTTAGGTTAATATTAAGAGAGAGAGAGCCTACATGGATTGAAAGCTCAATTCAAGGGGCATGTGGCAGGTCTCAGACCCCGAAAAAGGCTAAGGCCTATGCTCATTCTTCAAATGCACCATGCATTGTGCAAAGTGTTAAATAATGGCAGATTGTAGCTTTTTTTGCACTTTGGATAAAGTAGGGCTCATTTATTAACACTGGTTGCTATTGGTAACTGCCCATGGGCAAATTTGTCCAATCAGTGAACTTTTTAAAATCCAGCTGCAACTAGAACAATGGCAACCATCTTATTGGTTGCCATTGGTTGCTGCCCATTGGGCAGATTTGCCCAGTGCTGATAAATGACCCACAGTATGGGGCATTGTATATGACCCCTATAGAACATTGGGTACCAACTATATAATAAGGTAAAGATTATTTTTATTCTAGAATTTCCCCATTTCCAATAAAGACATCTTGCTTATTGGTCTTATATCACCCCAAACAAAAGGCTTTTACTGTATTTATGAAGGAAAGTCTCAATATAAAATTGCAATAGATAAAAATATCAGTTTAAAACTGTTAAAAAAAAAATCCCCCTGAACTAATATTTGCAAAGTGCACAGAATGACACAACGATCCAGACATGTACTGAATCCAATCTTGGCAATGTTAATGTACTGTAAGCTCTTTGGTAATGACTTCTGACATAATACAATTCCACTGCTAAATTAGAATGAATGGGCTCTATTATTTGTAGTTTAATCTTAGTCATGCTAATTATAGGCATGCAAGTGATCATTTCTGAAATCAGACAAACTTGATTTTTATCACAAAACTGTGTATTCAAATAAATTTATACTGTACACGAGGAACCCCTTACATCTATTTTGTTGTGATTTTTGTCTATTTTCTTTTAAAAATCTGCAATGATTCTACCTTCTCCTCTACTAAGTGCAGACGTTCGACTCTTAAGGCCCAGTTTATGATTTGTTTTGAGCCAAAAAATCTTTGCAAGCTTTATAATTTTTACCAAATGGGCTTTTCTGAAAGCTACCAATGTTGTTCTTCTTCATAGGAAAACCCTGTTTGGTAAAAATTAGGAAAATTGCCCAGTCTTTTCAGCTTGAACCCAGCATGAGGAAAAACTTGTCAAATTTCACCAAGTACATTGGAGTCAATGAGCAATTTTTTGTTGTGCTTTTTTTCTTGTACCAAATGTATTGGAGTCAAAGTTCAGGTGATAGAAAAGATCATCCAACCCTTCAGTTAGACAGGGAGACCTCCTAGCAATTTTGAGGTTTTCTCTGTCTTTACTTTACAAACAAGTACACTTAGGGGCAGATTTAGCAAAAGTCGAGGTGAGTTTTCTAATGCAAAAAATTCAAACTTTGAGCTATTTTTTGTGTACTTCGACTATGGAATAGTCCAAATTAGATTTTTGAAAATTGGAATATTCGAAAATCTAAATTTATCATGTACTATCTCTTTAAAAATTCAACTTCAACCATTCATCATCTAAAAACTGCAGAATTGCTGTTTTAGCCTATGGGGGACCTCCTAGAACCTATTTGGAGTCAATTGGTGGACTTTTTTTTTGGAAAAACTTCTAATCGAATTCGATCAAATGCGCTATTATGGTGAAAACTGACCTATTCGGCCAAAATAAAACCTCAACTTCATTTCTGTTGGTTTTTTTTAATTTGAATTTCAATCCTTGATAATTATTCCCCTTAATGGATTAAATAAGAAATAGAGACATTAGCTTAATGCAACTTGTATGGTGTGGTTCAGTCTAGCTTTGTGTAATTAAGCACAGATAAGGTCTGCAACACGTTGGGTGGAACTTTAAGCCCTGAAATGACTATACAATATTTTTATGGATTTGGAGGTGCCTAATTTACCACTAGAGTCAGCATTTTTTTCTCAAGTTTTTTCCTTGTGCTTATTCCCCTCATGGGAAAAACAATTTTTTGGAGCAAAATTCGAGCACAGATTAGTGGAAATTTCTGCAACTCCCTAAAATACAAATTTCACATTGGGAATTTCCACAACGCCTAAAAAACTGCAAATTTCACCATTAAAATGAAAAGGCAAAAACAGTTGCTCAACCCTACACCCTAAGTAACACTTAGGGGGCACATTTACTAAGCTCGAGTGAAGGATTTGAAGTAAAAAACTTCGAATTTCGAAGGTTTTTTTTGGGTACTTCGACCATCGAATAGGCTACTTCGACCTTCAACTACGACTTCAAATCGAACGATTCAAACTAAAAAACGTTTGACTATTCAACCATTCGATAGTCAAAGTACTGTCTCTTTAAAAAAAACTTTGACTACCTACTTCGGCACTTTAAACCTACTGAGCTACAATGTTAGCCTATGGGGACCTTCCCTATAAGCTTTCTAAGCTTTTTTTGATCGAAGGAAAATCCTTCCGACTTCGATATTCGAATTTGAAGGATTTTACTTCGATGGTCGAATATCGAGGGTTAATTAACCCTCGATATTCGACCCTTAGTAAATGTGCCCCCTAATAACATAATATACATATAAATGCATCAGCATGGCACAATGTGACACAATTATTCCAATGAATTTAAAATTACGCCTTGCTTAGCCAAAATACACCATTAAAACCTACTCCATCTGTAGCTATACAACCACTAAAAGTAATATTACAAACAGTGCATTTACTTTATATCACTTTAATATATCCTCCTCTTGGGCATTTTACAATAACAGCTATTCTATGAACAATAATACCACAGGGGGCATTTTAATAATGCACAAAACACAAGGGTAGATTTTTGCATTTTTCTATCGTCAAATTATTTGCTATGTAATTATCTTACAACTTACATAGCATTTCTGGTGCTGGCTCAATTGTGCTTATTTATTTAAATGGCTAATTCCTGACCATTACTGGGATGCTTTGAGACCGAGAAACAATAAATACATATCAGGGTTTCAGTGATATTTTCTATTTTGTCAGCATAAAAAATAAAACAAATAAACAAAAAAACAAGTTAACAAGTCCAATGTTCTAACCAAAGAACACAGAGCAAGCATTTTCACGCCAGGAACATTTGTTGATTTCATTTTGTAGCGCTTTCATCTACTACTAATTAAAATATTAAAACAAATATGCAAGCCTATATAAAAGTATATTACTGATGAAGAACTACAACTTCCAGAGTTATTTTACAGCTGAAGGCTTTTGGCCGTTGTAGAGCATGATAGCAATAAACTTGGGCAGCTTTGTTATATACTAACCCTCATTAACTTCCTTCAAAACTTTCCTTTACCTACAAAAAACCATGATGGTGGATCATTCGGTGATAAAGTATTCTTTGCTAGTCAGGTGGCTAATACTCTAGACAACTGCCTCAGTGATTGACTCAGTGCCCTTCAGTTCTGCCACGCAGACAGCAATATTAGTCTCATAAATCAATTGCTAGATGAGCAAGGTTCATTTCTGACCTTTATAGTTGTACATCTTGTTTAGTGTACAAAGAAGTGTCAGAGTCAAGATCTCTCGTGTTTCGACTCCCCCACAATTTTTTGTTTTGTTTGTTTTAGTTGTGCTGCTTCAATTTGTGGTTTGCTGAGACAATTTGTACTTCCATTTACGCTTTGCATAGACATTTCTTATTAGGACCAAAACATTCATACTATATACAGTAGGTTAGAAACTCACGAAGCAATATAAATTGGTAAAACAAAAACAGGGACAATCCACATCAAATGTACTTTCCTTATTTCATGAAACACGGTAGCTTCTCTGCTAATGTGCAAAAAATTATGTTCAAATGGCCATTACCCGTGTATTTACTGCACAACAGTTTTTTACAGTTACTGAAAATACAAATTCATAAATATGTTGCATCTACAGCTTCATAACAGGTCTCTTGTGAGACATTTCTCTTATTATTTCCAGCAATAATTCAGAAGGTATTCGTCTAATAGCCACGCTAGAAATATGCAGAAAATTGTTCACTTCAAAAACCCATTGAAAGGCAAATATTGGAAACTTATATTGCTAGTGTTGAGTGAATCTGTCCCGTTTTACTTATCTGAAAGAATTTGCAAAAATTCACGAAATGCTATGAAGTCAATGGATGTTTTTCCACTATTTTTAACTTACACACAAAATGCATCAAAGTCAATGGGCATTTTTACACAACTCCCTTTGGACAAAATAGATTGAAGTCAATAGGCTCCATGATTTTTGGCGACCAAAAATCTGCAGATGGTAAAATGCAGAATCTAAACATAGGGCCAACGAAAATCTGCACATTTGAAAAGTATGAATCATTCATAGAAAACATGACATTTTCTATTTGAGAATGCCTGCAGTAACTCTCCTTTTACACCTTTTGGAACTTCTGCTCCAACAATCTTATTTTCACATGTGCAGAACAGAAATACACTAAAGGACATCTCATCCCAAAACCAAAGTTTTAATACAAGTTTTCCTTATCCCGAAAGCTCCAAACTACGGAGCCATTTTGAAGCAAATAACTCTAATGTTCAAACAATATTTCCATTTTTCCTGTAGTAATAATAATAATACAACAGTACAGCCCTATAGCATATACAAGGCTATTTTAACCCCACCTGAATAGTTATGTAAAAATAACAAATAATTTAAGATGTGAAATATGTCTACTGTTTTATTCCTGTTCATCATTCCAGTGGTTGTTCATAAAAGGTCTTGGATGCCATGATATACTCTTGTGCACAGACATCATCATAATTATCTTCATCATTAGTCTGAAAATTTGGATAAAATATTTTTCCTTAAAAAATCCATGTCATATATATAAAGCAAGCTAATGCCAAGCGTCAGCTCTGCTTTTCAGGAAACTGTATGCAGTTGCATGAGTTCGGATACATCCCTGTGACAAAGATATCTCATTTCTAGAATATTCTCTAATTTGTCCTCAGAGAATTCCAAAACAAACTCTTTGTTCGAGCTTCAAGTCTTGTTGAGGTTGAACCTGGAGCACTCAAAGGGAAGGCAAATACCCCGAGGAGGACATTTCTTGCAGTGTTACAGAGTAGCAGAAAATAAAATTCTTGTATTTTCCCATGTCTTCTTTTCAGAAAACTTCAGCTTACTATCAAAACAAACCTCATCTGAAATGATACACCGAGCCTCAGGGTTATTAGGTAATGAGCTAACCTGTCAGACAGTGAGAGGAAAGTAATAGGTGGGAGAAAAGAAAGTAAAGATGAGAGTATGCTGTCCACCCTTATAAAAAGGATACAACTAATTCACTGCACATTTTGCAGGTGACAATATTGTGTAGAAATATTTTTGTAACCCTAAAAAATATATAGTTTCCATCTGCTTTTAGATTTGTTGTAGTAATTAAAGTCAGAGATTTTTTCTTTTAACAGATGTTATTCAGCCATATCCATGACATTCTTCTGCAGGACTGGTTTGGCATGTTCATGTTCAATTTTGCTGTAGTCAAAATAGTCAGCACAACTTTGTTAAATCTTCTTACTTTCTTTATATGGGTGCAGGTTCTCCAGTGGCCACTTCCCACCAGCAAATACAGCCAAAGTACAATATGAACAGCACCACAATTCTTTTAAAAGTTAAAATGCCTTTATTGCTCAAGTGTCGGGCATTACCGCAACGTTTCAGGCCTCATTTGGCCCTTTTTCATGTTCAATTTTGCAACCACACAGAATATAAAAAAGAACAGGGATGGGCATTCTATCTTTGCTATCCCTTGAAACAGACAGTACCTAACTAATAAAGTAGATATAGCTCGGTCTGTAAGTATGCATTAAAAAATAAAGTGGAACTTCATCTCTGCATTTTTTAGCACATGGTGCCATGCCTTTTAGAGCCAACCCAGATTTTATGCAGGTATATTTATATACAGGTATGGGATCTGTTATCCAGACTCAATTTTTCTGAATCAACTATTATTTTAGCAAAAACAAGTAATTTGCACACCCTCTCAAAGAAGGTCTACTGACTCTACTAACAATTTTGCAATGGCCCATTTGTCACAATCACACGTATCATTATCCTGTTGTTGACACTGAGGGATCAGGCAGCTAAAGGCCAATAACTGTGCGATGTGTTGTGCTCTACCAGTCATCCTTAAACACATCCAAGTAATACTTTATGATTTTGTCTACAGATGACAAATTTAGCAATTATTTGGCATATCTGTCTACATTTAACACAACAGTTACAGATAGGAGGTTGCCTGTTTCTGTTTGTGTTGCACTGCCATAAAAGCACACACCTCATGTATCGGTTGTTTCCCAGCTGCCATAAAATCTCTGCTATTAAGCATGGCCCTATGACAATTTGTTGGGATTGATTTCCATTTCCATTCATTGTTCTACCTAGAAAGGAACAACAGAGCCATGGTATAAATTTGTTACATATCATATATTTAAAGTATCTATGGCAGCCACATTTTAAATTTTTTAGTTAACTGCAAAAATAACAAATAGTATCTGATTTTACAACTAATTTACAAGTATGTAAATATGTGAAAGCCTGGGTAAATTTAGCTTCATGCTCTCCATGACTTTCAGATTTATGTACAGTAATTGAAAGTGTCCTACTAAAACACAAAGTCTTAACATGTTCAATCACCAGTTATGGTTGCCAAATTATTAATAAAATACAATGAATATAGATGAAATCATTGTTTACAAAAAGTAATATCTGGATTGTATTTAAGAAATGTAATTAACCAGGGGTCATGTAGAAGTGTATGTTGAAATGTCTTTAGGTATCTGTTAGGTCAGGTATTTGTAAATTAACAAGGTAGAATTAATTTTGAGTTATGAAATGTCTGAAATATAAACAAGACACCTCACTGGGCAAATTTGAATATGTTGTTGATCGAGTCTTTCGATTTAAATGTGCAGTATTTTCAGCCTTGACCTTCACTTTATTTTCATTCATCTGAGTGATACTGTTGCCATTATAAAACGTATTTATCTATGCCTGAGCAATGTCACTCAATGTATTATGAAGATGTTAAAGTGAAAGTTTTTGGCTGTATAAGATAGCATAATTCTCTGGAAAAAGATAAAATAGAAGTCAGAAACAAAGCTGAAAGATGTTATTGCTTTCATTTCTATATTTGCTTTGCATTATATCAAAATACCCCAGGTATACTGGATCACACATACAAAAACATTGTCAAAATACCTATTGTTTATGCACATAATCCTTGTCTAGGTTATATTATGCTTACGTGTGTTGCATATTAGGATTCGTAAGAACATCCATCTCAATAAACTCAGTACACAACACAGATTGCTGTTAATCTGTTAGCTATTAATGTCAGTCACCAGAATGTATGTCATTGTGGCTACATCCATAGGGGAGAAAGAAAGAACACCAACAAGTGTATTGATAAAGCACATAAGAAAGACAATGACCTCATAACCCATAGTGCACTGCGGGAATGGAGTCACCTTGATTATAAGGTGTAAGGTCTAGCACTGCCAACAATCATGCGACTGGTTCATCTAATATTACAAGTACATGGGAAATAGCCTAAAGGGCTTACAATAAATAAACATCATGTTTCTTCTGTAAACAGGTGCCGATGTTAAACCTTTTCTGATAATGAATGGAGTGTAACTACAAAAACAAGTTAAAACAAAAAGGTCACATCTCAAAACAATAATCAATTTCTTCTAAACACCGGAGATGTGCTGGGCTTAATATGCTATATGACATCCCAACTCATTTATGCTTATTTATTCTAATACTGCCATTCCATAATTCAACAATTGAATTAATTTTTTTTCATTGAGCTGAACTAAGTCTGAATGATTGTTGGTCTAAGGTGAATGGAATAATTTTTTCAGGTTTGTCAGTATGCCATTATTTTCAGGGCCAGATTTAGACTGAGGCACGCCCCAAGGCCGCGTGGCCCTAGCGCCTGACCGTGGCCCGACCGTGCGGTCCTAGTGCCTACCGCCCACAATCTCCCTTGCGAATGCACATACCGGAGCACTAGGGAGCTGCGGGTGGGCGGCATGCTGCCCCTAATAGCTTGCCGCACTAGGCCCAGGCCTTTGTGGCCTTGACACAAATCCGGGCCTGATTATTTTCTATTACCCCCTCCTTAGGTCTTATCACTTTACTTCAGTCACCTAATTTCTGGTGTCTTGTTTGCCTTTTCCCATTCTAGGTATGAACTCTTATGCAAATAAGAATAATACCATAAGACATTAAACGCACTACATGGGGAAATAATATTTCTATGGAAAAACTGCATGGATTTTGAAGACTTGATGTTCAAAGATCCCCAGGACTTAAACCTTCTTTTCCTTAATTTTTATTCATGTATTTTGAGTATCCCAGCTTTGCAAGCTATCTAACCATCCAACTACTGTAAGCAATGTAAGTCTCAGCCCATCTTTTATTTCTAGACTGTGATTGGTCCACTCTGCCAAGTCAAGTGGAATACTTTTGAAAGCTGTTTTATTGGGATTGCTAAGGAATATCTATTCCAACAGTGAAATCATATATTATACATTCCTAATATAGGAAACCAAGATGACAAATACTACAAATTCTCTAAATTGTTAGCTTCTTTATATATAGGTGTCATCTAAATATATGTTGTTTCTGGAGCATTGACTCTTTTAAATCTATTGTCTCTGATTGTATTGCTATAAGCTGCTTATCTATCATTGCTACTGAATACAAAGTATATTGCTTAACCTTTATGCTTCTTCAAATGAATCTCACAAATCAATAATTCTATATAAAAGGAAAATTCTACATATATTATTCAGGCTAAAATTTGGCCATATTAAGGTAATGATCCACAACACTAGGAGAAAAAAAGAAGATGCTTTAAAAGACAAGAAATAATCACTTGCACTTGTCTGGTATTGATACCTATTTAGTGACCTGTCGAAGTTATAAAGGATTGATTGGGTAGACATTCAAGATACTAGGTAAAAGGTTGCATGTGGTAGTGAAGCATAAAAAATCCCTAAAAAACTATCCAAGAATAGAAAAAAGATGTCTATCCAGTAGTTGTCCTGATTCTGTAAATCTGTAAATTAAAGCATTAGGCCAGCTTTTAAATCTATACATTTATATGTCCATGTTGTGTAAAAAGAAACATGCCAATATTTCTTGATTATTTTCTTTATTATTAATGTAATGCACAGAGTGAGGAAATCTCCTCACTCTGTAACTGTCTCCTAGAACCTGCCTTATACTAGAGAGCCAAGACTGCAGTGATGGATGAACAGTTGGAAGACAAGGCCGCCTTTCAACGGTGCTGCTAACATTCTTTAATACACCAAAGTGTTTGGTTGCTCACATAAGAATTTCAGTGAGTTGTGTAAACATTTGTCTTGAAGCACCTAAATACATGAGGCAGATACAGATGGACCAGACTTATAGAACACATTACACCAATACATCATTCGCTTCAATAGAAAATAGGTGAGCTGTTCTAGAAAGGATTTATCCTACAACTGTAACGTATGTCTCTACTCTCAGATATAGATTGAAGAGAATTCTTTTGCAACTAAAAGTTCTCGTCTATAATTAAATACTCAAGAATGTGGCCAATTGTTACTTATGAACCAAAGTGAAAATTTAATGAAAGTCAAGGACAAAAAAGTGTACAATGAGAACTATTGTTTTTCTTTTTCGAATTAGAATTTATTTTTATCTATATTTAGCTAGCCCACAAAGGTATTTAGCAGCTTCAGTCCAAAGGAAAAGAAACTGATCATTATATGTAAAAACTTGTGGGCGCAAATAAAGTAACTTTGTGAAGGACACGCACAAAGATGACAATGGTCACAAAGATGACAATGGTCAGAAAATATTATTGTGGGCAAAAAGCGGGGAGCAAGTATGGCTGTGGGAAAAAAGCATGGAGCAAGTATTATTATGGGCAATGGGATTAATGATCATTGTGGGCAAGCAAACAATGTCTGTTTTGGTAAACAAAATTGCAGAAAAAGAAAAATGTTTCTTATTGATATCTGTATGGGAATTGCATCACTGTCATGATAAAGTCACATTATTTGTGTGAGCGTGTGATTCACTACAGTAGGTGCAAGTCAGTAGAGTGGGTTGACCCAACACACTAAGGGAGCCCTGAATGTATCACCTCCTCAAGGGAGTACTAAATTTATGAGTTCCCTTGCTTCCATGCACTTGGTACTTTGCACTTGAAAGCAATTCATCATAGCTGCTGAACTGGCTTATTGGTGCTACTCGCCATTATTGTATAGCGCATGTATAGGTACCTTTGTGAATGTCATTAATTGTAGAGCTTTGTTCTTTTCATTCAAAAATAAACCTTTTTTGAATTATTTCCTGTGTTTCCTTTCATAATGATATATATATATATATATATATATATATATATATATATATATATATATATATATATATGTGTGTGTGTGTGTATGTTAATATCATTTCCTACACTTCTTTTATTGTAATTGTATAGCTTTGTAGTCAGTTCCATTTCTTTATTGAACTGGTGCTTTACCTCATTCATCTTAACTACCTAAGCTCCCATTCATTCATGCATTTCTTCTATTCTTTTATTCTATCCACTGCAGGATGTCATTCACTTATTTAGCACAGGCATTCAATCAACCGCTTCAGCCATCAATTGTGCCACTTACTATCGAGTGACATCTAAAGTCTGTCTATTAAGAACAGTAACGGAACCTTGTTCCTGAGCAATGGCTTGTAACATCATGCGGACTATATAATATTAGTAGTTTATTGCATATATGATAATAGATTGAACTGTATACTGTATATGATGTGCATCCAATGTTTCATTGTTTCCATCACATTCAGGGATAGTTTAAGCCGACTGGGCATTTGGCCTGGGTCCCCTGCATCATAAATAACAAAGGCCATTTATATTGTGGGAGATTTAATAGATATTTTTAATATATACAGGCACCTGGCTGCTGTAGAACTACAACCGCATAGCTGTTGCATAACACAGACATTTCAACAGATACCCCTAATGTATGCCATTTTGTAATTCAGCTCTCGCCCATCACCATCTCTCAGATTGGAGGAAATAGTCTACCTGCACTGCAAAAGGCTGTGGTTAGTGCTGAGAGTTGTAGTTTATCAACAGCTGGGGCACTGTAGGTGCCACTTGATCGGATTTATAAAAAGTCAGCCACCTTTTAGCGTTTACGGATGCCCCCTGTTTTTTTAGTTTTGCATTTCAATATATTCCTTAATAAAAGAAATACCTGGTGCTCTTTCATCAATATAAATCGTAACATTGAAATATTTACCTGTTACATTTGCATGTAATTGCATATCCACAGCAAGAGATTTTTAGAGTAAATATAATGGCGCTGATTACATCCTAGCGGATGAGCGCATGGGCATATTTCTCTATTTCCTTCATCATATTGTCAATTGTAGTTAAACAACAATGGAATGAGAATAATAAAGTGTGTCCTTGTTTAATACTCCTCTCATATCTTCTCACTGTGGGAAGCTAACATAGTCTCTTGCAGGGAATTGAACAATGTTCCTATTGGCTCCCTGCTGGGAAAGATGCAACAGGATCATTAATCAGCACCATCCTTTCAGTATTTTGATGCCTGCATTTTCTACACTGTGCTGAGAAAATGAGCCAAGAGGTATAAGCCCGGGATCTCTTTAAAGGGCCAGCATCAGCAGGTCCCTAGCATTCTGGATAACAGGTCCCATACCTGTATTAGTAACATTCATTAAATGTTTTTTTTATTCTGATAATATCTATAGAATTTTGGCTATATTAAATGGGGTGCTTATACAGGGATTTATGAACAACTTCTCCCAACAACTACAGTATTACAGCTCCACTGTAGACACAGTGGAGTTAATTGTTTTTGAACTCATCAGGTTTGGCACCAACTGAATGGTGGATAATGGGTGTGTTTTTATTATTGAAAAGGAATCAAGATCAAAACTGGGAATTTATCGACCAGTTGGTCTGACATTTGCCGCTGAGAAGCTGTTTGAAAGGATTTGAAGAGCCTGTAAATCGTATATATTATCTCCAATAAAGTATGGTCAAGCATGGTTTTATGAAACAAAGGTTACGTCAAACTAATCGAATGGGTTTCTGTGGGAAATTATAATTTATTTAGACTTTCCTAAGACATTTCATACTGTTACCCTAAAAAGATTATAGCATAGAGTAAAGAACATGAAAAGTATGAAAAATAAAGGGTGACCTTGTATTGGAGGAAAAGAAAATTTAGCATCCCAAACTTATGAAGAGGAAAGTACTATATGAATTAATAAGAAGACTGATGAAAGACTTTTAGCATAATATAATTTGGGGAAAGGTTAAGTAATGATCAAAATGGATTTTTTAAATGTATAAACATATTTTATATAAGCACTAGATATAGGCAGTTCCCCCTCTCTCAAAACTAACAAAATATATAGTTTATAGAATAAAAAAAGGCATTCTGCTTGCCTCAGTTTGAGGAGTAGTAAGACTGAAAATCGGTGAGGATTCTACAGGGAGTAAATGTGGAGCAGGCAACGTCACTTTGGATGGTTGTATATGTACACTATAACATTTCGAAGTATTTTTTACTTTGAAATGCGACCCTTGATAAATCTGCCCCCTAGTATTAGTTTACTAAAGACAGTAAATATGAGCTTGTTATATAATGTGTCTTTAAGTAGCAGGATTTGCAGTGCTCAGAGCCTGCAGTTCAGATACTATATGGAGCGTGGAGCAATCTGTTATATGTTCTCTGGGGAATAATTATCAAAGTGTGACATATCTAACTTCTGGGAAAAAAAATGTAAATACATGGATTCCCGAACTGCTCCAATTTATTTAGCGGGGAGTGTGTTCATAAGCTCCTGTTTCTCCCCTGTCAAAAAGCCCCTGCTTGCTTTATAAAAGATGCATTGAATAATAAATCACATTTGTATATACAGTATGTCTAAGGCAGGGATAAGCAACCTACAGCCACAGAGCTGGAAGTGGGAATTCTGGTTTTATAGGAGGTGTTTCTCAATGCTCTCCACTACTGCCCTAATGTAGCACCAGTAAGGAACAAAAGAAGACTTGTTTTCTATTGCTCTTTGTTTGATTCCCGAGTTATAAAGACTTTCTGACTTGCTTAAAGAAACTTTGACTTTTATATGTCACCTCTGATCAAAAAACACCAGTCTTGTCATGCTTCAAACTGTAACCTTTCTTATTAACCTAGATATAACACCACTGTCAAAAGACCCGCGCTGATAAAACCACAGCATTCTCACAGCTGTTAAAAAAAAAGACCATTTAACGCTCAAAATTGACAAATGAGTGTTGTATAAGAATACATTTTTTTTATATATATATTTGTGGCATGACACAAGTCTTTATATTAAAAAAGTGATTTTAAATATTGACTATTACTGAATACCTTTTACAGGTCTGGGGTCCTTCACAGAATGATTGGCCCCTGGATTTTTTCTGGATAAAGATTTCTTCTGTAGCATTTCTGTAGCATGGAGCTCCATGTATGTAAAATGCAAATATTAATAAATCAATACAATTGCATAAATGAACATTTACTTATTCATTAAATGTTGTAATTACCAAAAGGGAAAATCAAACACAATCTGCTCATTGGGCGGCAGAGAACTGTAATATTTAAGGAGGAGATAGCAGAATGAATGGTAATTTATTGTAAGAAAATACAATCCAGCATTAAGGAGGCAACGACAAAATCTCACTGCTTCCATTACAGAAATAAGATGACACCCAATTTATCTTTGCATTTTAGTGGTTATTCACAATGTATACAATCAGATATTTTGTCAACTCATAATGATTTAGTTATCCTATAAATCAAATCAAAATGTTCATATATCACAGGCTTTTAAGATGATAAAGTGTGTTTTAATATTTTCAGTAATGAAACAGGAAATTATAAGAAACTATGACTCTTCAATTTGGTTCTAGGCTTTTGGGCTCATTTTAAAAAAATGATAGGGCAAGGTACAAGGTGCCAAAAAATGGGGCAAAGCCCAATGCTCTTGCCCTACTTAAATTAAGAATTAATTAACAATAAAGACTGTAGACTGAATTCAGTATCTATCTATCTATCTATCTATCTATCATCTATCTATAAATAGAGCACTCTACTCTTACAAGTATATCACCCAGTTGTTCTGGTAGGTATTCACATGGGAGGCCCATTTTTAAGTGGTAAACCACGATTAAACTCTCTCTAAAATCACGAATGTCATGAAAGTTATTAAAAGATCAGAATATAAGAAGTATGAATGAAAAAGTGCAGAAAAAAATATGAATATCTCTAAAACCTCTAAAAGTTTTATTGATAATTACTAGTCCGAAAACTTTGGGAAACATTCGCCATACTTGACACAACTTCATCAGATGTTATTTCACAGCAAATACGCGTATTTATCAAAATGCAAAGTTTTGTCTTGGCAAATAAACACTGGTGTACTTTCAAAAGCGAAACGTTGTCAGCGCAAACGTTCCTAAGCAAATTTTCTCTTGCCTTACTGTCTTCACATACTTACACTTAAGTCAATTTAAATATGGCGCATACATACAGGTCATACATATGTCTTTATTAGTGATTGTTAGTGAAATTGCTGGCAGTAGCCAAGGAAGCAAAATAAAGACAAAAGAGATCTTCTATTGTCCTAGGCATGACAAACCCTTAACAAATGGTTAAGAAAAGTAAAAAAATAACACATATCCCAACAGTTACAGTTTGTAAACATAATCCCACATTAAAATATGAAAAAACGCTGCTTTGTCTTTTTTTATGACTTTTTTGGAATACAGTTTATGATGTCACTAACATAATAATTTTGAGGATGTAGCTTCATCTTATAAATTCACCAGGTATAACAGACTAGGAATGAATAGGAATATTCGCAATTTGCAGAGTAAAGATCATTCACCTGATTGAAAATTCGCCTGACGAAATAGTGACGAACTCCTCTAGTGCTGAGGTTTTCCACTAGTGAATTGTCCGTTTCGCCTTTTAGTAAATTAGAGATGTTTTTCACTAATAAAAGCCCAATTCATCCTTTGGTAAATCTGTCCCTAAAAGTCTAAATGGCTAAAAGCAAATCCCAATACGATCAGCACAGCTCCTATTGACTTTGGGGCAAATTCACTAAAGGGTGAATTTTCGCCTGCGAAAACTTCACAACACTTTGTTCCACTATACCAGGTGCAAATTCTCTACCACTACGCTAATTCACTAGAATGCGAAGTTGCATCTTAGCAGCCAAATGCTGGCGAAGTTTCTACCTAGCAAAACTCTGTTAGTACACTTGCGCTTAGGTCAGTTTGAATAGGGCAGATACATATAGGTCTTATATATGACATATATATGTTGTTGCAAATGCTTGGAGTGGCCACTTCATTATTAAAAATGTTCAGGGAAGCAAAATAAAGCCAAAAGAGATCCTCTCTAAAACAAATGTTGCATGCCCCTCAAATGGTAAAAAAAAAGTGTAAAACAAAAAGTTGTAGTAGTTACAACTTTTAAAGACTATCCCGCTTTAAAATATGAAAAAATGCCAGGGTTTTTTTTTTTATCATTGTAATAACTTTTCGGCATACAGGATATGATGTCACTGACATAGGATTGAGGAGGATGTAGCTTCATCTTATCAGTTCACCATGTCTTAGCTGGAGAAGGAAACTCTAGCAAAAGAGGTACCGTTCTGTAAAATTTGCATTTTAGTGAATTTGCGGAGTAATGATCATTCTCCTGAGCAAAAATTCGCTGGTTGATAGGCCATGAAACTGCACTAGGGATGGTTCCTTTTGCAAGTGAATTGTCCTCTACGCTGTTAGTAAATTATCAATGTCCCTGCAGATGGGATTTCTGGCGAATTTATGCTAGCGAAGGCCACTTTGCTCTTTAGTAAATCTGCCCCTTCTTTGGGACCTTGACTGCTATCACTTGGAGAAGTTTTGTATTAGAGGTTTTTATACTTACTAAATCTCAAAGTTTTAGAGGAATAAAATAGATTTTTTAAAGAAAAATATTTGTGAAAAAACAGGAAATGTGAATGTTAATAAATAGGCCCCTAAGGCTACCCAGCCTACACACAATTATGAACACAATTATGCAAAAACAAGGATACAACAACACACTTTGAGTTGTGAAAAAAAATTGTAAAAATGTATTTAAGGCAAAAATATACAGACAACATTTCAACCGTACAACACTTAAAAAAGAATGCCTGTTTGTATTTGCGCTTTTTAAAATGTTTTCACAACGGGATCCTTGTTTGTAGCCTGAACTCAGGCCATGCACACTTAAATGCTGCATTACCATAAAGTAATTTTGTCATAGTAACTATTCTTTGAGGCCCTCAGCTGATCAGTGACCATAAAATCAAATGTAGGCTCAGTTGAACTGTGCTGCTCTAAAACCACATTATTACAGGACATTTCTCACTAGTATTGAATAATATTGTGCTTTTATTGAAAATATACTCCTGTGTTTAAAAAAGTATTTAAAGGAAAACTATACCCCTCACACAATGTAGGTCTCTATAAAAAGATATTGCTTCATGTAAATAAACCATTTTCATAATAATATACTTTTTTTAGTAGTATGTGCCATTGGGTAATCATAAATAGAAAACTGCCATTCTAAAAAATAAGGACCGCCCCTTGGGATCATATGATTCATGGTGCACACAAACATACCAAACAAACTATACTTGTTAGGTCACACGAGCCAATTAAAAGACAGAGTTCTGTCTTTTGCTTCCATACTTCTTCTTGAGTTGCAGTATTTCTGGTCAAGGCAAGAGATGGAAAAGGGCAATATTTAATTAAATATAGATTCTAGTTTACTAAAATTCTTTAATATGCCACTTAATTTGCTATAAACTATTATTTGCTCAAGTATTCATTTTGGGGGTATAGCTTTCCTTTAAGTGAAAAAAATAGACTGTAATAATAGCATTTTAAAGTAAATGCAAAAATATGCAAAAGTAAAAGGTAAAATATTCTTAAATGGTTAAACTAGCTCTGTATCTTGGCTTCAGATTTCTAATCTTTATGTTCCAAAAATTATCTAGATTGGAGTTTTTCACTTAAAATTTGGGGGAAAGTAAGATAGCATTAAATTATAAAATGAATAAAGTACCCCCTCTTGTAAAATATAAGTATATTATGAGTTACCGAGGAGTTTCATGACCATATAAAAACACAAGGCCGAAGGCCGAGTGTTTTTATACAGGTCATGGAACTACGAGGTAACTTCTAATATCCTCATATTTTGCAACTGGGGGTACTTTATTTATTATAATACAGAGATTTTAGTAAGTCATGTGACAGAAATGATATCAGAACTCACCGTTTATAACTGATGACATCAGAACTCACTGTTTATAAGGATATAATTTACAAGATATTCATGGCTTTTGTGTATTATAAAATGAATTAAATACGCCCACTACACCAAATTCATAAACCGTCAGATATTTGTAGTAAATCAAACTTTGCAGTGTCAAATGTGCCAACATATGTTTATTTATGCACGTTCAGTGGGATTTTAATTGTATAATAATAATTAAGCCTCGTAAATCTTTTTTTTTTCCCAGTTTTTCTTTTCTTTGTATTAATAGAATGAAAACCAAAGCATTGTATATAATATCCAAATATATGTTACAACCTAGCTGAAAAATTGGTTTCTATTATTACAAGTGGAACGAAGTGTGAAAAAACAAATCACGGAAGTAAATTGAAATCATATTGTGAAATTGACTAAGGCCATGCAGATGGCATTAATATTCATAATGCATATAGTCACTATGATAAAGTTTTCCTTGGGTAGTTTTATATTAAACATTGTTGTACAGAGCAGAGCAAATCGGGTTCTTAGGCTAGGAGATTAAAGAAATGTACAGTATGATTATTATTTCAAAGGATTATTAATAAACAGCTCTTAATTTGCATTATAAGAAATGCTACATGGAAGCCTCTTTTTTTCAGAGAGGGAAAATATGGAACTATTTATGTACAAATTGACTGTGAATTAATTTGGGAAATTACAGGCAAAAGTTGCTTTAAATGAAAGAGCTCCTTTTAAACTTGGGATTGCTCCACAGTTCTCAAATGTACATTCTTTTCCCCATTTTACAAAATTTTGCTGACTGTTGGAAACATTCACACATTTTTTTAAGTTGGCAAAAATTGTTGAATGCTTTTTTTTGCAAAACATGAATTTTGACGTCTGCGTCGATTTTGACACAGGCGTCAATTCTGATGCCAGCGTTAAAGTCAATGGGTGTCCAAACAATGTTCACGTGAATCGGTTTTGACGACTTTTCCGACGCGCGTCCAATGATGCAAATTTGACGCAAATTTCCACGACAGTTTCATGAATTTATTTGCTGGAGACGAAATGCTGAAATTCGCCACGAATTTGCACCTAGCACATTTATTCGCCCATCACTATTTATTAGTGGTTATTGGAACCAGTTGACTTTTTTGCAAAGTGATGGGGGGGTGAAGTGGTCGGGAGGGGGAGGCGATAATAGGCAAAGGCCTAACTGTAAAAAAAAGATCAGTTCCCCTTTAAGTGCATTAATAATATATCTGTCATCACAAATACATTATTTGTAATACAGAAAACCTGTAGAAACTAAAACAAATCAGCAAGCTATACCTTCTTGATGCTTAAAGATGTGTATAGTACACATATTTTCAGGGGTATTTTATATAGCACAAACACATTTCCACAGCACTTTGCAGAGATTACACATAAGCCCCAGTGGACAATCTAAGGTCCTATCACATTCACACATACACTGTGGTCAATTTTATAAGAAGCTTATTAACCTGCCTGTATGTTTTTGGAGTGTGGAAGGAAACCCACGCAGAGACAATACAAATTGCAGATAGTACCTTGGATGGAATCAAACCTAGAACCACAGTGTTGCAAGACAGCAGAGCTACCTATATACCACCATGCTGCCCTTATTTATTGACTAATCACTTTCAACTGAAGTCAGAACATTAACAATTGTGATAAAACTCAAACTGCCTGGAAATCCCCTGTTGAATTGATAATTCTGTAAACTGCATAATTTGGCTAGTTTCTTTACAGAATGGATGCAGAGAGCCCAATAGGATTTGGAGGATACACTGCCCCATACAAGCAGAGCAATTGACTATAACTTATTTTTAGAAGTAAACAAAATAATTCCTACCAAACTAAAAACACTTACAAAATATTTGACATTGTTTGTGAGCACGTATTTTGATTACAGAGTCCCTTTCAATGTATTCTACTTGATTTTAATAATAATTCTGTTTGTTAAAGGGGTGGTTCACCTTTTTAGTATGTTATAGAATGGCTAATTCTTAACTTAACTTTTTAACTGGTTTAGTTTTTTTTTTAGTTTTTTTATAGTTTTTGAATTATTTGCCTTATTCTTCTGACACTTTCCAGCTTTCAAATGGGGGTCACTGATCTACAAACAAATGCTCTGTAAGGCTACACATTTATTGTTATTACTAATTTTTATTACTCATCTTTCTATTCAGGCCCTCTCCTATTCATCAAATTCCATCTCTTATTCAAAACAATGAATGGTTGCTAGGGCAATTTCAGCAATCTGCCGAGCTGCTGAATAACTGCAAAATCAGAAATAATAAAACATGAAAACCAATTGCAAATTGTCTTAGAATATCACTCTATAATAAAAGTTAATTTAAAGATGAACAATCCCAACAATTAGAGGCCAATTTAAACCTGCTTCACTCCTTTTTCCTGTTAGAATTGTCCATTGTAGAGTCAAAAGGATGTCCAAATCTTTAATTCCCCCCATGCTATTTGCACTGGGTATTAATGAATTGAGTGTTAGAGCTCAGTGTTATAGTTGAGCTACTGTATAACACCCTGTTGAAAAGGATGCAGTCAAACACCTTTAGACTATTGGTCATCTTGCTGGAAATCCCTCATGATTGTCCAGTTGAATATATTATGATGAATCTGCTCATTAATATTAGCCTGGGCATTGATATAAAGGTAATAGAATGCATTTTTATTAATTATTTATTATAAATAAACCTTGGCCCAAACACACTCTCAGGTCTTGCTAAGTAGCAGTCATTTTAAAACTGACTATTCAAGAAAAGTTAGAAATTAAAAAAAATCACAAACCAGCCAAATTACAAGTTTCCAAAATTTTTCAGCACTGTATGATTCAAAAGCACAGAACTATATAAAAAAAATCATCATCTTGTCAAACATGAAAATCATTTAATTCGTTTACTAAACACTTTAGATGTCATAATATATATCCTTTTTCACAGCTAATGACATAATGAGATTTGTTCTTTCATGCCTCATCTATCAGTTTTCACACTTGATGTAGACAAATGGATTATAATTGTAATGTTTTGCCTGTTATTATTTTACAATAAAAGGTTATGCTAATAGTAAATGAGCTACCCACCATTCTGGACTAATCCCATAGATCCACCACTATTTTCTACTCCATTTCATACTCTTCGGGGGTTATTTTTCAAAGGCCAAGTTTTAGAGCTTCGTAAGCTTTTTTAAACCCCAAATGAACTAGAATGAACTCACAACTCAAATGGTTTCTATTTTAAGAAAAAATGTAAATGTAAAAAAAAACTTGAATCAGTGTAGTTGAGGTGAAAAAGTCGAAAACTCGAATTGATTGCGTTTTTGGCAGATTCTAGAAAACTAGAATCGCTTGATCATGAAGGCTATTAACATTTTCAAATGGTTCAAGGGACCACTGCCATTGACTTCTACATGACCTTAAACAGGATTTAGCTGGTGTATTTTTGTATTCAAGCTATTTCCAGCTTTGGGGTATTTTTAACCCAAGGAATACATTTTTGACTAAAACTCGAAATTTTCATGAAAAACACAACATGACCTTTGATAAACAGCCCCCTTAAAGTCAAAAACTAATTTAAAAAAACATTGCTTGTAATATAATTTCTAACTGAATCATTACTTCCGTGTACCCTGCCCAGCAGGGACAATGTTTTGGGAGATTAAAAAATGATCAAAAATTACGATTTTGGAAGTAATCTTTTTTTAAATTAATCTTTAAAGTGGTCTTCTTTTGAATTATTCATTGTTTTGGTGTTTAATGCCTATGATCTTATGGGTTAATAAAAAGTTGGCATGAACTCAATGTTTTACTCTTTTCAAAGGTGAGTGATAAATATATTCTTTGGCATGGAAGATCAGGTCTGTGGTCTGGGGTTCTTCCATATTTTCCAGCTTGTATCAGCATTTATCCGAAATGCATACTATCCAAAAAAATGAACAATATTGTGGGATGATGAAAAAAATGAACACTTTAGTTATGGATATCTAATGTAGTTTGTCTGATTCGTTAATAGAGCTGTTAGTTGAGAGTGAACAACAGCTGGAAGGTTGTGTGCTTGACATCTGTGTAGAAGATAACTAAATTGTGTTTGTTGTTGAAAAACTACCTACCTATCCTTACTGTCCATGTGGTAGACTGGGCTAGTTTTTACAAGCCTCCAAAGTACTGCTTGTAAAAAAAGTACTTGAACTTTTGGAGGCACATACAGTATGTAGAGGCAAATAGTTGAAAACTCTTATTTGAAAAGGCACAAAACCTGACAAACATTATACAGTTCCCCCAAGTGTCTTGTAATTAATTACCTACTTTGGTTGTTTTATTCCGGTGCCTTGCCATGTATAATAAAGATGTAAAGCGTAAGATTATTAAGGGATACAATTGGCATCAATTTTCCTGTATTCAAACCTTGCAGGAACAGCCTGCATTGAGTCAGCTCCATTAGGTATTGTTAGCGTCTGAACCCTCATTTATTTGCATCAATAATACATTTGAAGGATTTATCTAGCTTGCAAATGTGAATTCATTTATTGGTCCAATAAGCAAGAAAGAACTGTGACCAAGTAAGTCTTTCATTTTTACAGGTTGACTGGTGTATTGGGGACAGCTTCTTGCAATCTGCACAGACTTCATCAAAAATATTTACATAAGTGCAATAGGTCTGCTTTCCATGAAATGAGTTTGTAATTGTACAAGCCATACAAATGCATAGTTTCTATTAAATATTGAGTACTGGGAGTTAAAACCTCTCTCTCTGGATTCCATTCCCTAATGCATAAACATTAGGAAGAAGTCTGGTTCAGCAAGGCTAAGTTAGCAGGCAGTAGAATTTTTCTGATAGTAAAACTGTATAATTGTAAAGTAAATTTCAATATCAAAATAAAATTCTGTACACACAGGAGAGTGCCTCGTATTTATTTGTTGGGGCATGGTGCTAGAGCACCTTAAACTAATACCAGAATGGTGCAATATAACAAAGGTCAAATGACCCAGTTACAAAGACCCAGTTACTGTTGACATAGCCTTAATTTACATGAGCCCCCATCCCTGCCCTTTCTATTAAGCCCTACCGATTTTGGACCTGCCTCAACTTAAATTTGGACCATTGGGAGATATGTACACACTTATATCCACTAGCTAATACAGATACAGAGACACTTTTCTTACAGCAATGGATGATCAGTTCACAAAACAGAGACAAGCACCTGTGCTTAATGTTAGAGAGTCTGCTCAACAGGCGGACTTGGAGGATTCCTTTGAACATTTAGACATGAAAGCTGACTGTAAAACTGCAATTAGCTTGCATACACTTTATACAGGTCATTTTATATGATGGTGTGGCTCTTACAGGATCGTTTGCAGAGTTGAAAGAAGAAAAATTATCACCTATTATTTCTCCTTAATTCTGTCTTTCAGTTTGTAACAGTGCATTTAATTATTGTTTTAGTTCACTCTTAGGGGGTTATTTATCAAGGTCCGAATTTATCTCAATATCGGCTGCTGCAAACTCTGATCTAACCCGCTCGGGTTTTTAACGCTTATTAAATTTTCCTGAAAATTACCTTTGCGGGAAAAGCTCAGATTTTCACAATTTTTCCGTGGATTTTCCCCGAAAACTCGAATTTTTCGAGTTTTCACCCAATAGCTCTGAAAACATCGTGAAATTGCCCGAAACCCCCGACACAACCAAAAATCAATGAGACTGTTCCCATTAACTTTTATGCAACGTCGACAGGTTTGAGATGCCGTGGTTTTATATTCAGGGTTTAATAAATTCCAAAAAATTTGTGATTTTTTAAAAAGTCAGATTTTATAAAAAAAATTACACATTTTTCAGATTTCGGGTAATTTCAGGTATTCGGAGCTTAATAAATAAACCCCTTAAACTTCTGCTCTTTTTCAGAATATCTTGGTAATAAAATTCTGTGAGTATTATTAGCCGGAAAGCTCAACACTATGGCTCCTTTTGCAACTCATGGGGCCCCATGTTGACCACACTGGTTCAAAATACAGACTCTTATGCACACTCCATTTATTCTAGCTGTACTACATGAGACATGTGATAGTAATAAGATTTTTAGTATTTAATGCTTCTAATGGTTCAGAATTATGCATACATTTACAAATATAAATGAACACATAAGCACATCCATATTCATTTAATATTTTGGCTTACTCACTATTATGCCTTCCAGAATGACATTCTAAGATGAGATCTTAGCTAAATGAAAAAAACATAATCAGTTGTGTGATTATACTTGTCAAAGACATACAAGCAATACAACATGAATGTTCTTTATACCTGTGTAAGGCATTCAAGTTAGTTGGTTGCAATGGGAGTCCCAAACATGACATTGTGTCCACTATTATTTTCTTCTGTTGGATAATACACAAGTGCAACTACTAACCCTAGGGAACCCCCTGTACATGCCAGAGTCCCCACAGCTGGTTTCATTAATAGGCACAACAGACCTGAGCCAAACTCTAATCCCTTGCTATGTTCTTATCACTTTTCTGCATTGCTGTACTTTGGGGGCTCAAATGGTAAAGACCAGAGAAAACCAACATCTGGAGCAAAATTGTTAAATGGGATTGTATAGCAGTGTTGCACAGTTGGAAGTTGCAAGTGTGCAGTTGTATTGGGGTTTAGCTCCCCTTGAAAGAAAATCCCGGAAGACAAGAAGAAAAAGATGGATTGTATCATTATTATTATCATAACTGCAATAGTGACCTCATTCATGGAAGACATGCTATACTGTGTGTGGGGAATGTAATTAAAGTCGCAAAGAGAAAAACAATTCGCACCAATAAGAATAAAAATCCACATCTCGCAATGTAATATTATTCCTTAAACTGTTATTGCATTGCGAATTTTAATTGTGCATTGTGAATTTTAATTGCGCACTCAAGTGCTTGAAGGTGTCATAATCTTTTGGAGCAAACATAATGACTTTTTCAGTAAGAAGTTTTATTACATTGACTGCGCATTGGCGCAAACTATAAAATTCGCAAACGCTCTTCCACTGTCAGAAGTGGTCACTAAACAGTCTCCGGGTTCATAAAAGCTATATTACGTTTGCATAAAGCAAAATTTGTTTGTGCAAGGGCATACCTTTTCGCATTGCGAATACTTTTTCCGTTACCGACTTTTATTACATTCCCAAGTATATTTTCAGTTACATTGTATTGTGCCCCTGTATTTCAGAATTCTTTTCTACAGCCCAGCTAGCCATATAATTTGCATTATCTAATGAAAGTTATGCCCAAAAAGAAGATGTTGGGTGTCTTAGAAATTCAATTTGACCCATGCTATAAGGGTTTCTTCTTTGTATCTGTCTGTATTCAGAGTTCTAGCATTAAAGTGAACCTGTCACCCAGACATTAAAAGCTGTATAATAAAAGTCCAAATTCTTTTTTTTTTTACTAAAGCATTCATATATGTTGTAAACTCATTTAAAAATCTCAGCTGTCAATCATATATTGCCTAGCCCTCCTCCATGCCTTAGGCTTAGGTATAGAGGCGGGCAGGCAAATACTTTCACTTTCCATCCAGCATTTCCTAGATGTCACTGCCCTCCTCACATCCCCCTTCCTCATCACCATCTATTTGTGTAGCCTGTGCATAGGGATTGCCATCAGGTTCCACATTCTGGTGCACAAACAAGAGTCTGAGATGATGCAAGGCTTGCCTTAATAACAGTGTCCACAAAATGGCAGCTGCCTGCTTGCTATAACTATGAATTCCCAGGCTGAAGGAGACAAGATTTAAATAATTTATATAGTGTAAGTAAAGTTTATTTTGCTTGACTAACATGATAAAATAGTACTTGGAATTATTTGTTAAGGTGACAGGTCCCCTTTAAGCATTCTAACTCCCTGCTATTCTCCTTCATCTTTAAATTCACTAAGCCTGTACCAAATTAAACCAATAACGTTAACCTGAGTTTTTATCATAGTGACCAAAAATAAACTGCAATTTCAAGTATAGCATAGGGGAGGCCGAGACTCCAAATTGTTTTAAAATCCCTCGACTGAACAGGCAGTCAAATATCAATACAGTTCATGAAGGAACATCTATGATTACAAGGACCTATTGGGAGATGAATATCACACTTTACTTGCAAGGCATCTTTCCTTTATATCTTCTTGAAGCACTTGGAATGTACATTATTTTCTCATTTTGCTACAAGTTATTGCAAAAAAACACATGAAATTACACTGAGAAACAACAAACTGCTTTTGTTAACTTGCAATCTCCATACAAATTATCTAGTTTTCAAGCACTTGCTTTGTGTTGTGCAGGAAACCCTTTAGGGAAAGCACAACATTAATTTGACTTTTTCAAGGGCAGCACTTAGTTATTACTATACATTCATGATAAAGGTCATAAATATGACTTCAGGCAACAGCAAAAAAACACAATGTTGCCACCACACAAAAATGGTAACATTCAAAGCAACCAATTAGCATATATCTCGCTTCTGTGCAATGTACATGTATAATGCAAAATTAATTGTAACCAAAAGCATTTGACTTCACTAACATATATTTGTACATTGCTGTTTAGCAACATTCTGAGACAATAGGATGTTTGTGTACGCCTCTGCTGTTTGGACCATGTGTGCATATTATTAACCTCATATTGATATGACCTAAAATGAGCATTTGAGAATTGGTTGAAAGAGCTTCCATTAAATACTATATATTTTCATATAAAAGCAAATTCAGAAATGTCTTGAGAAAAACAAAGAAGATAAGGGTAAGGTGTAATGTGGCAAGACTGTAGGGTCTCTAGTCCATTCCACCGCCTGACGTTGCATGACACAACTAGCCTGTTCTACTCTAGAGCCTACACCCCTATGCTTCCCCTGACACAAGCAATAGAAAAGTATTCTTCTGTTGGGGAATGTGCAGCTGACCTCTAAATTGAGGCCTGTGAGTTGCATGTGGTCTTCCAAGAGATTTCCATGGCCCTCTCGACTGCTCAAGAGCCACATTACCTCTTTGGATGACATCACAATTGTATTATAATCTGTCCCTCGATCATTTAGTATAGTGAATGATTGACCAACTGCATAGAAGGAGTTGCATAGCACTGAACTTCACAACACTTTAATTTAAATAGGGTGCACCAACCCCTCCAAAAACTAGTGATTAAATAATATTAACAGAGAATAAAGAGGTGCTTGCTCTAAAGTCTCCAAATATTAGGATTCACTCAAGAGGCCTGGGTCTGGTCTTCCATCACATCAACAATTATTTTAATTTTCCAGATAAAGGGACACAAATCAACATTTCTGTCTAAATGAGATGTTTACATGGAGTGACTATTGTTGTGCCAGTTTTACTCAAGCATATGATAACTTCAACTCAGATTTGATAACTTCAACTCACAATTGTTTATTTACTATAGTTTGGATACTATCTAACATCAGTTTGTGATATAGAAAAATTTTAGCAGATGCTGTCTAGAGTTATTTACTGGCTTTTCCAGCTCCTTTGGAACACCATCTGGACAACTTGCATCCACGGATTTGCCTAAGCAGCTCTCAAGAGTATCACTCAATTCTATTTTACTCTTCAATGCAGCAACAGCACTGAATGCTACAGCTAGTATAGTAATTATTACATAACCACTGCACAAGGCTAACTTACTGTACCAGAATGTAAGCCAGTTGCTAAATTTGTGAATGGATTTGAAGCTGTTATTTGCTTTAAAAAATTTAATTCCCTTAACAGATAAAAAGATTAATGTTAAACCATATGTCAACACAGAGATATGATGTACATCATATTATTTTGGAAGAGTACACAAAATGACAGGAAAACAAGGTGAGTTTTCATTTCCTTCAACAGCTCTGTATCCTGTTGAAGAAATTATTCAGCTGAATGAGTGGGTCAGTTGGGCGCAAGTCTGTTCTTTCTTTCCAAAAAGTAATAAAATAATACAAATAAGGGCACCTCCACTTTGATAAACCAAATACAAATTCAAAAGGTAAGAATGTTGGGTCTCATGGTTTTTGTGATTTTAATTTTTTGAGGAACCCATTTTAAAACCCCACTGATATTTGTTGCAATTAGGCTTGGGCGAATTTGGCCTAAATGTTGCAGACACCCATTAAAGACTGTGGGCATCAAAAAAAATGACGCGCAATTATTTTTTTGACGCGCAATGCTATACAAGTCTTAGGGTTGTTATTTCCGAGGCAAAAAAATTCGGCCATCCTTAGTTGCAATGCATCTACACACAGTCTCTAAATAGAGATCTTCTGTCATTTTGGGGGCAATCAGAAGAGGGCTATGTGTGGCATCATTGGCCTGTTCTCTTGAATGCTGTCTATCCTGAACTGTGCCTGGACTTTGACCACAAACTTAGTTTTACTCCTTGGTACTTGCTAATTGAATTGTCTGCTTTGCCTATATAACTATACTTACCTTGCCTACATTATCTATCCTGCAAGTGCCTTAAAAAAGGACTAGTCTATTTTGCTAATACTCAGGCCTGGAATTGTGGTGAGTCCACAAAGGCCTGGGCCTAGAGTGGCAGATTATTAGGGGCGGCATGCTGCCCAGCTGCTCTATGGGGAGCACTGGGGGTGCAAGGGCAATGTGCGGGCAGGTGATAGGACCACACGGGCCTACGGCTGCCTGCCCAGTAAAACCGGTGCTGCTAATACCTGTCTTTCCAGAGTGACTGGCACCATTTCAGTGAACATAACATTTTTGGTTGCCAAATGGAGGGTTGCCGAACTGAATTCTCAAGGACAATAGCTAGTGGGTGATTTTATGAATAATAAAAGACAGATTTCTAGATTGTATCCCAAGGCCAGTTTCATTTATAACCCATCAGAATACATTGCTGAATAATTGGCTGGTTTGGTGAGGCTTAGTCTTCTCAAGGCCTCATTATAATCTACCCATGTGAGTGGATGTATGTCTGTTTTCTCCATTCATAACCACTGTATGTATTTGTAATATTATTTTAAATTTATTATTTTTAAAAATTAAAAAAAAATCTGCAGCATTTGAACTGAGATGGATATGATAGATGATAGATAGATTTATAGATTTATAGATAGATAGATAGATAGATAGATAGATAGATAGATGATAGATAGATGGGGTGTACATCAACAAATTAGAATTTGTAAAAATGTGATAAAGAGGGTCATCAGCTTTTATCCAGCTCCCTGCTTGGAATTCTAAAAGCCAAACCTTTTGTGATTCTGTCAAACTACAAATTAAAAAGAAACCAAAATGATATGCTGCCTTAACAGTAAGTTATGCATAAGAACAAGAGCTATGCTGTATACACAAGAACTAAATATATTTCCCTGCTGATTGATGACTGCCCTGCAACTAATCATTGATTTAAACTTAAGCTAAACACTATTTGTGTGAGTGCTTCTCAACAGGCTAAGCACATGATGAATAGTAAACAAACAGTGTGGATTAAGGCTATACAGGAGAACGACTTCTAACATACACAAAGGACAACATTTACCACCGGTCACATTTGCACATTTATGATTTGCAAGCAACATTATACAGTTTATTATGATTTCATTATAACATAAATCACAAAGGAACCAGAATATTTTTTTAAGAATTTTTTTTATCTTCGCTTTAACTTCACTTTTTATCTACTTTCGGATGCCATGTATCCTGTTTAAAATACATACATAATGAGCAGCTGGATAGTTAGTTTAAAGCATATGTTATTTCCTGGTACTGGTCCAAAATAGGTCTTATACAAAGATGTGCAGATGGAGCAGGGTTTATTTCTAATCACAATCAATGATGGTCTTGGTTCTTTAAATGAAGTAGCAGTTATATCTACAATCATTTGAGGGCAATGTACAACAGGGATGAAAGTTTTTTCTTGTCCAGAATTTTATAGCAACCAGAAACTGCCTGCCAGGTAGACTTTTGCCATCTCCTTTGCTCACCACGCTCCGTCTACACACTGTTACATCCTTTTATTATTGAGTATGTAAACATTAGTAATGATACTGCTCATTCGGGATGTCTCTCATTTCTACTTTCCCTGGACATAAACCTACACTCTTGGCACTGTTTGCTCCCATATATGCTCACCCGAAGAAGTACAAATTCCTCTAACAGCCATTAGTGACCTATTTTTTCCACTCTAAACCTGCTTGCTCTCACTTAAACATGGAATACTAAGACCTCAAACCTTATTCTTTGTATTCCTTGCATATCACGATTATTGTACTTTAATGTACCGCTGTTCCCCCTCTTTTCTTTATGAGTTAACACTGAGGGGCCCATTTACTAAGGGTTGAAGTGAATTCTAAGTGCATTTTCAAATTCAAAAACTTCGAATTTCGAAGTCATTTTTGTGTACTTCGACCATTGAATAGGCCAAAATTAGTTTAGAATTGAAAAAACGTTGAATATTCGACCATTCGTAAATTGAAGCACTGTCTCTTTAAAAAACTTCGACTTCGACACTTCGCAACCTTAAATCTGTCGAATTGCTATGTTAGCCTATGGGGACCTCCTAGAACCTATAGCCAGTATTTGGGCAAGTTTTTAGAAGTCAAAGTATTTTTTTAAAAAATCGATTGAATCGTTCGATTCGAACGTTTTAATCGATCGATCAAACGATTTTTACTTTGACGGCCATTTTCGGTCTAAAAAATACTTCGACTTTTGAAGTATCAAATTCAAAGGTCGAATTTCGAATTTTTTTAACTTCTAAATTCGACCCTTAGTAAATGTGCCCCTAAATGTTTGTATTATCCTTCTATCTGGGTTTAATACATGGCACTCCAGGACCAGTAACTCAGTTCCCTAGATAACTTTGCATATTGGCTCTCCTACTCTCAGGGACACTCCTGCCATGAGGCAAGGTAAGAATGTGAATCTTATGTGAGGGTACTCACGAACGTTTAAACGAGGTTTAGGCGTTTAGAAAGATAGTTTAACGGTCTTCTCCTCAATTCTCTCCAGACTCTGTGGCTTTAAAACAATGCGCTGACATAGTGTAAAATCGTCACTTTTTTAATCCCAAAAATAACATTAAAATCACACTCACAATGTTACTGTTAAAATTTTCGCATTAAAACAAAGTCACCACTTCGCCGTCTGTTGGAGTCACTAGGCAGCCAATGTAGATGGTTTAGCCGGCGTCTCGGCCGCCTCGTGTATCCCAGTGCACTCGTGGATGACGTCACTGCCCGACGCGTTTCGTCTACTGACTTCCAGGAAGCCCTTGAGGAAGTCAGTAGACGAAACGCGTCGGGCAGTGACTTCATCCACGAGCGCACTGGGATACACGAGGCGGCCGAGACGCCGGCTAAACCATCTACATTGGCTGCCTAGTGACTCCAACAGACGGCGAAGTGGTGACTTTGTTTTAATGCGAAAATTTTAACAGTAACATTGTGAGTGTGATTTTAATGTTATTTTTGGGATTAAAAAAGTGACGATTTTACACTATGTCAGCGCATTGTTTTAAAGCCACAGAGTCTGGAGAGAATTGAGGAGATGACCGTTAAACTATCTTTCTAAACGCCTAAACCTCGTTTAAACGTTCGTGAGTACCCTCACATAAGATTCACTTCACTGTGTGAATTCTAATAAGTGACACGGCAAATAGCATAATTTGAAAATGGCACCTTTTTAGAAGTATTCTAATCTCACAAAGGGGTGTACTATATTTATGTAAAAATACTGCACTATATGAGAATCATTTTCTTGCCCCTTTGTTTGTCTATACCTCGTGCTGGATGAGCACTGGTTTCCTTTCGTAACTCTGAATTGGATTTCTATACAAGTCTGAGGGAGAACAGACCTCTTTGGGAACCGGCAGAGGGAGCGAACCACCAAAACCTTTGATATCCTTTATTACTGTGTTAAAGGTAAGAACCTTGCCTCAGGTGGCATGGAGCGGCCAGTTACCAGGGGCGGCAATAGGCTACCTCTGGTAACTTTAAGAGCCGAATTTCCATTTTCTAATATGGAAATTCGGCTCTGCTAGTGCAGCCCCTGCTCTGATGCTAAAAGTTGAAAGTCAGCAACAGCCCCTTAAACTCCACTGCCTACTCTCTATTCTCAGATCTTCCCTCTGTTATTCTAAGAGACTTCTATATCCCAATTGACAAAGAGTTAACTCTTTACTTACTCCTTTGTGCTCTCTCTGTGGGATTAATTTCAAGCACACTGTTTGGACATGGTATCACTCATTACTGCAGTATTTTTACTTTTTCTTTTCTCTTTCTCATCACCATCTTTTGCCTTTTAATGCATTGCTTCCCAAATTCATAATCATAATCTCAAGGATCTGTCCAGTTCTCTCTTGTTCTCATCACGGTGTGAAATGTCCTCATATTCCTGCCTAAATATAGCAGACATTATAACACTATGTTATAGTACAAGGTACTGTTTTATTATTACAGAGGAATAGGAAATATATATAAAATAAAATAGCTTTCCTTGGATGGATTCCCATGATTTGACACTTTCTGGATATTGAGAATTCCGATAAGAGATTCCATATGTGTACTGTATACTTTACTAGGCACTTGTTATGCTTGAACACCATCACCAAACATACACCCTATTTGTAAACTGTGTGGAGATTGCATCTGTGCCATTACAATCATCATACAGACAGAGCAAGGTTGTTATCTTATTCACCCTCACCTTGTGCACAATATCAAGGCATAAAAAGAGCATTGTGCCCCGACTTATCACCTGAACAATTACAGTACTCCCTTATATTTTACTGTGGTATCCATCAAGACAAAGTAAGCACGTTGATATGCCACCACACAGGAAATGTCAAAAGGACATGAATATTATAAATATAACAACTGTATTGCCCCATTGAGATTAATTAAAGGACGTTTGGTAACTATGATTTAAAAAATGGCATAATCATTTTGCTTCACATTTTGTTGCATTTAATTAAATGTCTCTTTTTCTCTCTCTGTATGCAAGTTAATATATAAGGGAAACTAGTACTATGGCATTAGCATTCATATTAACATGTGTGGCCTTTCTCTATAAAGGACCATGGTACTATTTAGTTGCCAAGGAACATTTTAATTTCATACTCCTGAGCACGGTCTGGAGTTGTGCCCCCTCTGAGACCCATGTTTTCTCGTTTCTAGGCAACCTGATCTCCATTTATACAAGGCGATACCTAAAAAAAACATCATTTAAATCCAGATATAAAAATACACTTTGTCAAAACATAACCTTACATTTGAAAAGAAAATGAATTTACGCTCAGTGGGGAAAGGCTGGGAGCCTAGGAGGTTCCTTTTTTACTGCACATACAGATTAAAGTACAGTTTACGTCACCAATGGATTAACCATAATATAAATGGTTTTGTAATATGTTAAGGGTGGACCTGTGGAATTATTAAGAAGGATTGCATATGGAATGCAACACAAAACTGTAATGCTAGCCACATAAGGTGAGTTGCTCAATATCTGAACTTCTATATCTGAACCTTCCATGACCATGAAATAAAGCAATGGGTCTACACATGGGGACACTAATCTTATGGACTGAACCACAGGATGAATGGTTGGATCACAATAAAGAAATGGAGAAAACTGTGGGACTGCACAATAGACTAATCAATTGTTTTGACTTATTGGTCACTCTGTTAGTCTCTTTTGGCCAAGTAACATTATTTCAATCCCACCAGAGATCATTCAGCCGAATTGATCATTTGTGGGAATTATACATCTTAAGTGTTATAAAGTTATAAGTTATAAAGTGACCAAACTTTTAAAATTATGTGTATGTGACTGTTAAAACAATGTTGCTATTGACCGACTGCAGAATTTCGTGTTTGGACTTTTCTTGCCTTGTATAGTTCTTGCTGTGTAACCTCGAGTATGTGGTAGGAACTGAACTCAAGAACTGTGAGGTGTGTTTGTGGGATTGTAAACTGTACAGCTATACAGAAATTCCATTGATAAGTATAACAAATATCACTGAGATTATACAAACAGACAGTCTCATATTTTCAGGAAAAACAATTGTAAATAATGCAAAATAAGCATAAGTAGACAATAAACATTCCAAATGCAGGTTACAAATTTTAACCTAAAAATAAATCATTTTAAATATTGACTTGCACTCTTCACCCCCAAAACACTTGCAGTAGAGGCAAATAGGAAATAATGACCATGACACAAATATTTATTTGAGAATGTGAATTCAGATAATGGCAAATCCTGTTACCTACTGCACTAAAGGCAAAGGGAGACTTTATTTACAGTAGTTTATTTACTACATATGTTTAGCTATGAAAAGTTTATGAAGACTGGTCATTGAACACAGTGTTCAAAAAGTAAATAGGAATTGTGCCAGAAAAAAAGCAAATGGAAGGGAATTGTAGGCCTTAAATTGCACAACTTAACTGGGGTTTCTGGAATATCTATACTTGCATTATACTGGTACTATAAAAGATCAATCAAGAGAACAGAGTCGTCAACTTACACATACTGTATAAATTACCTCTTTGCTGCACTTTGCTGTACTTTGCAGCAAGTCTAGAACAAGATGATGAAGGTGATTGTGTCACTAGTAGTGATGAGTGAAAATATGAAAAACGTCATGAAACACATTGAAGTTAATGGGCGTCAACATTTTTTACGAGTGACATTTTTTATTATGGCCATTTTTTCTCAGCGACTATTTTTGATTATTGCAAAAATTTGAAGATGGCGAAATGTGGAATTTGCCGCAAATCCATGGCTAGTGAAAATATTCGCTCATTGCTAGTCACTAGCGGTATGCTAAATTTATATATACTTATCAATGCTATAGATGTGTTTACTCTGTTTATCTTTCATTAAGAGACCTGTTTATGCTTACAGATTCCTTGCTAATAAAGAACATTGATATCCAGTTTATGTTATCTCTTAGATGTAACCCATTACAATTTTCTGTTAATTATATATATGCAAAAGTGTTCATGTGTTGGCATGTACTCTGCACAACATAGACAAACAGTGATACACCATCTAAAGATGATGACACAATATTCAAACATACAGTAGGTAACATAATGAATAACCCATAATTTACTGTAGTATTTATGTCATACTAGAGATGTGGGTAGATTAAGGACTACCACAGACATGCAGGCTTGCTGAAGATTATAAGGGATGGCAGATATAAACTAGCACAGTCCAGGACATTGGACATCCATTTAGACATCCATTTTAGAACAGATAACTAGTGATGGGCAGATAAATTTGGCAGACACAAATTTGCGGCAAAATTCCTTGTTTCGCCGCAAACAAAGTAATTTGTGCAACTGTAACGACCATTCGCCAGCGAAAAATCCAGAAAAGTCAAAATTGGCACGCGCATAAAAATTGTTATTCAGACGCCCGTTGACTTTAATGCATTTGGATCAAATGTCATGCGTCTAAAAATTGACGATTTGTCAAAATTGACGCTTTGTCAAAATTGACGCTTTGTCAAAATTGACGCTTTGTCAAAATTGACGCTTTGTCAAAATTATTTGGATGCCCAGTGATTTCAATGCATTTCACAAATCTTTCAAAATTTCTCTTTGTGAGTTTTTCACCAAAATGGCACTACAGATAACATCAGTCCTATCACAAAGACATCCATCTTTGTATGTCTTTGTACATGGCATTATCTTCGCCATTTGCCTAAGCTCTTTTGTCAGATGTACATTTTGATTACGTATGAATTTGTAGAAAATGCTATTTTAGGGTGCATGGTTTGAAGACCGGTAACAAAAGGAGAGCTAACAAATGGCAATAACGGATGACATTTCTAAATTAATGTCAAGGTTCTTCTGATATTGACTTAAACCAGTCGTTGTCTAACTTGGCCAAAGTTCAAGAGCTTTGTTCTGCCCCTCCGTAGCCCATGTAATGAGTAAAGATATAAGAAAATATTAGTGTATAAGACATTAAGTCAAAGTCATAAAATGTTAGCCTCACAGAGCAAAGTTTTTTAGGGATTTTCTGAGCCATCTGAAATCTGGAAAGAGGCAGAAAAGGAAGACAAATAATGAAATGCTATTAAAAGAAAAAATAAAGACCAACTGAAAAGTTACTAAGAATATGACCCTCTATAAACCTTAAATAAGTTAACCTAAAGGTGAACTATTCCTGTTTTATATTAAAAGGGGGTTGGGTTTCATCCTGTTACCCCCTACCAATACCTCTATGTCTAAATTAACCTCATTGACAATTGTAACATCTACTCAACTCCTGTAGTCATTTTAAGAATCATGAGTTCTACTCAACTCCTGTAGTCATTTTAAGAATCATGACACAATAGAAAAGTGCAGACACAATAGACTTTGTGCTACATTCTTTGAATTTATTCCAACACAGAGCAGTATATTTACCCTTCAGAGGAAGCCTACAATTTAGATTATTTGAACATCACTATGGCAACAGAACAACATGTTTAAAAGGTAATAATTTGATTTTGCTTATCACTCTGTTGCACATGCCCTACCCACACAGTCCAAAAATGTATTTTTTTTTATTCTGACACATTAGTACTAAATGTACTTATAACTCTATATGCTAATGCGTGGCATATAGACATCAATGGCTAACCAAACATATTGTTGACTCTTTAAAAACTCCAAATACAGATACATTTAGTTGGTGTTTTCAGCATAAAGGACAGCTACAAAATGTATCCATGAGTTCTGCAAATTTTATGCTTTTTTTAACATTACAATTACACAAAAAAATTGCAAATGTTTTTGACAATCTAATAACCCAAAGAAACCAATAAGAAATTAACTTTTGCTGATCTACTGCAGTTAGAATAATAACATTATGTAAGTAATAATAATTTGTTGGATTACTGGATAGGGCAATATGTTCCCATATTACTATCTGACGCCCCATTTTTCTGAAAGTATAATTTCTGTTCTTTTCAGTTTTACATTCTAGTTAACATTCTTTTATGAATTAGTAAGTTATTTAGATACAGGTATGGGGTCCATTATCCAGAAACCCGTTATCCATAAAGCTCTGATTTATGGAAAGGACCTCTCCCATAGACTTTTATCCAAATAATCCACATTTTTCAAAATTATTTCCTTTTTCTTTGTAATAATAAAACAGTACTTTGTACTTGATCCAAACTAAGATATAGATTGTAGAAAGCAAAACTAGTCTCTTGGGTTTATTTCATGTTTACATGATTTTCTAGTAGACTCAAAATTATGGAAAGATCCGGGAAACCAGAGCATTCTGGAGAACAGGTTCCATACCTGTATTAGGTCACAGCTGTATTCACCGTTATCTAACATCAATACACATTGTAAGTCAGATGTTGTTAGATCAAACAATAATAATGATGGGTAAATATCCTATTGCATAATATTTTAAGGCTATCTGTGTGATAATCTTTCCCATTTTTAATGATAATGATGAGCAAAACAGTTTGGCTGGTTCTAATAATCAACTATGGAGGTCAATTTCATAAATTCCCAATTGTTTCATGAAAGTGGAAATGGGTGTTGCAGTAAAGCAGTTGTTTTGGTTCAGCAATTCTGACAATCTACAAACCAGGGAAAAGAAACTTCTTTTAAAGTTAAAAACAAATCAATGAAACCAGTGTAGTGTAGAAGAGTTATCTACAACAGACTGCCAAAATAAAAAATAAGATCCCCCCCTCCATTTGTGCAAATATCAAGATCAGGGATAAACAACCTTTTGGCAAGACATCAGTTGCAGAATTACCATTCCAAGCATCCACTCGCCATGCTAACAGCAGGATAGATATAGGGAGTGAGGGAGTGATCATTTGACAACAACTAAAGCACCGAAGGTACTGTAACCTATCCCTGTTCAAGATCTTTAGCATCTTTGACCCTTTCTAAGGAGAAGTGGTAGAAGCTAAAGCTACATCATGCTGAAATAAATATACAACAATCTTTCTCCTATAATGTTATAAGAGAATGGAATCAAGATCCATGGAATCTTTACCATGTCACACACAGTAAATATCCTACATCCTATCGTATAATATTTCAAGGCTATTTGTGTGAGGGTTTTATTCCCATTCCTAATCCTTTGTTTTTTAAGCCTAAATCCTTTTGCAAAGTATTACTACAAGATTGCTACAATTTGATGTTTATTATGTCTATGGAAAAGCTCCTTTGAGCAGATTACCTTCTTCTGACCTTGCCATCCCTGTCACTTCTGTCTAAGGCCTTTAACAATAACATGGAAATTTCATAGTATAGCATTTTAACATAGGTCTGCAGTTACCTTGAATTAAGCTTCCACTGAGCACAATTGCATTTAAGCAATTACATTTGCTAAAATAGTGAAAGCTGGAAGAAATGTTTCAAGGCACACATACAGGTATAGGAACTGTTAAAAATTAGGACCGTGGTTTTTGGTCATGGTTTTTAGTAACCTGGAACACAATGCCTTATCACTAGTTCTTAGTACAGTCAGTGAGATGAGAATGCCCTCCGAGGCAAATGCAGCAAATACGCATGCAAAATATGCATGCCAGTTGTATATTATTATTCAGAAAGTGGCAATTTTAGAAAAATTAAAAATGTAGCTTCATCTCCATCCACGTGGATCGAGATGAAGCTACATTTTTAATTTTTCTACTAATAAATTTATTTTTTAACTGAATATCTCTGGTCTTGTGGATCCGTTTGAGTGCCGGTCAGCCCTGCTTCCTCATCTTCTGCTGTACTGCTCCCTAAAGCTGGGGGTCTGGGACTGGTGCACCCAGACCACTTTCACTGTTTGGTGAGTTACTTTACCATTAATTCTGGAGCACCTTGTCCTCCTCTAACCATTTGAGTTGCAGAAAAAAGCCAACTTTTGGTTTCTCTTTCAAGCACATTTCAAATTCAAGCAAGTCAATAACTGATATACAAGAAGTGGCTCTGCAATACTTACCTAGACCCTAATACTGCGGAACCAGATCCTGTGAAACACATTTTGTAACCTTTTATTGGACACGTCTCCGGTCCTGTGAGTTTTATCATTACTTACTTGCAGAGTCAGACCTTCCACTATCTTTCATTTTGCAGGCTCTCTAATGTGTACCTTAGGACAAAGACAACTTCTGACATTTAAATTAATGCCTGCTTGCCTCTTGCTGCCTGAAGCTATAGATATAAATTAATTTCTGATTACTCTCCTCTGATTTTCCTAGCATCCTGTTCCCATTATAAAGTGCATTTCCATAACCCATTTCACTCTTTCAGATAGAAAGAATGTGAATGAGGAATCAAATGGAACATTCTCCTAGTTCCAAAAGGAAAACAGTTGCTGTAATGACCATGAATAGAAAATATTGTTCTATTTTCTTGCTCGGGGGAACTTTGTACTTTTATAGGAAGCAGAAACATTATTACCAATGCTCAGGCATACTTATTCCCTTTCAGTCACTGAGATTCCTACATAATCTTTGTGGTCTATTAACAGAGTGCAGAATTCTCAGGATGGAGTTGTTTTTTTTAAAAAAAAAAAAGTTTCATCAGCAAAGCGAAAGATTTGTTGTCAACTGTACAAGATATACCATGTGCTACACAAATAACTTGGACCAAACTACCTGCAAAATCGTGAATCTATTTCCTGCCCAAATAGTACCCCCCACAAAAAAGAACTTTGCAATTCTTTCCCTTGTCTTGAACACCTACGCACCTTTCCCCATAACTGCTCTTGAACTTGCACCCTGTTCCTAACCTACTTGACCCATCGCTTACATATCCATTTCAAAACCTTAGCAACCAAACACACAGAAGTAAATGGTATTGGGCAGCTACAATCCACATTGCCTCAATTATTTTGGTATGTTAAAGGGGTGGTTCACCTTTAAGTTAAATTTTAGTATGTTATAGAATGGTAAATTCTAAGCAACTTTCAATTAGTGTTCATTTTTTCAAATTTTTATAGTTTTTTGAATTATTTGCCTCCAGCTTTCAAATGGGGGTCGCTGAGCTATACATCTATTGCTACTTTTTATTACTCACATTTCTATTCAGGCCTCTCCTATTCACATTCCAGTTTCTTACTCAAATCAATGCATGGTTGCTAGGTTAATTTGGAACCCAGCAACAAAATTGCTGAAATTGCAATAAAAAGTTAAATAACTCAAAAACCAGAAATAATAAAAATGAAAACCAATTGCAAATTGTCTCAGAATATCGCTCTCTACATCATATTACATTTTCATTTAAAGGTGAACAACCCCTTTAAAGACACATTTAACGATGACATTTATTAGCATTCGCCAACAAAAGTACCATGAGCGTTATTAAATGTTATTATAAAAGAATACATGAACAGCGCATTAAAATTATACATATTAAAGAGTAGATAACCTTCACCTCTCCTCTTATCATTCCATCCTTTTCCCAACTGCAAGACTCCTCTTATGTCTCTTGAACAACCTGCCATGACCGATTTGACTCTCCTCCTCCCTCTAAACCTTCAAACTCTGCACAAACTCCCACCTACAGATTTAATACATCCTGACTGATCAGAAGACAACTGAAAGAATCAGCAACCCCTGTTTATTATAAATATATTTAAATTGGCGTAACTTAATGGCACTATATAAATAAATGATAATGATAAATGAAAGTGTCCGTGTTTTGTTTGTTTAGTTACTTATTTTGCACTCAGGCAGAGCGGTAATGATTGCTATGACTAAACAAGGGTTATCATGCCATGAAGTGCTTTGGATGAAAGAAATGATGCTTTCTGCATAACTTTTAAAAACACAGTACTGGATGATATTATCTTTTGTTTGGAATGTTTATGAAGCCCTTTGATTTCTTGTTGCTAATAGTCATCTAGAAATAAGAAATGTAAATATGCCATTTTTTCCCTTAAGCTTTGTTCCTACTGCAAATCTCTAGTGCTGAACTTAAATAAATTCACAGCCACTTAAATTGTATACACCTGGGGTAGAAGCTCATGTTTCATATGAACATCCTGGGCAATTCAAGTTCTACTTATCAGTCTGTGGCATTTTTAATATATAAATATAGAAAATAAACTTTGACTTCAGTAAGTCTAGGGAGAGTAACCGCAGTGTGCATTGACCATTTTGTCTCAGTTGGATACCTGCTTCCTAATAGAGCTGCTTCAGTTGCTTCAGTTGTTTGAGCAGAATCGCTACCAGTAAAATGAATACAATCCTTTCTTTGTGAATTGTAACATTTATAGAAGAACAAATGTTCTTCACTTGGGTCAGCAATAGAGTACCACAAGATAGATCATCTTTTTAGATAGCAAACAAGTGTAGATCCAATACTACTGATTTTATTCTATATTTAAATGCTATATTGCTTGAATTTGTGTTTCTCTGATAACTCTATAGAAAATGCTGGGCCCTACAATTAAAAGATTACTTTGTTAAAGTCGTATAGGGGTTGAGGCGGTCAATAAAGAATTGATTTCTTTTATAAACATGTAGGGGTTAGTGCTTGGCACAAGAAATACTTTCTAAACAGAGTAGCATTGTGGAGACTATTTGTGTCACTGGGTCAGTTGCATACTTGTACATAACCCACACCCACAACCTACCTAACAGAAATCACTTCAAAGTTTATCTCCTGCTTGAAAGATTGGCCAAACCTGAACATTCTAAACAGAGTGACATTTTACTGATCAGATATTATTTTGTGCACATTTTGTGGCAGTACATGAAGATGGTTCCCATTTAAATTGCTTTTATGAAAACTGAAATGTCAATTTATTCAACATTAATTATCTAAAATAATAATAAATACCATTCTAAAAATGTTATCTTTAAAATCTCACATTGTGCGTGGTTCTCATTACTATTCTAGTACCATATATTAATGTTTTGGTTCCTGGATTTCCACTTGAGAGACATACTCTACAAAGCTGGATGGAAACTGGCTCTCCAAAAGACGTACATTGATTTTTTTTTGTAAATATCTCTAGCTGAATTTCAAGTTATTTTCTCATTTACAAACGGGCTGCCTATATATTTGATAATTATACTGGGAAAAGAAGAAGGAAAATGCTATTGTATTCTATGGTGTGTGTGTGAAGTACATTCAAATGAACCATACATTTAAGTTGGTGTGCAGCATCCTTTAATAGTTATGAACACTGACAGTTCAAAGGAGAATTCTCTCAACAACGGTGCAGCACTGTACTTGAATTAAATGCAAATGCATGTTAGACATAAATGAGAAAGTGTAGGAATAGTGGGATCCCAGTTTCCCCTTTCAGCAAGAAACATCTTTGCTACTATTTGCAGCTTCACACAAGTAAGTGATAGGTGATGTCTAGCAAAAACCTAATGTTGCTGTTGACAGAAGTACAGAATATCTCTGCAGCAGAATTATTTCCAGTTCTCTCCCAAGGGGAGCAGCCTATAGAGAGGAGTATCTTTTTTTGTTTGCTGAGAAAAGATTTTGAGTTTGTGCTGTAACAGAAAGAAAAGCTTTTCACAGGGACAAATAATGCTTGGGCAAAGTGATTCACAAGATATTTTGAAATACAGGGGCAAAGTGAAAGTCAAAACACAGATATGAGGGGACTTTTTAGGCGGGTTTGTTCATACCTTTCATATGATTGCTGTCGGTCAATTAATGGCCGGAGCATCGTCTGATTTGTTCTTTTTCCTACTTATTTTAATCTGAATGGTTAATGGTAGATCGAGGTATAAAAAACTCTAAAATTCAACCTTTGATAAATAACCCCCTAGATATATAGGATAGAGGACCTTATCTATTTACTGTTTGAGCAGTGATGGGCGAATTTGGGGCATTCGCAATACAACGACGGCATCTAGTTTTTGACGCCAGGGTACGTTTTTGATGCTGTCTTCCATTCTTTTGGACACTGGTGTCCGTTTTTGCCGAAATTGTGCCGGCATCCATTTTTGTTGACACTGGAGAATTTTTGCGGCGGTTTCACGAATTTATTTGCTGATCGCGTAAATTCGCCCTGAATTTGCGCCTGACGAATAAATTCGCCCATCACTATATTCGAGTCTAGAAAGAATGATCTCATCTAAAAAGCTAGCTATAGTCCAATTGCTGACATGCTCCATGACAAATATTTAAGTGGTCGATTTTAAGATGGATTTAAAAACGTTGTTTATTTCACCAAACAAAGGCTATTGGTCAAATTTTGGCACCCTTCTCTCAGTGATTAACAGATATTAACAGAAGTTGTTCATCAGCCATGAGGGCAACCTATAAAAAGTGATGAAAACTGTTTAGTTCTATACCTACAGAGGTTACATGGTGGTGTCCAAAATGTTTGTCTTTTTAATTATACTACATGCTACTCTAAGTAAATGCTCTTTAGAAGGACAACGATACTGGAACAGCATGTTTGAGAGTCCATGGAAAGTTCACTTTGATAAGATGGCAAAAAAATACCCTATAGATGTATAAAGAATATGTTTAAAGCACTGGCAAAGACCATCACCTAAAGAGGCCAATGTCAGACAACAAGAAAGCTAATTACAATGAAAAACTGCAAATAAATTAGAACAGTGTATATCGGGGCCGACTACTAATTTCATGAATCAAGGGAAGAAGTCTTTAGAGAAAATAATTTCCAGCTACCTCTAGGCAATCAAGATACAATTAAAGATCTTGATTTGATGATCCAGTGGAGGAACTCTGAAAAAGATCAGCAAAGGAAAAAATTCTGAGGGTTTACTTTTCCTTTAAATCTTGCAAATATTTGTTGATTTTTAACTCTTTTATACCTCTAGGCAATGTCATCTCATGTACACAGGCTAGTCATGGAGTATTGTGGAGTATTGTGAGGACTGATAGGTCACTCCCAAAAAAAATCAATTAACTTTATTACAAATTATTTTATATGAATTCAAAATTTTGCTATAGAAAATGTCCACTTCAACTTTTCAATCAAACAGCGCTACCTCTGCACTTGCACATGTAGCACATGGCTTTGATTTTACCTGCCATTGACCTATTGAGGGCAGAAAAGATGTATAAGGATCCTGTTCGTTTACCCCATAGGTAAGCAATATATCCCAAACCCCTTGTAACTGCCAAGCCTTTAAAATTACATTTGTTCTTTATGCTGAAGATTTTGAACATTGATAAATATTTTTGGCTATAGGTGCTTTTTTGTACTTATGTGATTAAAACACAGAACTTTACTCCAAAAAAAAAAGTAAAAAAAAGTTTTGTTTTGAAAGAAAATAAACAAAACATTTTAAAGACTCCTTCTAGGCCTCTTTTAATGCAAAGGCTGATGTTCCCAGAAGAATGCAAAGCGCTTGTCTTTCTGCCAAAATAGAGCCTTTTATTGCTCGACGCTAAGCCATTTTATTACTAATGTTTGTCACAGACCATATTTGCAGGAATAAATCAGTCTGAAGGGATCACACTTTTAGGGTTTCAAGCCATTGACAGAAAGAGAAAGAAAAGGTTTGCAGAAAAGGGAGACTGAAGTGCATCTGAGTACGAATGTAAAGGATCAGGATGATTTGGCACAATGAAATGTGGCTAGTTGTGTTTTATTTCTATGGACTCCCATAGAGGGTCACAAATATGGTACAGAAAAGCTTTTTAATGCTGCAGAAAAAGAACTGCCACTTACCACAGAAATGGATTCATATTCAGATTAATTTTGGCAATTAGCCGTGGACAAGACATGGGAATTTCTGACAAGGCCCCCCCTATAAAAGCAGCCACGTCAGTGAATGTCAGCTGAGATACATGAATATTTCAGTCAACAACTTTGCTCTCACAAAAGAAAAGACGAGCTTCCACTCACCCTACAGTTATTATGCTATGAGCTATTTCAACATATGGGTCACCAGCAGTCTCCAACTGCTGTGACTCCAACACCATTATTCCATTAATATGGGACCCCATCTTCATCAGCATATGTTTAATGTGCCTACCTCCCAGTTAACATACCAGCATCTTGTCTGCCTTCCAGAGCAATCCACAAGATCCCTGGTTCAAATCCCTGCACAGCCTAACAATATCCAAATAATGTGCCACTCAATCTATTACCCATTTATTGTCCCATGGGGCCTTCACCCTAATGGTCATTCACTTAATATTAACTAATTAATATGTCATTTTCATACCCTGTTCTTTTTAAATGTTCTGCCATCATGACCAAGCAGCTAAGTGGCCTCATCAAAATGTCCTAATGGTCCCTGCCAGAAGCAAAGTAGAAGGAGGTTAGCCTATCACAGCACTGCATTCACACAGGCAAAAGACAGGTTACTTATCAGCGGAATATAGTCTAATATACTAATAAACAACAGCAAGTAAAGGGTGCAGACAATATTATTATTGGCAGTGGAAAGTTTTTGCCTGATGGTGAACTTGTTACCACTATGTTTATTTCCCTTTATAATTTGTCTTGCTTTGGGTTCTTGTAGGAACAGATGAATAAATGTATTTATTTTTTAGGAGTTGTCAGTTACGAATGCCCATCCTCTCAGCAAATGTTCATAAGCATGCATGTTAAATCAAGTCACAGGGACTGTGTGCACTGAATGGATTGCTCTTCTAAAGGAAATTACATCCTATTTGATTTTATTTAATTTAGCCACAGTTTACAATTGTATAGTCTATGAGACCAATTTAGCAATGTTAAAGTAATTAAGACCTAAGTTCTTTCAATTCTTTTAATAGTGAAATTGTTCCCCTACTGCAAGGTTGGAAATCAAAGCTAGAACTGGATCATTATTATACAGACCTGAAGCTAGTTGGCAGGTATAGATGTTTCACTGGTTTAAAGGGCAGATTTATCAACTCAAATGTCTATGAATTTTTAATGTTTTAAGTTCCAGGAGCTCACAAAAGCCTAACGTAATGATTTTGTATTTTTATTTCATTATGACAATACACTGTGACAGATTGAGTTGTACTGCAAAAGGCAAATGTATTCCTGAAGTGCTCTTTGACAGTATGGCATATGGTATTTATTAATCATCTGTAATCTAGTAATTCTTCTTATCAAAGTACAATAATCAAATTGATCACAGGAAGGCGAGTGAACATCATAACATGCTCACATCAACACTGGTTCCTTAGTACTGCACCAGCGCACAACATGAAAGAAATGCTTTGCTGTTGATAAATGCAGACAGACTGGTATTAGGAACAATAGAGATTTTGTCAGCAAGAAACCATCAGGGTATCATGCAATATTAAACAGCAGAGAACACCTGGAGCTCTCCCGAGTCTATTTTAACATAGTCCTTGTAAAGAAAACCCCTTCTGTCAATAAAATGCATATGAGAAATGCATATTTATCATGTCTCATGGTGAGAAAGTCTTCAAAGTTCTATGAACACAATTTCATTCCTTTACCAAGCAACTGTAAATCAAAGCAGTCAAAATATGGTAACAAAGCAGTCGGGAAGCATTAAGTTGGTTATACATGATTTAGCATAATAGAAGTTTTAGGCATTTGATTAGGATGGCACGTTAGAAAATTATATTTTGATGCTTAGCACTAGAAACCTATATTTCTTACATTAGCGACATTCATCTGTTGGTTACCATGGGGTATCAGTAACAGAGTAAAAGAGTAAGTGATGTTGCAGCTAAAGATAAGTGAAAGTATTGTAATGAAGTGTAGTGAAATTCTACTTGAATTTTTAGTTTCTCACTTTTCAAATTTGTGCTTGAAAATGTTTTGCTGTCTGTAATATGTTAGAAAAGGTGTCAAAGCACAGCCAAAATGACACACAAGAACAAGTCGGTGGGGTGAATTTACAGGGGTTATTTACTACAACTCAAATTAACCTCTTGTTTTATTAAAACAAAGTCCACCAAATTCCCTTTAATGAATTGAACTAATTCATCAATAATTTTTTCTTAAAAAAGTCGGAGCCAAAAAATGTTGCGACAAAATCGAGCTTCAGTTCGTATCATATGATTGACACTCCGAAAACTCGACTATCAAATTGTCAGATATTGTCAGAAAACTTGTCTTTTTCGGATTATCGGACAAAAACCCTAACTTATCCAGTGCAGATCATGATGTCAAGAAACAACTTCCGGCAGGGTCGGACTGGCCCGGCGGGATACCGGGAAAAAACCCGGTGGGCCCCTGCTGGGCCAGACCCCCAATCGAAAGTTATTTAAAAGAAAAAACTGTATTTTCCAGCGGCCTGCTCCCTGAAGGAAGTGATGACGATTACGTCATGTCGGCTCCGCCTCCTAGCCGGCAGTTGGCCATTAGCAGTCAGCCGTCACGCTGTGCGCCGGCGCCGTCTGCGCAGCAGCAAGGGAGAGTGTGGTGCAGGCACCGCAGAAAGGGGGCGGGGGGCCCAGAGGAGGCCCTGGACAGCAGTCCCGGTGGGCCCTGGGCCCCCCAGTCTGACCCTGACTTCAGGGACATCTGCCATTGACTTCTACATGACCTCGACAGGTTTGAAATGAAGTAGTTTCGGATTCTAAATTTTAGCAGCTTTGGGGTATAACAAATTTCTAAAAAAGTTTTTTTCCTTGAAAAATTCAAGTTTTCCCTTTTAAATTAGAGAAATTCAAGGTTTAATAAATGGGCCCCTACATCTTCTTATTTTGCTTCATTAAAGGAATAGTAGCACTAGATATTTCATCTTTTCTGCTATAGGAGAATTATTGATTTTCATCTTAAAATTGTAACCTTGCTAATCTGTAGCAAGAACTGTAAACGCATGCTTGTAGATCCATAATCCAATGGTTGCTTGCAAACTAACTGCAAGATTGACTGGTTTGCCAAACAAGGGCAAAATAGGTATTCGAAAAAGTTTCAATAGAACTGAATGTTTCACGGAAGCAAATTGCATTCAGTTAGCTCCCCCAGTTGTTGATGGAAAAACAAAAACATCCATAGACCATTTGAATAAGGAAATAACTAGATTGGAATATGCCTTTCTAAATGTTGCATTTTATGTTTTTACATTTTAATGGCATCAGTGCAAGTGGTTTCTGTATTCATGATTGGATAATGTAGTAGCCCAAAAAAAGCTATATTCTCCATAATGATTTATGTTTTAAACTTAGTATTACACTGCTAACTAAAATTAAATCCTGAATTACTGTGGGTTTATAGTACACCATTCATTTTGAGGTGATTGAGTGCCATTCCCTTCTTTGACCCATTTCCCATTTATGTGAATATGTCAATGCTGCATATAGGAGTGAGCTGTTAGATCTATCTTTTAGGTTAGAACAATTCTGCGTTCTTGATCTATCTCTGGGTCATATTTACTAAAGGGTGATGTTGATTCCCCTCAACATCGTCAATTTACTAAAAGGAGAATACACCAAGGGGCAAATTCACTAAAGGGCAAAGTGGCCATCATTAGCGAAAATTCTGCAGAAATACCATCCGCAGGGACATCAATAATTCAGTAACAGGCTTAGAGGACAAATCGCTACCAAAACCCTAGCAACGTTTTGCGACATTTCTCGAAACGAATGATCGTGACTCCGCAAATTCACTAAAATTCGAATTTTCCATTGCGTTACCCCTTTCGCCAGCGTTTCCTTCCCCATCTTAGACCTGATGAACTGATTTCTACATCCTCCTCAATCTTATGTCAGTGACATCATATCCTGTATGCTGAAAAATGCTGACTTTTTCCATATTTTAAAGCGGGATTGTCTTTAAAAGTTGTAATATTAAAACAAATTTTTGTTTTAATATTTTTTTAAAACATTTGTGGGGCATGCTACATTCATTTTAGGGTGGGGTCGTGTTTAGGACAATAGAGGATCTTTTATCTTTATTTTGCTTCCTTGGACATTTTTAATAATAAGTGGCCAATTTCTCCAACATCATTAATAAAGACATATATACGACCTATATGTACCCGCCCTATTCAAATTGACCTCAGCGTAAGTGTATTAGCAAAGTTTCGCTAGGCAAAAATGAACGTTAGCAAAATTTTGCCATGAAATGCTCGCGCTGACATATTTATGATAGCAAAACTTCACCAGCGTTTGGGTTGCCGAGACGTAACTTCGCATGTACATCATTTCTTCATGGTGAGAGAGAATGTTCTACACTACTATTGTATTGGAAAAATATACTCGCATTGACAGAGAATTTATGCAACATTTCTCCTAAAAAACTTAAACAATCTAAAGGGTTAAGAAGAAATATATGGTTGTTGTATAATTTTTCAGGTGAACGCATGAATACACACATGAATATGCTCTTTTTCATTTGCGTTAATGGTGAATCTCTTGAGGTGCTTACCACTAATCTCACTAAGTAACAGCCATGTTAAAACTACCAAAGCAGAAGTCGGCATGTAGAAGGCCCATTTCTGTTGGGTTTGAAATAATTACTGAAGCAATTTCAGAAAGAGACTGTACAAGGAGGAAAATTGCTCAGGAGTGGAATTAAGAACCAAAATCAGGTGCATTTGATAGATAAGCTTGTGCGCTATATAATGCAGGGCAGCATCAAGAACAGTGCTTTAAAGACTCTAACAAGAATTAATTCTAAAATTCACCAATGTGCAAGAATATGTATTCACAATACATATTATATTTAATTGGTTAGTTGGTTATCAATATGCACATACTTTTACTTGAATTGTTGATGTTTAATAGAGAACTCGCTGATAGACTAGAGTAGTGATAAACTGAACATTTATTAATTTGTTAGTGGAGTATCTCAGGAGTCTTTCCTTTGTCCTGTTTTTGATCATGTTACTTAATTGTACAATTTATATTTATACCAGAGATATAACTGGTAAAAAAAAGATTTAATGGTAATAAATGCAAGCTTATGTATGCTATTTATGAATGTATGCTATTTATATACTACATGGAGTGTGTTTGGGTCTCCTTAAATGAAAAGGAATTGGGTGTTTTGTGGACAATACAATTTGCAATTCTTGGCGGTGCCACTCAGTGGATACTAAAGCTAATAAGTATTCTTCTTTTAAAAAATACATTGACTCAAGGGATGAAAACATAATTGTGTCTCTTTATAGATTTCTGGTAAGGCCTCACCTTGAGTATGCAGTTCAGTATTAGGCTTTGTCTTTATACTGACAAGCTGGAAAGAGTGCAGAGGTGCTCAATTGGTCAAAGGAAGGGAACAACTGAACTATGAGGAAGGACTATGAAAGATTTATAGACATCTAGATGGTGATTTTTCTTCAGATAGAGAAGGAACAAAGGAAGAGAATTTTCATCTGAAGCAATATCCACCACGAGGGCAGTGAGGCAGTGGAATGCCCTGCCGGGTGAAATTGTGATAGCAGATGCCATTAATGCCTTTAAGAAGGGCTTGGATGACTTCTTGGACAAAATATTCAGACTTATTGATCTTAAGAGTTCTAGTAAATTCTGGAAAAAAAAAAAAATAAAAAAAAAATAAAAAAAAAATATATATATATATATATATATATATATATATATATATATATATATATATATATATATATATATATATATATATATATATATATATATAGTGTATTTGTTTGTATGCATGGTATATTTAGGGTTGGATACATCTTTTTTTTTCCAAACCAAATGAACTATGTAACAGTATAATATTTCAGTGGCATTTTCTTCTTTGCCTCACCTGTTTCATTTTTGTTTGCGAGTCTGAATAAGCCACAGTCTATTAACAACTATGACTTCTCCAACTTTTCCCATTTGTGTTGCATCATTGGGCTTCCTTCTATTGTGGGAACAGAGTGTGAGGTTTCTTACTGCTGATATTGATTCAAGGAAATGTTTTGTTTTATTCTGAATTACAAATCGTGAATACTGATTTTAGCTGTATTGTATTGGTTGATGTTGCTGGTTGAGAATTAGGCTGGGCTCAGGAAAAAACTCAAATATATGGAACACTGCCTACAATGTATGCATTGTTAGTAAAAAAATACTTATGGTACCTACAGTAGTTTGATAACTAATCCATTTAAGAAAAGCCTAGAAGAACCATCTTTGCCTTCAGAAATGCAATTTCCCAGACAGCATGCATACTCCGTGAGGAATAGGGGCTAGGAAGCAAATGTGCTTGCAGACTTTTCTGCATATTTAAATGTACATAAATGAGTTGGAGCTCCCATGTACTGTTTTTACTGAGGTTTTTTCATAGTCATCAATAAGCCATCATCTTTTATTCTTGACCACTAGATGGTACTGGTTATTTGTGAGATGCAAGAATCCCTTTGCTGATGGTAAAATATGGAAAATCACACCTCTCTGTATATTGAATATGCCATCACTTAAAGCATTCTAAAGCCTTTTCAGAGCCTAATAATATTCTAGCTGAACTGAAGTTTGCAGGACCTTGTAACAGGGTTTACAGCACATGTATTGCACTTCCAGTAATGGAACTGTGAATGGCTACATCTCTATTTGTTTTTCATTTGAATTTTAGCAATTAGTGAAATATGTATAAAACCTGTTGCAGTGTTCCAGTTCTCATGTTAGAGCTCACTTTCCACAGGTATTTCATTGAAGTGAAAATGTTAGGAAAGTCTCTCTGAGCAGGGTACAGATCAGGATGGTTACCTACCTGTGTTAGGAACTCCCAGAGGGACTGTGGTGCTGCCTGCCACTGCAAGGAGCAGAGGGATACATGAGCAGGTGACTGAGAGTCTAAAGTGATTGAGGAAAGCCAGAAGGTGAGACAGGCCAGTTTCTGGTGAATTGGTATCCCTGGAGGGGAGAGTCAGCAGGGCTTAATGAGAAGCACAGTGTGGAAGCCACCATGTATCGTGAGAACCCCACAGTGGGGGAAAAGTCTTGAATGCATGCTGTTGAAATGCTATGGAACTGTGTACAGTAAATATATAGTAGTTAGTCAAATCAACTGGACTTTTTTCTTCTTCTCTTGAAGACGTTTCTCTAGTCATCCGACTGGCTTTCTCAATTCAGCAAATGCCATTAATGCCTTTAAGAAGGGCTTGAATGACTTCTTGGACAGACAAAATATTCAGACTTATTGATCTTAAGAGTTCTAGTAAATTCTGAAAATGTATATACATAGTATTTGTTTATATGCCTGGTATATTTAGGGTTGGATACATCTTTTTTTTTTCAAACCAAATGAACTCTGTAACAGTATAATATTTCAGTGGCATTTTCTTCTTTGCCTCACCTGTTTCATTTTTATTTGCGAGTCTGAAAAAGCCACAGTCTATTAACAACTATGACTTCTCCAACTTTTCCCATTTGTGTTGCATCATTGGGCTTCCTTCTATTGTGGGAACAGAGAGTGAGGTTTCTTACTGCTGATATTGATTTGAGGAAATGTTTTGTTTTATTAGAAATTACAAATCGTGAATACTGATTTTAGCTGTATTGTATTGGTTGATGTTGCTGGTTGTTGTTGCTAGTGTTTACCCATCTACATGCAACGATAAGAATATAGTATTACCACAAGTATAAAAAGTTTTATAACATTGGTGGGACTTTATCAGAAGCAGGTCTCTCTGCTAGAGAAGAAGGCTGGGCTCAGAAAAAAACTCAAATATATGGAACACTGCCTACAATGTATGCATTGTTAGTAATTTAGTAAGTCTAAAGTGATTCAGGAAAGCCAGAACGTAAGTCAGGCCAGTGTCTGGTGAATTGGTATGCTTGGAGGGGAGAGTCAGCAGGGCTTAATGAGAAGCACAGAATATTAGAGTGTGGACTGTGGAAGCCACCATGTATGGTGAGAACCCCACAGTGGGGGAAAAGTCTCGAATGCATGCTGTTGAAATGCTATGAAACTGTGTTCATGTACAGTAAATATATAGTAGTGAGTCAAATCAACTGTACTTGCTGTATTTTTTCTTCTTCTCTTGAAGATGTTTCTCTAGTCATCCGACTGGCTTTCTCAATTCAGAAATTTCTTCAAGAGAAAAAAAAAAATACAGCAAGTCCAGTTGGTATGACTTACTACTATAGATATACCATGACCTAAATGAATGAGAACCTTCACAGACATGTGTTCCTATAACCTTTATGTTGGGAAGAGTTTGCCTACATAAACCTTGGTTTTTGCCTTAAGTAGTGTGTCCCTGTCTTTATGCTCCCGGTCCTACCCTTACCTGCCTACCATAGCTTATTTCCTGCAAAAACTGCATTACAAGCAGCCAGCTAGTCACACTATATAATAAAATATATGTATACATGAGTATTTCTTGTATACATATTTTTGATTAATTTACTGCTAAAAACGACAAATCACTTCACCGAATTTCCAAAGGCTCTATTCATTGTAGAAGTTTTAATTTCCAATATACAGTACTTGGTGTTACATTGAATTATACCTCTTTTCTGAATTGTCAATAAAATGCTGTCAAGTTTTGATGAACTTTACATTTGTTACACTGAAAATGCCTACGAGCTTGAATATTTCTATTTGATTCTGCTACACCAGGAACACTAGGCCTTGTACAGTTATGGGACCTGTTATCCAGTATGGACTTGGTGGCTTTCTGTAATTTGGATCTCCATACCTTAATTCTTCTAAAAATATATTGAAACTTTAATGAAACCCAATAGGGTTGTTTTGCCTCCAATATATCTTAATTGAGATCAGTTAGGGTTTTATTATTACAGAGAAAAAAGGAAATAATTTAAAAAAAATTATTTGAGTAAAATGGATTCTGGATGGGCTTTCTGGATTAGGGGTTTCTGGTTCATGGATCCCCTACCAGTACATAAATAAAGAGTAATGAATAGATAAAGAGTAAGAAATGAATAGGGAGTTGATTTTTATTTCGCCTCTATCAACCAGTAAGGATTACACGGTGTTAATGGAACGATAATCAAACATCTGCATTTCAGATAAAGAAAAGCCAGATTCAGTTTTATTTGCCACCAAGGAAAATAGTTATTATTTTACTGTGCTATAAAGTCCTTGTTTCCATTCCTGTGCAACCGAAATAATCCTCAGGCCCCAGTGAGAACTCAGAGAATCAATGTGATTTAAAGGCAGTGGAACAACAAATGGCATTTTAATGGACAAGTAATGGCTTCAATTAGTGGGGACTGCTGATGGAAATCAGTGAAAGTTAACAGTGAACCATAGCTGTGTCTTGTTTCATTGACTTGAGATTAAATTGTTTCTTTACATTTTTTTGATATTTATCCAGGAATTATTCTTTCAAATTCTGCTTCAAGAACTTTCATAATGTGTCTTACCTAATGTAATTAATAATAAAGATGCATTGCCTCATTCAACCCTCCCTTGCCACAAGCCATAAATAGTAGTATAAATATATGCAGCGAACAATATTAGGCTGTAATGTTTTTTTCAGAGGTGGCAGTTTTGGCAGGCCATGCTCATGGACCTGCCAGATATAGGGGATCTTAGAAACTACAGCACAGCATTGCTATCAGTAACTAGGAACTGTGATATTAATGAATATGTGTCCACTGTCCAGATATTGGTTACCACAAACTAATCTGGTAAATTTTCACTGGGTGAAAAATTTAGGATTAGCACATTTTTTCACCTAATTCAGGTGATAAAATGAGTGTTTTGTGAGTGGCGAAAATATTCACCACTCTACTCCAGATTTTTGCCATGTGTTTTTATCACGTTGGAAAAAATGAGAAAAAATAAAGCCAATTGAATCCAATGCATTTGCCGCAAAAAAACAAAAAACATCCATTGAATCCAATGCAATGAGTGTTTTGTGAGTGGCGAAAATATTCACCACTCTACTCCAGATTTTTGCCATGTGTTTTTATCACGTTGGAAAAAATGAGAAAAAATAAAGCCAATTGAATCCAATGCATTTGCCGCAAAAAAACAAAAAACATCCGTTGAATCCAATGCATTAATCTCAAGAAAAATGCAAGAAAAAATGCAGATTGACTCAAATGCATTTGGTGCAAGAAAACAAATGCATGGAAAACACCAATGTATTTGACAAAATTTGGGTAAAATGTTGCTATTTTTCCTTTTTTTCTGAGGGTTTGTTAAGTAAAATAGGACATTCAGGGCTGGATTTACATAGCGGGCACCCCTAGGCCCGCTGTCGTTCATCACCCCCCTCCCTTCACTTTTATTCATTCAAATTTTCATCATCGGGACCAGAGCAATGGGGATTGGTGCACAGGAAATTTAAAAAACTATTGTATCTCCTGCAAATCCCCAGTGTTTCTGAACCAATGTGGGTGTGGTTGGGCAACATGCCGCCCCCTAAAAGCCTGCTGCCCTAGGCCCGGGCCTCTCCACAATTCCGGGCCTGAGGGCAGTTTCACTCATCACTAGAGACACTTCAGTAAATGGGAGAGGCCAGACTCCAGTGGTTTTAGTGGAATGATCAGTCATTTTAGACTCAGCCAACATTTTAAAGATCAGCAGAGATCCAGCAAAGTGATTCACAGAAATCAATTCATACTGTATAAGTTGTTTGAGATTTTCGTTCAGTTTCACAAATCACAAATGTAAAAAGTAATGTGTGATTTGCCATATATTGCCAGAATTAAAAAATATCAAAAATACTCACATCTTTAGGATGATGCAAGTGATTAGAAATGTTTTCATTCTGTAGTGAAATACATTGGTGCTGATTCAGTAACATCCCATAGGTGGTAAATGGCACCAGTGAAGTTACCCATTGCAAACACTCAGATTATTAGCTTTCATTTTATAACTTGTAGTTATATCAGCTATTCAAAAATAGCTGATGGTTGGTATTGGCAATGGCCATAGCACAATTTATCACCAATGTTATTAAACCAACCCATGTTTATTGTGATATTTTAATAAATTGCCTGTTGACCCAATATGTATTTATGTCTGGTTTCCATCTCAGATCAGCATGATAACATCACAGGTGCATATTCTCTGTTTCTGTAATACTAGTCATGTTCCATTACAAGACGTCTCACACCACCAGACAACATGGGTTAAGGAAACCTCTATCTTTTAGCATCACTGATAATCTGAACTGACAGTACGTGATCTAAATTATTTTGGCAAATTGAAGCAAAGAGAAGAGCTAGACAAAAACTGCAAGCATTTTCATCTGTTTCACAAGACAAATGTTCACAGATACAGTAGTAATTTGGCACATCCTTAATTCAGAATGATGTTTTCTGGCTACTTTAGTGGGTACATTCTCAGAAAGTGCATTAGCATTTAGAGTTCAGAAGTTAAAAGTATGTTGGAATCCCTTGTGACATGTTCCTTGGAACAATTCTATAACAAAAGCATGAAAAGGGAATTTTGAAGTTGAAAAAAGCATTTTTTTAAATAGAAAGAAAAAAAATACGTTTATTGTTCATTTAGAACAGAAATGTACATTCTGTTAGTGAATATGTATCTGAAAATATTTCTCCAGAATTTCTTGAATGTTGATCAGAGATAGCTGTTGAATGTGTCAGTTTCTTTGTTTAGTTTTTACCTTAAGAATACTTGACCAACAGATAATTTTTATTGAGTGGCCTATAAAAGAAACTTACCAAACTGGAATACATATATCTGTATATTAACCTTTTACATATTTTCCCTTGAGACACTATGTTTTCTGATGGTCTGTGTTCTCGCTCAGAAATCACCTGACCAGAAATAATGCAGCTCTAACTGCAAAAGGAAGAAGTGTGGGAGTAAAAGACAGAACGTTGTCCACTGTTTGGCTAATATGGCCTAACACAAATGTGTGCCTATGGTTTGCTTTTGTGTACTGTGAATTGTATGATCGGGGGGGGGGGGGCGGCATTTAATATGGCAATTTTCTATTTAGGATTACCACATACCACAAGTTAGTATGCATAAAAGCAGTGAGGTATAGGCCTTAAAGGAGTCATTTTACACTGGTTCTCTTGCAATTTCTGATTGTGTAGATTTATGTTTTAAAAACTGTATATTTGTTCAATTGTGAAACAAAGGCAAAACATGCATTTAGAAAACACATTCCACTTGTGGTCCCCTTGAAAAAGAACTTATCCGAAATGTCTATTAATAATGTCATTTTTCAATTTCATTATGGGTTTTATTGCTTAGTGCCCCTTTTATAGGACTTTAGTACCTCTTTTCACTATAATTCACAAAGAAGACCCCAGTATCAGCAGAAATACAGTTTAAATAATGTTGTGAACAGACAGCAAAGCTTATGTATGAACTGAACATTGTATATTTTCTGCCCACTCCACGATTTGCTGTGGTGTCTGGCATCCATTGGTGGTAGGAGCATGTGAATTGAAAAATCATTCTAAACGAATGATAAGGACTGGTCTTGATAAGAATTAAAGCTCTACAACCCTTAAGAGCCTTAGGGGGACTAGAGTAAGTTGGAAGAATTAGATTGTAAAATGAAAGAGTGATGTGTTCCACTCTCCAATGGATGGATGAATGAATTATAGGAGTGAGATCTATTAGTTAGATCATATTAGAGAGATTTAGGATATTTACAATATATATTTATTTATACCACTGTAAATGAATCTAAATTCTACCCTGTAAGGTAGACAGTGGGTCCCAGCCAATTCCCTACAAAACCTTGCTAGTATCACCTACAGTAGTCTTTCATAGACCTTCAATATATACATATATTTATGCTATTTTTGTATGCTGATCAAAATGCGTGTTACTTTTCAATTTATTTTTAGGTTGTCTTATATGTCTTAGGTGTTAACACTGATTGATCAGACACAATTGCTTTGTAATTCTGAAACAGGGCTTTAACTAAAGCTCAAACAGTGTCTTTTGTTGAGAGCGGTCTTGCATGAAATACATCAGACTGATTCATCTACTTGTGCTACCTTGCTTTTAATAGGATTGAATAAAATGTAACTATTCTGCACAGAAAACATTCCTACTCCTCAATCACAATGCAGCTCATCCTCTTTTTCTATTTGAAGGCAAAATGAAAATGTAATAACAACCATTTTTTAAGATTTGTTTATGGATTTAATGGACTGTAGGAGAGAATACATGCATCTTCATATTTTAAAAGAACCAGGTCCAACATTTATTTATTTATTACATACTTTATGCATTGTTGATGCTCTACATCATCTATTGCAAAGGTCAAGACATTTATGCCAATAAATCCATCCTTCCTATTCTAAAGACTTGTGCTCAACTGAGCCTATTGATGCTGGGGAATTCTGGAGCTACTGCCACCCAGGACCTGAGGGTAGTTCCAGGGTTTCCTTAGAATATTGCATTACGTGGTGCACCAGATTTGCAGCCAGTGAATGCTAAGCATTATTTTTTGAACAGGTCTTTTGGAAGTGACACATCTTTCACTTTGAAAGTGCTAGATGCGACTTGCATGCTAATTTGCATGAAAATGTGAGCAAAATTATCTCTGTTGGGCACATTGGGAAAAATTGTGGTAGACATTGGAATCATGGGTAAAACATGGTAATTTGCATCCATAATTGCACTTTGCACACTGCAGTGTCAGACTGGCCCGGCCGGACCAGACCCCTTTCCCAATCGATTGTACAAAAAAAAGTTGTTTTTGGGCACCGCGCAGCACCATCTGCGCATGCACACATTGTCTTCATGCAGGCGCGCTGAGCGCGCTTGGTGTGCCACAGCAGGGAGTCGGGAGGGTCAGAGGGGGCCATGGACATTAGTCCCGGTGGGCCCTGGGCCCCCCAGTCCCCCCAGACCCTGAATGACTACCATATTAATACTTTGATATTATATTTGATTTAATCAAGATAATATTGCGACTACTTAATTACATGTCTATAGAATGACAGCCCCAAAAGCAATTTTATAAACAGGCCCCTAAAAGTTGGATATACACAGAGTCGGACTGGGGTAGCCGAATCAAAGGCCACCATCCAGCTGCCTCCACTCCCCAGCAAAAGCTGCTTTCACTGTGCTGGTAAAAATGAAAGATGGCTGTATGTTCCACAGTGGAACACATGGCAGCAGAATGGGTAGTGGAGGGGGCTGGGGGCAGCTGGCAGGACCAAAAAGGGTCAGGGCCAACTGGGATTTTCATGGTGTCCCGGAGGGCCAGTCCGACCCTGGATGTACAGTGTGTTTACTTCTCTCTTACTTTGTTTTGACTAGCATGGGCTCAATTTACAGTCTCCATTTCCTTTGTCTGATTAATCATCCTCCTTGTTACCATCTCTAATAGCCTTCCTGTTATGTAAGGAGTAGATGGATTGGTTTAGTGAAAATTCTATTTCCCATTTCATAGATACGTGCATAGCAGGGTTTTTCCATGCTCACAATAAGCTGATACCCCATCATTTGCCCCATGATATTTAATGAGAAATTGGTGATCGACAAACTCTACATACTGCACAAACCCAAACATTTATTACCATATAGAAAATGTCTTTATGTTGTCATAGCTAAAGCATGTATATGTCAAGTAAAAACTATTGAATTATTTTTCAAACACTAACTGTAGATTGTTAGCTTTGTAGAACAGGCAGAGCTTGCTTGCTGCTCTAGTGTATGTTTACGTTGCTATTACAATATTTTATAATCTCCTATTCCATTGCACTGTTCTGCAGAATATATTGGAGTTTTATAAATAAATCATCATAATAATAATAGTGTATTCGGCACAGAGGCAATTTGAGACACAGCACAAAGTAATAAATAATACATATTCAGTATATAAAATACTAAAAACGGAAGGCAGGAAAACATGATCATTACAAACGGGGCAAGAAAATATTCCGATAAATTATATGACCAGAAGACAAATGATATTTTGCCTTTTTTGCCAAACAAATACTCCTTTCAGAACATTACTCTTCTAGATCTAGGAGTGAAGACGCACATTTTAGGAGAAAGAAAGTTAAACTAGGATAGAAAGTATTTGCAATGAGAAGTAAAGGGGGGAAAAAAGATTGATTTGTCCCATCCCTTAAAGAAGCACAGAAATGAGACCAGATTAAATTTTGCAGTTTCAAATCTAATTAGGCAAAATAGGCAAATGATAAATCGGGAATGGTAAATAAATTACCGAGGACATGTTCATAAAACTATAAACTCTTGTAATCATATTTTTGTGATAGATTCTCAGAAAGTTGGACACAGTACATTTGTTAGTGATTTCAGTTTTCATATTACAAGATTATTTGCAATTGTAATGGATGAAAAAATTAACTTCAGCAGTTGTTAGGAAAGTGCTCTGTCTGCAAGAAAAAAGCATTCCTTTTCCAATAAAATCAACAGCGTTCACACTTTTGATTACTTTCGTTTGCTAGATCTCCTCTTGGTCACTAGAGAACTGAAAAAAATATATACATAACGATTTACCCATGAACCATATGTATTCAATTGAAAGTGTTGCATTTTAATTGTGATATTTAATTGCCATATTAACCATTATTCATTTATCTCTGTAGAGTGGCTCCCCACTTCTTTTATGTCAATCTAAAAATAGCTTTTCCCTGGGGCCAGAAACCATGTGCTTTTTAAATGCAGACTCTTACAGTATTTGTGGATGACACCATGGATGTTCACTTCCAATGCCCTAAAGGCACATATGCTCATGAATGATATTTGCATGTATATTCCTTTTATCCTCCACATACCAGTAAATTCTGATGCTTGTACTGCAATGGATGAAATGATTTATTGGTGTGGGAAGTGAACATGTAGAATATTGTACATGTTCTTTTATAGACTTTCTACTTCTTGACAATGCAAGCAGCAGTTTACAGTACTTTGCCAACTGCTATAATTCTGGTAGGAGCTGCAGCGGCTATGCCACCCTGGGTAGGCATCACATACACAAAAACACATGGATAAAATCTAATAATGACATTGCTATTCAACCCTACCCCTTTTTAAGCCCAAAAAAAAGCATTTTTTTCTGGCGAAATAAAATGCAAGAAATTTTACTAATTAATGAATGTGTTTTTTCTCACATTGCATGGTTGAATTTTATTTAAGACAGAAATCTGGCAAACAAGTTTACTCATTCCTACCCAATATAACTCTTATATGTCACCTAATTGAAATAACTGCTCAAAGGACTAAACATAATATTAAGGGTCATAATGAGTGATATTTTATATGCAACCTTACATTAATAGCAACAAAACAATTAGCCTGGGGGTCCCAACCATTTTGCCATGAGCCACGTTGTAAAAAGAGTCTATGAGCAACAAAAGCATGAACAAATTCTGGGGAGGGTGCCAAAAAGATCTGTGATTGGCTATTTGGCAGCCTCTATGTGAATTGGCAGCCTATAGGAGGTTTGTTTGGCAGTACACTTGGTTTTTATGCCACCAAAAATTGCCTCCAGTCCAAGAATTCAATTATAAGCACCTGCTTTGAGGCCACTGTGAGCAATATCCAAGGGGTTAGTGAGCAACATGTTGCTTATGAGCCACTGGTTTGGGAACACTGCTTTTGTTCCTTATAGCGGCAGTTTCATCTCATAAGGAGCAAATTGCTGTTTTACTTGTAATCACTGTAGGGGGTAGCTGGTGGTGACCAGACAATACTGTAGGTCTACAGATGAGTCACTAGGGAGTCACTGCAGATAAGGTGTGACAGGCTCTTTGCCAGTTTCTTGAACCCCCATAGCTTACAAGCCTAATTACCCTGTCTTTAACTTCCATACAACTAGTTTGTGTTACATGGAACATCCGGCCATATGGCTCTATAAATACTGTTTTTACTCCTCAACAGTTAATCACTGCTTCAAAGTATTGGTGGTCTATGCTGGTTAGTTAACAGAGGCAAATTGTTGTTGTTACAGAGGCCAGTAATACACATGTACACAAGGAATTCTTTATATTGAACTTTTTTGGAGAAACAATTGAAAAACCTGCAAGCAGAATGTTTTTTGAATTAAATAATTTTTTGTGGATTTTTGACACTAAGGGGCTGATCTTCATAAATCTTCATCTAAGTCTCACCAGTTTGTCTCCAGGCAAGTTGGACTGCAGTATAGTGACAAAACACTAATCTCACACTGATCTCGTGTCATACGTTTCCTGATATCAGGTCATAGAGTGGATTGCTTCCAGTAAAAGACCTGTTGGTGTCAGATGCCTCCAAGGTGTAGGGCCCAGAACTGCCAAGGGTCCAAATTTCTGTATCTTGAAAAACAAAAACCCCAATGGCACTTCTGATGCATTGAAACCTGTAATACGTGTTTTATTAGCTCACAAAGCAGTGGCAAACACAACAATGGGACACTGCTTTTCTTTTCCTGACAAACATCCCAGTGAAAAAGCACTTATTGTGACATTACACAAGAAACAGCATGTGTAACAGAGTTTGGTTTATTTGTTGAGTCTGTATGTGTAAGTCTTTGAGGAACATATGCAGAAACATCAGGGGACTTAGTCAACATACCCCCTGCCTGCTTCAATCTGCTAGAATTTTGCTTAATGTTTTCTAGTCAACGGGCAAACAAACTTATACAGGGTCAAATCGACCCCATGCATGTTGCATAAACCTTAAGAGACAGGTCTTCTGTTTTATTACAATAATACAATAAAGGTGAGAAATGTTACAAAGTGATAGGAATAATAAAAACAGGTCAGTTAAAGGTTGGAAGCACTTATTTCGAAATCCTATTCAAATTGCTGTACCTATTTTCTCTAATTCAACAAAGGACACTCACATACTGTATATATGTGTAAATATTACACAGTAAGTTTAAACAAAGAAGGAAAATGAAAATGAAAATGAAATAACAAGTAAATAAATCCAGTGCCAAGCTATACCAGAGATACATAATATAAGGTTCATGTTCATGTGCATGATTCACTGTGCACACAAACATACCAAACAAACCATACTTGTTAGGTCACATGAGCCAATTAACAGACAGAGTTCTGTCTTTTGCATCCACACTTCTTCCTGTTACAGTTAGAGTTGTAGTATTTCTGGTCAGGTGATGTCTGAGGCAGCACACAGACCATCACAAAATGGTGGTTCAAGGCAAGAGATAAAAAAAGGGCAAGATTTACTTAAATATTAATTCCAGTTTGATAATTTAATATGTCACTTAATATGATATAAACTATCTGTTGCTTAAGTATTAATTTTGGGGGTATAGTTTACCTTTAAGTAGAAAATAAGCCCTGTGGAATACTGACAACAACTGGAAATGAAATCACTGTCTGTTCAGTAATAGAAAAAAAAAAAAAAACAATTTTCACGTGCAACATTGAGGTGGTTATTTGTTAAAGGTCAAATTGTGTTTTTGAAAAAATTTGAGTTTTTGAAAGTAGTTTCACTAAAAACTCAAATTTTTCAGGATATAAAAAACTTGAATTGTTTGAGACGTATTATGCCCTGAAGCTGCAAAAAGCTACAATCCAAAAAAATCTCCTTTTTTTTTCTTATGGTTTGAGCTCGAAAACTCAATCAATTCGAGTTTTTTTTCGCCGATAACTTGATCAATTTAAGTTTTTGAGTTTTTCACCTCAATTGCATTCAATTAAGTTTTTTTTCGATGGTTTGCACTCAAAAACGTAATCAATTTGAGATATTTAAGGTTTTTTTCACGATAACTCCATCAGAGTATTCAAGATTTTTAATAAATAAGCAAACATTTAGGTTGTGAGTTTATTTGAGGTAGAAAAAAACATCACAAACTCGACCTTTGATAAATAACCCCCCTAAAAACCTGATATAATTGGATGAAAGGGGAAAAACAACATCATAATGGTCATGTATCTCATCATTACATTTTGAAAATGCAGCTTTAGAGATATTAATAAATTACAGGCTTTAAAAAATAAGGTAAAAATCATTCTTTTTCTTTTTGGTGCCTATCTGACAGATTTGGTAACGTGAATTCATGTTTTCCTTTTCACAGCAATCAAAGAGACTTTTTAATCTAATCCTGATAGAGACCTAGTAGGTGGCCTCCTAATTGAGAAATAAGTGAGCAGATTCCTTAGCTACTCAGTGGTGCTTTATATTAATTTGTTCTGAAAATCGTCTCTAACTCTGCTAAATAAATGAGAACATCGGTAATAGCTTCATTACTAGAGGTAAGAACCTAGAAATGTGGCATCATACTGTAGAATATTGCAGTCCAACAGAATTAAAGAGATTTTGGAAATATAGATATATATTTCATAGGTAGATCACAGCTCTTGGAATAACCTTCCACTAATTAATGAAGAACAAGTCAAGGGAAACTACATAAACTTACTTCCAATACACTGCTTTTTTTATATTCATGTAATGAACTCTATACTATGTATTATAGAAAAAGTGCTAATTTCAAAAATATCTTTTTAAATTATCTAAAAAAAGATTTATTTTACTTTACTATTTATTTCACAGAGAAGCATTTTTAAAGGTTAAAGGGCCGATTAATCAAGGGTCGAATATCGAGGGTTAATTAACCTTCGATATTCGACTGGAAATTAAAACCCTTCGACTTCGAATATCGAAGTGGAAGGATTTTAGTGCAAATAGTTCGATCGAATGATCAAAGGATTATTACTTTGATCGAATGATAAAATCCTTCAAATTGAACGATTTGAAGGATTTTAATCCAACGATCAAAGGAATATCGTTCGATCAAAAAAACTTAGGAAAGCCTATGGGGACCTTCCCCAAATGTAAAAAACATGTTTTTTTTACATGTATGCATGTATGAACATTATAAAACAGGAATATACAGGTACAGGTATGTGATCTTTTATCCAGAAACCTGATATCCAGAAAGCTTGAAAAAGTCCATCTCCCGTAGATGCAAATAATTAAACTTTTTCTTACGTGATTTCCTTTTTTTCTATAATAAGGAAATAGTGCATTGTACTTGTGCCATGTGATGTCAGCTTCTATGTCAGGCTGTGTCTATGAGCACATAAGCAGTGAGTTAACACCTCTATGATCCCATGGGGTTGGTGTGAGCGGACCTGGTCGGGTGCACCCCCCTCTAATGGGCTGGCTGCACACGTCACCACTCAGGAAGGTTATCATTGGTGGTTTAGTGGCAGTTATCATTGGTGGTTTAGGGAGGCAGTTTGGCAGCCTAGGGAGGCTGGCCCCTTTTCAGAGGTGAGCCTGAGCAGGAATGGGGGGCTGCTCTTTGCCCACCCACCCTTAATTTAATATTTAAAAAATAAATTGTCATTGTGGTTGTTGCCGCTTGCATTGAGGAGAAATGACATTTAGAAGTTACAATTTAAATCCTGGCCTGGTATTGGCAGTTCTTATGTAAATACGTTTGGTAAGGTAGCCTGCTGAGGTAAGCAGAGGCTGGCCAGTCTGATTGAAATTAGTGATGGGCGAATGTGTTCCGTTTCGCCTCGCCACGAATTTCGCGAAATTGATCGTTTCAGTTTAACAATATTTAAGAAGGTGTTTGGCAGGTGTTTCTGGCTGGAAAGCACCACGCAAGCCACCCTAAAAAAAAAAAAAGTGAGTTATGGGTTTCTCTGTTTGGGTTACAATCTGAGTATTGATACTATAATTCTTATGTTTATAGCGGAAGTGGTTATATCTGTATTTAAAGACTTTGGCTTGAAACTAAAGGGCACATTTATCATAAATCTCACAAAAATCAGGGGCAACCCTCCATTTTCCTGATAATATATATGGGTTAAACACCTTTGGGAAAAAAATCTTTGGGAAAAGTCGCAAATCAAATGTTTCCATACATTTTTAAGCAAATTGAAAAATCGAGATTGCTGCAAAAACAGATTAAAATGCAGATGAAATTGACTTCCTTTAATGACAAATATACACTCTCATTTTTATAGCACTTTTTTTGTAAATAGTGCAAAATTGTGGCTGTGACTGTGATTTTGCATAAGTGTGGCTGTCACAAGAATTGGACTCTCAACCTCATGTAACTCTTGGGTTTGGCTATAAGTGCTTACAACAGGGGGCAGATTTATCAAAGGTCGAATGAAATTTATTCGAATTCCGAACTATTTTTTTGTGTACTTCGAATAGGGAATAGTCCAAATTCGATTCAAATTTGAAATAAAATTCGAAAATTCGAATATTGAAATATATCCTGTACTGTCTCTCTAAAACCTGCCGAATTGCTGCTTTAGCCTATGGAGGACCTCCTAGAACCTATTTGGAGTCAATTGGTGGACTTTGAAAAATCAAAGTTTTTTTATGGGAAAAACTTTGAATCGAATTAGATCGAATGCGCTATTCCTTTGATTCGTGCAATTCGAATTTGGCTGAATACAGACCTATTTGATCGAAAACGGCCCTATTCAACCCAAAAAAAACCTTCAACTTAATTTCGGTTGGTCTTTTTGAATTCGAAATTCGAAGTTTTTTCAATTTGAAATTTGACCCTTGATAAATATACCCCTAATTCTCTCAATCACCTTACACACAAGTTAGACTAACATCAGACACCCCAAAACATACCAACACCGAGAAAATCCATTCGCTGCCACCATCTATCATTAACAAGCGATAGAAACCTAATGTGACTATTCCCCTGCCCTCTATCACAGGTAATAACTCACACTTCAACAATGCATCAAACACTCTCTGCTATGGTAGATAGTCAGGGTTAGATCCTACTAGTACAACAAGCACCCCAGCAGCCAAAGGGTTAATTTACATTCAAACACACATTCCTGCTAACCGTACTAGTTATTCAACAATAAATAGGTAACTTTCCATTTCCACACATAAAAAGAGTTAATACACTTAGTTAGAAGCTTTCATATGGGCGATGAGCTTGTAAGAGCACAAGGACAAAACGTATTCATTTTATATTTAAAACTACCACAGTAAACAGTGCATGTATGTATACAAAAATATGTTATAAAGAAGACATACGTTAAAAATAGAATAGCAAAACAGTAAGTAAAATGAAAGGCAATAAAAACACTTAGAAAACCCTAGGTACTTAACCAAGTTTAGGAAATGCCTGTTGTGTCCTCTGAGGCAAGAGGTGGGAAACAATGGGCATACAATCCACAAATATGGAGTCTCCTTGCATGACATGGGGTATTGGATATGTCACTTTTTATTGCCTGCTGGGACATTCTCCTCCTTACCTTATGCATGAGGTAAGAGTAAAGAGTATCCAGGAACATGAAATGTATGACCCCCTGTAAGGGGTTGTTATTTTCAGGCCGGATTCTCCAATATATTTGCCAGTACCCAATATTAGTAAACATGCTGTGATCCATATTTGGGCAATTAGAATGATACCAAACATGAGGGATGTCTCATGTTCCAATCCCCCAGGAACCATCCCTCCTAACTGGTGGGTATAGGCTTTTTGGTATCATTAGGAAGCATGTGACCTCCTCATAACCAATATGTGAGTTAGAGGATGTGAATCATATGACAGAGGAGCTATGGTTCCTTTCCTATAATCCATATATTTTCTTCTAACAGTTCCCCCCAGATTCACAGTTTCTTTTCTTGATCAAAGGATCAAAAAGAACTGACTAGCACAGCTCCCTTGCCCAAATGGTATGACTCAGTCTCAGATGGCAGATATGGATGTCAAATTTCCACAGCCCCCTGGTGGGATATCCAATCAAGGGTCTCTTTGTGAGCCTGAGACCAAATGTTTCCAGTGTTAACCACTATAATGCCAGCACAACACTGCTCTGGCATGACAGTGCCCAACATGGGTCAACTTCTTCTGATGACAACACTGAGGGCCTTTAAATTCAAAATTACATCTTGTGTCAGTCCTCGATTGTACAGTAGATACTTAGCCCAGTTCCTGAGTGCTCTTTATCCTGAATCTCTACTACAGATTGATGGCCTATTTTTTGACTACTCTTGATTGCTGTCTGTCTAGACTTCTGCCTGATATACAGTACAGAACTTTCCTGACTTCTCTGGTACATAGACTTTGGCTTAGACGGTTCTACTACTGTATTTCTCCCATACTAGTTCCTCCTCAATCCAAACTGCCTTGTCTTGATGACCAATGGTTCTGACAACATATAGGGGCAAATTCATCAAGGGTTGAATATCGAGGGTTAATTAACCCTTGATATTCGACTGGGAATGAAAATCCTTCGACTTCGAATATCGAAGTCGGAGGATTTTGCGCAAATACTTTGATCGAACGATCGAAGGAATAATCATTCGATCGAACGATTAAATCCTTTGAATCGAATGATTCAAAGGATTGTAATCCATTTTAATCCATTTTAATCCAAGGATCGAAGGATTATCCTTCGACCAAAAAAACTTAGCCAAGTCTATGGGGACCTAACATTGGGTTCAGTAGCTTTTAGGTGGCGAACTAGGGGGTCGAAGTTTTTTCTTAAAGAGACAGTACTTCAACTATCGAATGGTCGAATAGTCGAATGATTTTTAGTTCGAATCCTTCGATTCGAAGTCGTAGTCGAAGGTCGAAGTAGCCCATTCTATGGTCGAAGTAGCCAAAAAAACACTTCGAAATTCGAAGTATTTTTTCTTCTATTCCTTCACTCGAAGTTAACGAATTGGCACCATAATGTACAGGGCACATTGCACTTCCATAGCTCCTCTAATATCCCATTAAATGGTCATGTAAGAATAAGCTGGATACCAGTCTAAGTGGAGCGTAGAAGGTCTCAAAAGCAAAACATTTACAGGTGCACATTTGGCACCTTCATTGATAAATCGATTACAAGCAGAAAACTTTTTGCCAAAATTTGGCTCTATTTGTGGGAATACAAGTCAAATATAATGACATCCTTTACCAATTGGTTAGTAAAAGAGGCAAAATACAGATAGTGCTGCACGATTACCATGAACACATTTTGTTCATTAAAATAAAATTATTAGGCCTTATAGTAACTGACAATCATATAATATCCCAAAAAAACCTTCTACATATAAAACTTTATGCAAAAGAACTATAATGAGCTTCATTTACTGTTACAATGTTATAAGCATAGATTGCTGTTTGTGGATTAATATATGCTCCAGTAGCTGAGTCTTGTAAATGCAGTAAAATTAAATGACATCTGTAAAGATGTATTGAATGTTTGCACAATGAATTAATATTATGAGCCTCAGTGCATTCCTTTGAAATTGGTTTCTAATAAACTTTTACCTCTCCTAAACAAAATAAAGTAGTACTTTATTTAATATAATTTATGCTTTATTCTTTCTGTAAAAGCTTATTGAAAAGAAAGTTATGAAAAGTATTTGGATTTTTTATAGAAACAAATGATTCTTTGCAAAGCAGTCTTGTAGGGCAATATATTTTAACGAAGTGTAAAAGACGAATATCAGTTATGTAAAAATCTATGCATATTCCTATAAATAGCTTTTTCAACACAATAAAATGCCATACAATCAGTACAGGAAGGATTTAACAAGTCAAAGGCACAGAAGTTATTTGTTTTATGTACAATTACAGTATCTTATAGAAGGAGATTAGTAGCTGCTTCTTGCAGCACTTTAAGCCACTTATGGGGAATGCAACACAGAAAAAAACAAGAAAAAACACCTGACAATCAATAGGTCTGGGTTATTGAATTTTGCCCAGGTTTATCAACATTATCCCCTTAAGTGCTTAAGCACCACATAAAAGCAGAGTTCTGCATAGGGTCGCGTACCCATGGAATACCCACAAAGTGATTGGGTTTTGGGCAGAAAGTTCATATTCCCTTATTCCATGTGGGTATTCTGTGGGTAATCCCCCTGGGTACCTGGCTAAATTTTAGGATTGGGCCCTCCAACCCTCCCCTGGGGTGTGTGCAAAATGTGTCCCCTTACTGATCTATTTGAGCTCTAGTGTGATGTCTCTTCAGGCCCACAGTGACGTCACTTCCATTTTCATGGGCCCTGGGTTGGAAGGTAAGTAAACTATTTTAGCTGATTACAACTTCTGCAAAGAGTCCAAAGAGTATATCAAGTCCTGTCCACTGCAGAATGACACGAATGCTTTATAAATGATTTAAAAACACGTAGATGATCTTCCCTAAAGTATAATTTTACCTCTTGTTGGCCCCTTCTTTCCCCGGCTCTTGCTTTTCCCCCCTGCTCTCGTTGCCCTGGCTTTTCACTAATGTAGTAAGCTATTTAACCATAGTAGTCTATTACATTACACTAACAAAAGTATTCTCATCAGTAAGCATTCGTGACTTTCCAGTTAGCTATTGCAATTTAAGGACAATGGGATGTGATGTTCAGGAACAGAAAAAAAGCCCAGTGATTGCATAGCAGTGAGCTAACAACAACAATAAAAAAATCTTATTCATTCAATTTGGCTAGAAATTAGATTTCAGCTGGATATTTGTAGTTGTTTTTATTTTCAACAGACTTTATAAAACACAATCCCTCGGCTAATGTCTCTTGTCAACCTGCATCTGTTCACAGAGTACTGAAAGACAACAAAGCCAAAAGCACACCTGTCTCTTGCTGTACACAGCACAATATATTTGCCTTTGCTCTTTCTGCGTTCCTGCATGTATTAATGGAAATTACTCTGCAAAGTAATCGTGCCTGCTCGCTTCTGTTACGCTGCTTGTACTTTAAGGACAGCCGTAATGAGCAGCTAGAGGCTGATCTTAATGATCTGATTTCTAGTCTCACATTCCAAGAACATGTTTCACGGAAACAAATATTTATGAAAATAATTAGACCGTTCAAGATCCGAACGCTATTAATATGAATTCCTAACTGCTCAGTTATTGCTAAATGACATAACACCTTCAACACCAAATATTGCATGTACAATTATTATACAACTAGAAAAAAGCCCAACACCCCACCGGGGTACATCAAGCAGTGTAAAATGTGTTACCGTTCTGCTTGGTCCTACTCTGTAGTGCTGTTACCAACAGAGGTCTCATACAGATGTGATCATTTTTATGTTTCTGAATAGAAATATTTATACCACACCTTCAGGGACTATAAGGACTGAATTACTGCCCATCTCCCACCAACCCTGAATTCAAGCAGTTTGCCATTGAGTGCAAAGAGTTGCACCTTAGGGTGCAGTATGTAAACTGCAGTAGATCAGCAAAAGATAAGGTACCTTGAATCTTCTATTTTACATTTTGTATATTTTCCCATTTTGTGAGTATTGGAAAAACTGCTGTTCCCTCGCTATGGACAAATCTACCCAAGCATATCCAGCTTTAATCAATAGGAGGTGGCATTGTTGCCAGCAGAGCATTTCTCTCCAATCAATAGACCTTTATTTTCTGATGACTGAAAACTATATGTATGCCTAATTGGAGGAATGCATTGAGGACCAATAAGGCATTGCCTTCCTCTTCACCAAACCACTTCTATGTACTATACTGTCTCACAGTTTGATCTTTCATTCATCAACTTTATATACCGTAATCTCAGAGGTCCATTGGCAAATTTTAATGGACTGACCAGAGGCATTTTAATAAATGGGCAAAAGGGGCATTCCCAGGGCCCATCAAGACAGATCTGCTCTTGAGTATTTAGCATCCACCAGAAATTAATTTGTTATGTAATTCACCGGAAGAGCTATTCAACACAAAAATGTTCACTTTTCTTGTAATTATGGTTTATTGGCCCCTGAGGCTGTTGATCCATAGCATTGCACTTGTACCTGACTTCTACTTGGGGAAACACAGACCATTTTTTTTAGTATTCTTTTTTTAATTAATCTCTGTAGGGTAGTACTATGACAAATGTATTGGGGTAATTGCATGGGGCCAACCAATTAGATCTTAGCCCTGTGCCCACTGGAAACGTAAACACGTTTTCTGTGTTAAGTATATAATGCACAAAACCACATAAGTAACTCACCGGTTGTTGCCCAGTCTGTGTCTTTTGGAATTCAGGTGGGTGACAGGTGGGGGTTTGTTGGTAGGTGTTGGTGTCTAACATGACACACTGTCATAGGCTTTACTAAATATATAATTCCCATTTTTAAGACAGTGCCCAGCACTGGCCTACAGTCAGCAACAAATAATCTATATTTTAACATTTAGTAATCTGTGGATTTGGTAATTATGATACTTTTTAAATACATTTAGGCTTTAACTAAAATACCAGCATATACCCCTACGTGGAGGGTTCTTTTCAGTTCCTTCTCTACCACTGTTCTTAATATTTTATATTGAAACAGAATGTCCATGGAAACAAGTTTGATGGTGTGTGTCAAAAAGGGGTTTCTCTTTCTTCATTTTTCTATTTATTTCCTATTGCATGGTGCATAGAAAAAAACAGATTGAGGAAGGAACTCATTTTTTTTCTTAGTAAAGAGAGAGCTGAGTGAATAGAATTGTTCTTATCTGGAATAAAGATACCATCAGGATCTTCAACTGCGAATTATAAGGGAACGGAGTGAGGTCCCGCAATGGAGTCTTTTATTATGGATATGGAAGGACTGCCAAAGCAGCAGTTCCCTTTTTAATTTAAACTCTATAGAAAGGGATACTGTCACTACACAATTGTCCATTCTTTAATAATTCAATTTAATATTTTTTTACTCAGGATTTAGACTTCTGTTGAATAATTTTCTGCTAGTTTTAAGAAATTCCTTCCATACAGTTATTTACAGAATTTTAATTACCATGGGTTTGTTTGTTAAGCTGAACTAATCTTTCTCACCTGCAATGCCCACTATGTTTTGGTCTTTTGCAACAACTTTTACATTAATAACTATTAATGCTTCCAAAGCTTAATAGTCTTTAAAGACTCATATGAAGATCGATGATCCTCCTTCTCATGTCTTCAAGGTTTACACAGTTGCATCATAGCCATTTAGAAAGACTTGATTGGATTATAATGGCAGGGGCATATGTATATCTGGATATATATATATGAAAATCAAAGATATTAGACAGATTTCATAAGAGAATCACTGACCTGAACTCTTGTTTTATAGAAAAGAGGATCTTTCAAATGACATTCATGAAGGAATAATTATTTAAGAATAATCTATAACGTGTAATTATTTAAGGAATGTGACTAAATGCAGCAAAAATCAGCAATGCCCTGCTCTGCTCATCATTAGAGAATCAGTATGGGTATAACCTATATAATGAATAAGTCTGATATAAACAGAACCTCTCTTACCAGCAGTAGATACCTATAACCTTTCTTTAAAAAAATTACGATAATCAAGTACAGGTATGGAATCCAGAAACCCATTATCCAGAAAGCTCCAATTTACAGGAAGGCAATAGACTTAAAATTTTAAGAATGATTTGATTTTTCCCTATAAAACATTACCCTGTACTTGATTTAAACTAAGATATAATTAATACTTATTGGAGACAAAACAATATTATTTGCTGTATTTAATGTTTAAATAATTTTTTAGTAAACGTAATGGAGATCCAAATTACAGAAATATCCCTTGTCCAGAAAGCTCCAGGTTCTGAGCATTCTGGCTAATAGAACCTATACCTGTAATAATATAGGCAACGTTGTGCCATGTATAACCTTACAGACACTTTTCAGCAGCTTTTAATGGTTTGGTTTTATTTCTTTGTATATATATATTAAAAGCCTGATTGCTGGCTGGGGAGGATTTAGCCCTCAGTGAAAAAACAGCGTTCAACGGACATTGATTACAGGTAATGCTAAAATGCACATAAAATATAAAGCAAGTTAGGGACCGCCATTCGGGGTTTACCTTGACGTGGTATGGTGGCTTATCAATTTTATGATCATAACTTTGTAACAAAATAACCCCTGTTTTGGGTACATATGCAATAGCATTTATTATACTTTTATATATACTTTAAATCCTTTAGAGTGCTCCCACAACCCCCCTGTTTTGATATTATATATATATATATATATATATATATATATATATATATATATATATATATATATATATATATATCAATGTTTCATAGACCAGCACTCCCTTTGATGTGAAACAATTAATCTTTTATTGCATCTTTAAAGATACTCACCTGGAAGATTATATATATGTATATATATATATATATATATATATATATATATATATATATATATATATATATATATATATATATATATATATATATATATATATATATATATATATATATATATATATTTGCAAACCATCTTCACATTTCTACACATTTTACTCTTGTCTTCCTGTGTTCACCATATTGGTCATTGTCAAAGTAATTAGTAAAGTCTCATCATAGACTGCAGTAAAATGATGGTGTATAAAGGTATAGGATCTATTATTCAGAATGCGTGGACCCAGGGTTTTATGGATAATGGATTTTTTTGTAATTTGGATCTACATATCTTAAGTCTGCTAAAAATCATTTAAATGTTAAATAAACCCAATAAGATTGTTATGCCACTGATTCATGCAATTTAGTTATATCAAGTACAAGTTGCTGTTTTATTATTACTGAAAATATTTTTTTATATTAGATTTCAATTAAAAACTAGGATGGCCTTCCCATATTTCAGAGTTGTCTGGATATCAGGTTTCCAAATACTATACTCTATATATATATAATATTATATTAAACCTGCACAATCTTTGTTTTAACTCACCTGTGCAAAATAAACATGTTCATAAAGAAATCCTACCTGAAGATTTCCATTAGCAAACGGATCAAAACTACGATTGCTAAATATACAGTGGGCTCTGCACCAACTCATCTAATGATGCAAGCGAAATCTGTGCATCGTATGAAATAATGCATCTGACATTCTGTTTAATTTTGGCTGTCTCTCAAATGACAATGTGAGTGATAAACTATGTGTGATTGTAGGCACCCACAATCAAAATTAGGAGCTGTAATCACATCTAATAATCCTGCTTTCAGCAATGCATGTTGAACAAGATTTCTTAGATGCCTATACTCCAGCCCATCTGCTAGGATGGCATTGTGCCGGTTAATACATTTATCTATTTAACCAAGCTATAGGTGCCAATTGCCAGCAAAGCGAATGTAAGAGGTGCAGGATTTAAAGAAAAAAAAAGAGATTAGGAATCAATTTCCTGGAAATACTGTAAATTACAGTCAACCAGTACGCTGCAAAAAAAATATATATATATATATTTGCAAACCATCTTCAAATTTCTACACATTTTACTCTTGTCTTCCTGTGTTCACCATATTGGTCATTGTCAAAGTAATTAGTAAAGTCTCATCATAGACTGCAGTAAAATGATGGTGTATAAAGGTATAGGATCTATTATTCAGAATGCGTGGACCCAGGGTTTTATGGATAATGGATTTTTTTGTAATTTGGATCTTCATATCTTAAGTCTGCTAAAAATCATTTAAATGTTAAATAAACCCAATAAGATTGTTATTCCACTGATTCATGCAATTTAGTTATATCAAGTACAAGTTGCTGTTTTATTATTACTGAAAATAACTTTTTTATTTAGATTTCAATTAAAAACTGGGACGGCCTTCCCATATTTCAGAGTTTTCTGGATATCAGGTTTCCAAATACTATACTGTATATATATATATATATATATATATATATATATATATATATATATATATATTATATTATATTATACCTTTGTTTAAGCTCATCTGTGCAAAATAAACATGTTCATAAAGAAATCCTACCTGAAGATTTCCATTAGCAAACGGATCAAAACTACGATTGCTAAATATACAGTGGACTCTGCACCAACTCATCTAATGATGCAAGCGAAATCTGTGCATCGTATGAAATAATGCATCTGACATTCTGTTTAATTTTGGCTGTCTCTCAAATGACAATGTGAGTGATAAACTATGTGTGATTGTAGGCACCCACAATCAAAATTAGGAGCTGTAATCACATCTAATAATCCTGCTTTCAGCAATGCATGTTGAACAAGATTTCTTAGATCTCAATAATTTCTCCAAGACATGCTATTCAATAAAAAATATATATTTTATTCACATCAGTAGTTAAAAAACATGTATAGTATTCCCTCTAACGCCTAACGCGTTTCATGCTTACCCAGCACTTAGTCATAGGCAGAATCCAACTAGTCTCTCTTGCTCAGTTCCTTAAGTACTAGCACATATAGTCCCTCCCCTTAATAAAACCAATCACATACATATGTTACAAGTGCCATATATCATCCAATGGACTACAGGCTTTGTTCAAATACAATGATCTATATGTTAGATAATACATGTTACAGGGCATATACAAAAATATAATTCACAAATAATCGTAAGAAAATATAATTAAATATAGCAAGTCACATCAAATGTATAATTGAGGCCTAGTGGCAACCTGGTTTGTAGGTGAACCTACAAACCAGGTTGCCACTAGGCCTCAATTATACATTTGATTGCCAGCAAAGCGAATGTAAGAGGTGCAGGATTTAAAGAAAAAAAAAGAGATTAGGAATCAATTTCCTGGAAATACTGTAAATTACAGTCAACCAGTACGCTGCAAAAATTCAGCTTTATTTAATGCATCCCACTTGTTGACCAGTCCCTTAAAAAAGAGAAAGTGATTCATATTATGCATTCAACAACAGAAAGGTACCATAAAAATTGATGACTGTGGTATTAGATGCCAAAAGATTTTCTCTTCCCTTCTTGAAAAGGTGCCAGGGATTGTAAATGCCATGAAAGAACAAATACAGCCATTAAATATTGTAGTAAAGCCGGATCATTCCAAGGGCTAATGGATTAGATTTATCATGTGCTACAGCCAAATGGACACCATATTATGTACATATTTTTGTACAGACATTAGTACAACTAACCAGAGGCATGGTAGTGCAGGATAACGCAATATTGGGCCATATCCTCCAGCCCCATTTGCTGCCCCTCTATAAAATAAACAACAACACATTTATCAAATAACCTTTTGTAAAAAGCAGACTCATCCATCAGATATTAAGCAGCATCATACTCTTGTATATGTTTTCTCTGGGGGGTGGATTTGAAATACAGAGCAGTACAACAACAGCCCCAAGATTTAAGTTTTACAACTATTACTAAACAGTTACAAAATACATGCTATTTACTATAAAAAGTCTAAATAATACACTGTATAAGTGTATTTCATTTTTGTAGTAAATTGGTACAGAATGAGGGTAAGGGCACACAAAGCACTTTGGTTACTGGGAATTGAAATGGCTTGAGAGCTTGCTGTTACTAATATCAATAAAGTTATGATTTTTACGTTAGTGATGTGTGGGCCAGCCTGAAGCCCACTGGTAGGTGTCGTTTGAGCCAACTTCCACACAATCTTGGTGGCCGCAAGCAGGTTCGGGATGAACTTTACAATGAGCCCATCCTGCCCATCCTACAATGCCCCTTTTCCAACTCCCGGCTGCACTTTATATAGGCTGACGCCTGCATGCCCAACCCCTTCCATTATTTCAGACAGGGCAGGCTTAGGCCTAATACTAATGAGGCTTGCAGGCTAGGGGTAGGTGCAGATCAGTTTGTTTCGGGTGTGGGTGAAAAATTTTGTTGACTCAGACATCACTTTTTTACACCACTTTTATTATATTTTCAATCAAAACTTTTAGCCTGGCTAACACGACAAAGCACCTTTACCTGTAGCCACCACTACAAAATATTTGCCCTTGCAGAGATGTATTGCTGGTGAATGAATTGGAAACACTGTCGGTTGCATTTCTCAGATGATTATCACCTGAAAAACACATAAGGGCGGATTTATCAAGGGTTGAAGTGAATTCGATGGAATTTTCAAAGTAAAAAAAATTTGAAATTCAAATTAATTTTTTGAATACTTCGACCATCAAATAGGATACTATGACTTTGAATTTACTTCGACTTCGATTCGAAGTAAAAATCGTTCGACTATTTGACCATTCGATAATCGAAGTACTGTCTCTTTAAAAAAACTGTACTTCAATACTTCGCCAACTTAAGCCTGCCGAAGTGCTGTTAGCCTATGGGGACCTTCCAGAGCAATTTTCTACGTTCTTTGTATTCGAAGAAAAATAGTTCGAAACGTACGATTCGAAGTACGGTCAGAGTGCGATCGTACCATCGTACTAGGATCGGAATACGATTGTATGATGAATAAAATCCTCCGACTTCGAATGTCGGAGGATTCTATTCGACGGTCGAATTTCGAAGTATTTTCCACTTCGAAATTCAACCCTTGATAAATCTGCCCCATAGTGAGGCCTTACATGGCAATAATCATGCCCCTACATGGGTGATTCTAACTATAAAGCACAACAGTATATTGCAAGCAAAAGCCATCAAGATGCACCAGGCGCCTTTGCTCTTTTTGTAGAAAGTTAAAGCAATATTACCTTTGCCAAGTTATTCATATACAATCATTCATGTTATTTTAATGTTCTGCAAAATTCTGAAATTCAAGACCTTCTCCAAATGTGGTATTGTTCGGTATTTTATATATGGATGTAAATGTATTTGTACAGTGGCATAAATGTAGATATGGTTTCACACATACAGAGGAGCACTGTCAGACAGAGATAACACAATGACTAATGAATACACAATTAGTGAAAGAAAGAAGGAAAACAATTATAGGCTTTAACCCTTTAAGTGCCACAGAACGTAGAATCTACGTTCTGTGGAAAAGTAACTTGAAATGCCACAGAACGTAGATTCTACGTTCTGCAGCACTTCCGGGTTCAGAAGCGGAGGAGCGGCTGTTAGAGCCGCTCGCTCCGTTCCTGCTCGATCCCCTGCCCCTAGACAACGAGCAGAGCAGGGGATCGAGTGGCCCCTGGGGCGCGATCGCCCAGGGGCCCAAAAACAGCAGCAGGCACGTGCTACTTACGTGTCCTGCTGCTGCAGCCTACACCGCGCCGGAGATCTCCGCCCCCACAGCACAGAGACACAGAAGACGTCGCAGATTTCTTCCAGGGCCTCTTCCTGATCGTGTGCAACAGTCTCCAGCGACTTTTTCAGGTTAGTGCAACAATTACACACACAAACACACCAACACACACTTATTACAGTAATACACACTTAGATTCACACTTACACACACTTACACATACATTTTTGGGGATTGGGGGGGTCACTTACACTCACTGCACTTACACACACGTGCACACGCGCACATAACATGTAATTTACCATTTGTACACACGCACACGCACATACATGGCATTGTGGCTTTTTTTTTTTTTTTTTTATCGCATCGTCTCTTTTTTTGGCTGAAAAAAATGTTTTATTGCCATTACGAATAGCGTATTCGCTAACCGTACTGTGCAATATCTTTTTTATGTTATTTCGGTGATTATATTGCAATTTTGGGTATTTTGGTGCATTTTTAGCCATTTTATTGAATTTTTAGCCATTTTATTGCATTTTCAGCTCTGCGTATGTTGTGTTCACTTGTTTCTAGACGTATAACCTGTTTGGCCCAGCTAAAATATTCAAACTGTGATTCTGATGGCCGATAACACTAGTCTGGAAAAAAAACATTGATTTTTGTGGTTTTATTGGATTTTTTTGCATTTCACTCTTTACTGCCTTATTTTGTTTTACCTTGTAAATTTTATCTACTATATATCCATTTGGGGGTCTCTGTGTGCCACATAGTTTGGTATATCTATGCATATTGGGCATCAAAGTGTTCAGTAGACCCCTGGCGTTCATATTTAGGATGTTTATGCTGATACGTTACGAAATGTGGGGCATATAATGCGGTAGAATTCAAGCTTTGTGACGATTTTCATAAATTTGATAAAAACCGTTACGTTCAGCATTGCTTTGCAGTTTGGCAGTTTGCAGTAGAAACACTTATTTACCCATATTGGATTCGTCAGAATGTGTACTTTCTGAAAATATATGGTTTTCTGGGGTCTCTGTACTGTTATGGGGGTCTAATGTCGCATAATACACATACCAGGTGCTCATATTGCAGCAGCCAGCGCGTCAGCCGTGAAAATGTATATACACTATTGTCATTTGGGGGTCTCTGTGCGCCACATAGTTTGGTATATCTATGCATATTGGGCATCAAAGTGTTCAGTAGACCCCTGGCGTTCATATTTAGGATGTTTTATGCTGATACGTTACGAAATGTGGGGCATATAATGGGGTAAAATTCAAGCTTTGTGACGATTTTCAGAAATTTGATAAAAACCGTTATGTTCAGCATTGGTTTGCAGTTTGGCAGTTTGCAGTAGAAACACTTATTTACCCATATTGGATTCGTCAGAATGTGTACTTTCTGAAAATATATGGTTTTCTAGGGTCTCTGTACTGTTAGGGGGGTCTAATGTCGCATAATACACACACCAGGTGCTCATATTGCAGCAGCCAGCGCGTCAGCCGTGAAAATGTATATACACTATTGTCATTTGGGGGTCTCTGTGCGCCACATAGTTTGGTATATCTATGCATATTGGGCATCAAAGTGTTCAGTAGACCCTGGCGTTCATATTTAGGATGTTTTATGCTGATACGTTACGAAATGTGGGGCATATAATGGGGTAAAATTCAAGCTTTGTGACGATTTTCAGAAATTTGATAAAAACCGTTATGTTCAGCATTGCTTTGCAGTTTGGCAGTTTGCAGTAGAAACACTTATTTACCCATATTGGATTCGTCAGAATGTGTACTTTCTGAAAATATATGGTTTTCTGGGGTCTCTGTACTGTTAGGGGGGTCTAATGTCGCATAATACACACACCAGGTGCTCATATTGCAGCAGCCAGCGCGTCAGCCGTGAAAATGTATATACACTATTGTCATTTGGGGGTCTCTGTGCGCCACATAGTTTGGTATATCTATGCATATTGGGCATCAAAGTGTTCAGTAGACCCCTGGCGTTCATATTTAGGATGTTTTATGCTGATACGTTACGAAATGTGGGGCATATAATGGGGTAGAATTCAAGCTTTGTGACGATTTTCAGAAATTTGATAAAAACCATTATGTTCAGCATTGCTTTGCAGTTTGGCAGTTTGCAGTAGAAACACTTATTTACCCATATTGAATTCGTCAGAATGTGTACTTTCTGAAAATATATGGTTTTCTGGGGTCTCTGTACTGTTAGGGGGGTCTAATGTTGCATAATACACGCACCGGGTGCTTATATTGCAGCAGCCAGCGCGTCAGCTGTGAAATTGTATATACACTATTGTCATTTGGGGGTCTCTGTGCGCCACATAGTTTGGTATATCTATGCATATTGGGCATCAAAGTGTTCAGTAGACCCCTGGCATTCATATTTAAGATGTTTCATGCTGATAAGTTACGAAATGTGGGGCATATAATGGGGTAAAATTCAAGCTTTGTGACGATTTTTAGAAATTTGATAAAAACCGTTATGTTCAGCATTGCTTTGCAGTTTGGCAGTTTGCAGTAGAAACACTTATTTACCCATATTGGATTCGTCAGAATGTTTACTTTCTGAAAATATATGGTTTTCTGGGGTCTCTGTACTGTTAGGTGGTCTAATGTCGCATAATACACACACCGGGTGGTTATATTGCAGCAGCCAGCGCGTCAGCCGTGAAAATGTCTATACATATTGTCATTTGGGGGTCTCTGTGCGCCACATAGTTTGGTATATCTATGCACATTGGGCATCAAACTGTTTAGTAGACCCATATGTTTATATTTAGGATGCTTTATGCTGGTAATGATACATGGACAATACGATGCTGGAAAGTTGAAGCTTTGAGGCAATTTCCAGATATTTCACCAAAACCGCCAAATTTGGCAAAGCCTTTGCGACTCAGTAGTTTGGAGCAGAAAGGCATGGGTACCCATTTTAGATTCTGTAGAATGTGTACTTTCCAAAAATATATGGGGTTGGGGGGTAAACACATATTACTGTGTTTTTACCCCACAAAAATGCAGTCAATGTGTTGATTTTTCATTAGCTGAAGTTACCCACCGGACAATTTGTATGTGCTAACTTCATTTTGGGGCCTCTAAATGCCATATACTTTGGTAAACTTATGAACAATGACCACCAAAATGTTCAGAGGAACCCTGGCAATCATATTTAGGGTGCTTTTTCTTAGTACGTAATGACACATGGGTGATATGGTGCTGGGAAGTTGAAGCTTTGAGGCAATTTTCAGATATTTCACCAAAACCGACAACTTTGGGAAAGCCTTGCGACTCAGTAGTTTGGAGCAATAAGGCATGGGTACCCATTTTAGATTCTGTAGAATGTGTACTTTCCAAAAATGTATGGGTTTGGGGGGTAAACATATATTTCTGTGTTTTTACCCCACAAAAATGCAGTCAATGTGTTGATTTTTCATTAGCTGAAGTTACCCACGGGACTGTTTGTATGCGCTAACTTCATTTTGGGGCCTCTAAATGCCAGATACTTTGGTAAACCTATGAACAATGGCCACCAAACTGTTCGGAGGAACCCTGGCAATCATATTTAGGGTGCTTTTTCTTAGTACGTAATGACACATGGGTGATATGGTGCTGGGAAGTTGAAGCTTTGAGGCAATTTTCAGATATTTCACCAAAACCGACAATTTTGGGAAAGCCTTGCGACTCAGTAGTTTGGAGCAATAAGGCATGGGTACCCATTTTAGATTCGGTAGAATGTGTACTTTCCAAAAATGTATGGGTTTGGGGGGTAAACATATATTTCTGTGTTTTTACCCCACAAAAATGCAGTCAATGTGTTGATTTTTCATTAGCTGAAGTTACCCACGGGACTGTTTGTATGCGCTAACTTCATTTTGGGGCCTCTAAATGCCAGATACTTTGGTAAACCTATGAACAATGGCCACCAAACTGTTCGGAGGAACCCTGGCAATCATATTTAGGGTGCTTTTTCTTAGTACGTAATGACACATGGGTGATATGGTGCTGGGAAGTTGAAGCTTTGAGGCAATTTTCAGATATTTCACCAAAACCGACAACTTTGGGAAAGCCTTGCGACTCAGTAGTTTGGAGCAATAAGGCATGGGTACCCATTTTAGATTCGGTAGAATGTGTACTTTCCAAAAATGTATGGGTTTGGGGGGTAAACATATATTTCTGTGTTTTTACCCCACAAAAATGCAGTCAATGTGTTGATTTTTCATTAGCTGAAGTTACCCACGGGACTGTTTGTATGCGCTAACTTCATTTTGGGGCCTCTAAATGCCAGATACTTTGGTAAACCTATGAACAATGGCCACCAAACTGTTCGGAGGAACCCTGGCAATCATATTTAGGGTGCTTTTTCTTAGTACGTAATGACACATGGGTGATATGCTGCTGGGAAGTTGAAGCTTTGAGGCAATTTTCAGATATTTCACCAAAACCGACAACTTTGGGAAAGCCTTACGACTCAGTCGTTTGGAGCAATAAGGCATGAGTACCCATTTTAGATTCGGTAGAATGTGTACTTTCCAAAAATGTATGGGTTTGGGGGGTAAACATATATTTCTGTGTTTTTACCCCACAAAAATGCAGACAATGTGTTGATTTTTCATTAGCTGAAGTTACCCACGGGACTGTTTGTATGCGCTAACTTCATTTTGGGGCCTCTAAATGCCAGATACTTTGGTAAACCTATGAACAATGGCCACCAAACTGTTCGGAGGAACCCTGGCAATCATATTTAGGGTGCTTTTTCTTGGTGCATAACGATACATGGGTGATATGGTGCTGAGAAGTTGAAGCTTTGAGGCAATTTTCAGATATTTCACCAAAACCGACAATTGTGGGAAAGCCTTGCGACTCAGTAGTTTGGAGCAGAAAGGCATGGGTACCCATTTTAGATTCTGTAGAATGTGTACTTTCCAAAAATATATGGGTTTTGGGGGGTAAACATATATTTCTGTGTTTTTACCCCACAAAAATGCAGTCAATGTGTTGATTTTTCATTAGCTGAAGTTACCCACGGGACTGTTTGTATGCGCTAACTTCATTTTGGGGACTCTAAATGCCAGATACTTTGGTAAACTTATGAACAATGGCCACCAAAATGTTCAGAGGAACCCTGGCAATCATATTTAGGGTGCTTTTTCTTAGTACGTAATGACACATGGGTGATATGGTGCTGGGAAGTTGAAGCTTTGAGGCAATTTTCAGATATTTCACCAAAACCGACAACTTTGGGAAAGCCTTGCGACTCAGTAGTTTGGAGCAGAAAGGCATGGGTACCCATTTTAGATTCAGTAGAATGTGTACTTTCCAAAAATATATGGGTTTGGGGGGTAAACATATATTTCTGTGTTTTTACCCCACAAAAAATGCAGTCAATGTGTTGATTTCTCAGTAGCTGAAGTAAAGTCCTGAACAATTTGGATGTGCTAACTACATATTGGTGTCTCTAAATGCCAGATACTTTGGTAAACCTATGCATAATGGGTATCAAACTGTTCAGTGGACCCCTGGCAATCATATTTCAGGTGCTTTTTCTTGGTACCTAATATAGTTTGGGATATGCGGAGCAGCAAAATAAAACCTTTGAAATGATTTTTCAGAATTTTGAATTTTTTGTTGAAAAACCGCTATGTTCAGACAAGCTTTTATGTTTGGTAGTTGGGAGTAAAGAGACATAGTTACCCATTTTGTAATCGGCAGAATGTGTACTTTTCAAAAATGTATGGTTTTCTGGGGTAAACCTACGGTTTCAGGATTTTTTGCCTTGGAATCTAAAGCATGCCGTTTTCTGCCTTAGTGCTTTCAAAATTTGGTAATATACTGCCGGGAGTTTTTGCTGTACAGAAATCCTAAATCTCCCTAAAACTATACATATCTGGTATTGGCACGTTCGAGAGACATAAGGCTTTCCAAATCAGTTGGATTTTCATCCGTAAAATGAAATATTTTTCTGGTATAAATTGATATACGATGAAAAATGGTAATTTTTCATTTTTTTTTGGTATTTAGCACTATAAATTTTTTTGCACAGGTGTAAATACATGAAAACTCAGGCAGATTTAGAAAGCTCAGTTTCTACCGAAAAAAACAATGTATAGTTTTCCTAGGTAAACTATAGGTTTCCCCTCAGAAAATGCCCCTAAAGTGAGAGAGCACAAAATGTTTCAAAAACGGCTGGCATTTCGCGTAACCAAAATGTGAAATTCTGCTGGCACTTAAAGGGTTAATGATAGGTTTTGCTTGTGAATATTTTGTTATTAATTTGATTATGTATGACTTAGACTAACATGCATTCAGATATTTGTTGGCATGCTATACTGTAGATAGTTGGATACAGCCGAATGTACCAAGCCAAGGATCAGTATTATGATGTTCATCATCTACAGTATAGTTCATCTTAAACTCTCATTAACCACCTGTTGCATGGTTTTGTAAGTATGAGCTGAGCCAGAGCACAAGAGCCTCGCCCTGATGAACACTTTCTTTGTAACCAAACCCTCTAGTGGTGATTTCCCAACACAGCCAACTTGCTGCCATCTTCTTTTATTCTCTTGACAATTCTGTAGAGCAAATTTACACTACAGAAACCTCAGTATAGAAATTCTTCCTTAAGCCTTAAGAAAAAAGATTTTTGGCTTGGTGCTCCTCAAACAGTACCCTGGAAGTCAAAACTTGCATCCAAATTGCTTTCACACACATGAGCATTCTTGGGAAAATGCTGAATTGTGTTTAGAAAACATGGTTATTTGCAACCAAAATCACACTTTGCACATTGCACTTGCTTAAACAACCCTTACAGTGTTTGGTTGTGTAGGTATGCTGTTAAGAACACTTTTTTCATCACTGAAATAGATTTATCAAAAGTTGAAATTAATTTTCAAAGTAAAAAAATTCGTCCAACTTCGATTCGAATTTGAAAAAACTTCAAAATTCGAAAGTCGAGTGTTTTTGAAGTACTGTCTCTATAAAACTTCGACTTCAACATTCAGCCACCTAAAAACTGCCGAAGTGCTGTTTTAGCCTATGGGAGACCTCCTAGAACCTGTATGGAGGCAATTGAGCGAGTTTGGGAGATCGAAGGTCAAATCGAAGTAGATTGAAGTAGCGCTACTTCGAATCGTACGATTCGAAGTAGGACCACTTTGACCTCAAAAAACTTCGACCTTCACCATTCGAAAAATATGCCCCTTCATGTTATTGCTACTTTTTATTACTGTCTTTCTATTTAGGCCTTTCATATACCAGTCTCTAATTCAAATCAATGCATAGTTACTAGGGTCCAAATTTCAGCATATTGCTGAAATTGCAAACTGGAGAGTTGCCGAATAAAAAGCTAAATAATACAATAACCACAAATAATAAAAAATCAAAATGAATTGCAAATCTTTTCATCATAAAAAAAGTTAATTTAAAGGTGCAAAACCCCTTTAGAGGGACAAACAGTCATTTCCTTCCCATGTTTCTAAAGTTGAGAACTTGTTATTGCAAGGTGGCAAGGCCTGAATGTCACTGATAAGTTTCTATGTGATGGTGCCTTGTGGGTATAACTATTTTAAATAAAGCTATACAAAGATATAGTGCATATTTTAATATGCCTATAACATATAGTGGCTAATGATGAGCAAATTTATTTGCCAGCCATGGATTTGCAGCAAAATTCCGAATTTCTATTTTTTTTGTGAAACTATGGCAAAAATGCACCGCTGAAACAAAAAAGTTGCCATAAGAAAAATGCCCATTGTCTTGAATGCATTTGGAGCGAGAAAAATTGTTGCACGAGTAAAAACGCCCATTGACAGATTCACTTATCACTAATAGTGGCAAATATCAAAGTTTTGGAAAATATTTGTCTACAAGATCTAGATTTGATGTTGCACAGCAAGCAAGTTGCCATTGTGCTGAGTTTCTGCTATAAAAATCCGAAATCTGATTTGTATTTGAGCAGTGTAAGGTGCAAGCACACATCTGTTCCCATTAGTTCCTAAAATATTAAAGCAAACTGACTTGCAGAAAACTAAATGGCACTATTTAGACAACAGTAGTTGGAAAAGACATCTGGCAAGTGCAGTCAAAGTTTTTAGCGATTTATCTTTAGTAGTGGTACTCAGAAAAGCACATTTTTGTTTCTTGGAAAACAGGCATCAAATGTTTCCTTAAAGCACAGGAGACATTAGAACTTAACGGCTCAGTTATATATAGACAATACTGTATGAGATTCAGACTCTACTACTCTACGCTACGTGAAACTTCTTTGTGATAAAAAATCCCAGGCAAACTAGAGCAGATGCATTAGAGGAAATAGGTAGTTTGGTTTGTCAAGATACCCAAAATAAACATACTTATTTTTGTGTCAAGCCAATCAGAGGCAATTTTCTATGGTCAGGAAACCTCTTCAAATTGAAAGAGGATGCAGTTGGAAAAAACAGGGAGAATACCATCTACATAGTGGTGTAGGCTTCACTTTGCTCAGCAAAAGATATAAAATATAAACCATTTGCGGCAAAGCTTCTATATTTGCTACATTCTGTGCCTGGCAATTGCAAAGGTGGATTCTAATTGAGTATTTGCTGATTAGACTTTTGAGGCTCAACAGAAATACAGCTAAATGTTTCATTCATGGCTACAATGAGTTCAGACAAATGCAAGTGCCACTACACCCTTACATTTCTTGCAGAATAGTCAAGATATTAACTAAACTACATTATCTATATCGATATCTTTATGGTACAACCCTGTACAGGTTGTTAAAAACCTAGTAAGTTGTCTTCTCAAGTTCCCTTTGGAAAACCATAGCTTTTCTAGACCTGTTTTGGGCAAATGTTATAAATCAGAAAGTTAGCAACAGGTAACCCATACAAACCAATCAGTAGGTAACATTTGTGGCCACCTGTTTGAAAGCAACCATCTCAGTGGTTGCTATAGAATACTCTATCTGCTGTAAGCTTTAATTATCCTCTCTATTGAGTTGATCCTGTCTTGCACTGTGTTCCTTGCCTACATGTGATATCAAGACAAGACTGCCCTGCCACACCTGATCTTGGATCAGTCCAGCTGAATCTTTATCCCAGTACAATTGTATAGTTCCTGACCAGTAATTTTCATCATCACTCAAGTGTTAGGTCTCTTACAGAAGAGCGTTTTTACCTGCGCTCCCCTGTGTTCCGTTTTTCTGCGTTCAGCCGCAGGGGAGCGCAGGGATAGACGCATTACATTTTTTCCAATGGGGCTGTACTCACACAGTCGCTTGTAGGTGCCCTAACGCAGGAAAAATGCAGCATGTTGCGTCTCAACCTGCGTTTGGCGCCTACACGCACCTGTGTGAGTACAGCCCCATTGAAAAAAATGTAATGCGTCTATCCCTGCGCTCCCCTGCGGCTGAACGCAGAAAAACGGAACGCAGGGAGCGCAGGTAAAAACGCTCGTCTGTAAGAGCCCTTAGAGGGCTCAGCTGGAAGTCAAAGGTGGTCACTAGTTGTCGAATATAATGGATTTTATTAATTCTTAATGGAAAAAAAATCTTCTGTTTCTGACAGATCAGATTTTTCTCACCAGTATTTTTTGTCAAGTTGCTTTCCTCTTGATTCATAACCCTAAACCTTGTGTAACGTGAGAAACATTTTTGGGTGCTACAATAAATAAATGAGGGGAAAAAAGAGTCAAGAAATGATTTGCAACCAACGTCGGACTGGATGTCCCACTGGGACTGCTATCTCAGGGGCACCCACCAGGCCCGAACCCCATTTGGGTCCTCCACAAGCTGATGCCACAACTGACGCCGTCCGTTTTTTCCGGAAAAAAAAATTTGACGCAGGCGAATTTTTGCCGCGAATTCTCGCGGGCGTTTCGCGAATTTATTCGCTGGTGGCGAATCGCGCAAATTCACAGCAAATTCGCGCCTGGCGAATAAATTCACCCATCACTACCAGAGTGCAATTAGGCCCACAAGGGCTAGGGGTTTTTCCCGGTGTCCCACCAGCCCAGTCAGACCCTGTCATTATTTAAAATGTCATCTTTGCGAATGTTTAGCGCGGCTCGCGATGTAAAATCATTCAATGGCAAATAAAACATTGTGCATTATCGCTAAGCAAAGGTTTAGCATTAACACCTGCTCTGGAGTTTCTTTAAATATTTTTTAGCAAAAAAACGTTGTGATTGCAAAATGTAATTATATACACTGAGAATGTTTACAAAAGCCATTTAGTCTCAAACTTTGCGATAAAGTCATTTGAACTTTCCGCACCGTACAACAGCATGCTCATTATCATAATAAAACTTCGTTGCACCCTTCTGTAGTTAGAAATATAATAACTTTACATGATCAAATATCAAATTTACTGAAACGAAGCTCAGATTTTTGTCAATTAAACAACTAATTATTTTAGTCCCCATAATAACAGAAATATAAGCCCCATTTCCCAGTCACCAGATATTATTAAAGAATTCAATTACAGTAAAAAATAAAGTCTCAAAATGTCACCATCGGCATATATTAATTGTGCGTCTGAAGAATAATTAGCCGCAGACACATCTGACATTTTTGTCATTAATCTGAGCAAGCATTTTAATCTTTAAACAAAAGTCCTATGTGACCAAGATTGCAACTAACAGTTTTAATAGCTTACATTTATAAAACCAACAGTCTCCATTAGGCATGTCAAGGAAGTTGGCGTTGACTGAACATAAGACGGAATTTTGGCTAACACGATTGACAGCACTAGAAAATATTGCTTTCTGTTAGCAATGTTTTGCAAACTGCCTTTTACTTAAAAACAAGCGGAAACTGACAATAGTTACACGTGCCTTGGAATGAAAACTCTCCAGTGGAACTGTTTAGAACTTGTCACCATTCAAACGATGAATCTAAATATTCTAGATTTGTTAAATAGTCTGATATTCTATAAATATTCTATATTTCACATTTATTTCAACCATTTTTTAAATTTCAACAAGGTACTAACAATTTAACCATTTGGAAAGAAATCACTTGTTAATAGATGGTGTATGTTAGTTTATGACTGAAGCTTTCCAATTACAGGGACACATAGGTTTAATATGCACCTATGGCTTTACATCCCTACCCTTCCTCCTTTTCCCTAGTTGCTGGGCAAAAGCCGATGTATCTAGTTAAAGTATTCACCCATCCAGTTATCCAAGAGGTGTAATGACCACTTCCTACCACACTTCTATATCGTTTTTGGAAAAGGGTGGATCTTCCTCTTTGGCTGCTGGTGTCCTAACCATTTGGATGTGCCCATTGAGCCTGGGTACACCAAGACCCAGTAAAGCCATTGCCCTAAAGGGACCAGCACCTTTAGTGTCTGAGTCAGGGGACCAGGGAACCCCGTGAACGAGGTTAGCTAGAGACAGGTTATATCTGTTATAGACTGTCTAGGAGAGTGAGATAGAGAGTTCAGATAGCAAGAGCAGCTTTGTGCTCCATCAAGGATCTGTAGCAGGGAGTAGCTTCCCAAGGCTCCTAGATTGCCTTTAGTGAAGGGACCAAAGTTTTAAGGACCAGTAACACTAATTTTTTTCAAGTTCAAAATTCACTCTACCCTTATCCACCTGCAGATCTGTCTCTCAGAAATGGTACTATGTTCAATGCTTGATAAAAAAAATAGCATTATCAAACACAGCTTCCGGATGTACTCTGTCTTTCCCAAAAGGCGAAAAGGCAACTGCAAGATCCGATGTGCATTGCTCAACATCTCCTCCTTGTCAGCCTTCTAAACCGGAAATTAGTTTTGGCTGGGGACAGTGTAACTTCTTTGGCATCATTTATTTCTATTGCCCTGCACTGGTAAAACTGATGTGTTTGCTTCAGAAATACTACTATAGTTCATATAAACAAGCTGCTGAGTAGCAACGGCAGAAATTGAAAAAATGCTATATGGAACAGGTTAAATAGTGGATAACAGATAACATTATGTTCTACAGAGCTTATCTGCTATCTGTTGTGTGACCTGAACCTTTTCTCCTTTGAATGGCTGCCCCCATTGCTACACACCAGCTGATTTATATAAAATATAGTAGAGTTTCTGAAGCAAACACCAGTTTTACCTGAACTTTTTGATGTTACTGTTCCTTTAAACATTAAATAAACTCAATATGCTGGTTTCGCCTCTTAGTTTGAGACAAATACAAGGTACTGTTTAATTATTACAGAGAAAAAGGAAATGCTTTTTAAAAATTTGATTATTTGGATACAATGGACTCTACAAGAAAAGACTGTAACTCAGAGCTTTCTGGAATGGGTATCCAGATAACAGATCCCATACCTTTACTTGTATGGATTTTAAGAGTATTAGTAATGAGTGAAAATAGCATTGCTGAAAAAAATGTGAAAACCTGATAAAATTCACAAAACTGCGGGAAACGATTTGAAATGGCAATTTTTTTTATTTTTTAAAATGTTACTAAATGTATTTGTCAATTATAGGTTTTCTGCATTTTTCCTCCTCAAAAAAGTTTTTTTTTCATCAAAAAGCATGGATAAATGCTAATAATTCCACACAATAAACAACACTAAGGGGCATATTTATCAAGGGTCAAATTTCGAATTGAAAAAACGTTGAAATTCAAATTCAAAAAGACTAACCGAAATTAAGTCAAAGTGTTCTTGGTCGAATAGGTCCATTTTCTATCTAATAGGTCCATAATCGGCTGAATTTGAATTGTAGGAATCGAAGGATTATCGCATTAGATCGAATTCGATTCAAAGATATCCCCCAAAAAAACTTTGATTTTTCCAAGTCCACCAATTGACTCCAAATAGGTTCTAGGAGGTCCTCCATAGGCTAAAACAGCAATTTGGCAGGTTTTAGATGGCGAATGGTCAAAGTCGAATTTTTAAAGAGACAGATAAATTGAGATATTCAAATTTTAAAAAAAATTTCAAATTCAAATCGAATTTGGACTATTCCCTAGTCGAAGTACACAAAAAATAGCTTGAAAATTCTAATTTTTTTCATTCGAAAATTCACCTCAACCTTTGATAAATCTGCCCCTAAGTTTGCCCACTTTTTGTCAAAAACAGCAGTATGGCCATCTTTCTCATCGGGAATCCCAAGGTTTAAATACCCTTTTGATTCTATACGATCTATTGATTGCTAATGTATTCTTCATTTCAGAAAGGCTTTAAAGTAAAAGATGTAAGGTTCCTATATGGCTTTGACTATTCTGACATGCGTAAAAAATTTTTTGAAGCAGCAGATTTTTTCCGGCCGAATTTTCACCCCAAATTTATTAGTTGGCAGCAAAACACGGAAATTCACTGCAAATTCGCGTCTGCTGATATGTATTTGCTAAGGGATGCACCGGATCCATTTTTTTTGGATTCGGCCGAACCCCCGAATACTTCGTGAAAGATTTGGCCAAATACCGAACCGAATCCTAATTTGCATATGCAAATTATTGATGGGAAGGGGAAATGTTTTACTTCCTTGTTTTGTGACAAAGAGTCATGCAATTTCCCTCCCGCCCCTAATTTGCAAATGCAAATTAGGATTCGGATTCCGTTCGACCAGTCAGAAGGATTAGGCCGAATCCGAATCCTGCTGAAAAAGGCAGAATCCTGGCCGAATCCTGGATTTGGTGCATCCCTAGTATTCGCCCATTACTAGTTAGTTGTCCATTGCCCACTACATAAGAAATAATATTATGGAGTCAAACTTGATTGAATATAAGCTTTCTTTCAACTACAGTGCAGCCTGATCGGAAATTTATTTTTCTGCCTTTAAAAAGTTGCAGAGAATTCATGAATAGCTTTCTCATTTACTCTGAGCATGAATGAACAAACACTAAAGAACAACCAATTAGCTAAATTAATTTTCATAGCTGGGTGGAAAGGAATTAAATTGGTTTGTCTCGGTTTGAAAGTATTTCATAGTGCTGTAATAGAACAGTGATATCCAATTTGTGACTCTCCAGCTGTCGCTGAAGTACATCTCCCAGCATCCTCTGACAGACAAATTATATTGATGTAATAACCCTAGAAATGTAAATATTAAGTAATATACAATCATTTCTAACCTATCCCTAATATTATGTATTTTACACCCCCCCCCCCCCGTTACACAAAAGCAGTAACTTTCAAGCTTGCTCTCTAAAGATATTGAATTGCATCTCTCAACACCCTATATGGAAGGATATAATGTTTAATATACTTTAGTATCCCCCCCCTTTAATTTAGTCACCTGGATTGCTCCCAATCTTAATTTATTCTTACAGTAGGACATTTTTACTGACTCGCAATTGATTTTTTAATAGAACTATCCTTCTTTAGACTCAAGGCACAGCCATTGGCAGTTGATGCCTCTTCATTTTTTTTGTATTATTGGGGATTGAAATAAATTTTCTGACATTTTTATGCAATGTTATATGACATTTTATGGGCTAAGATTTTATACCATTTAGAAACCATGTCAATTTGCAAAATGTGAATGTGAGACCATACATTTTTTTAATGCTGTGGATTAGTGATTGGTAAATTTATTCGGCAAGTGCGAATTCACGGTGAATTCCCGCGATTCGCCGGGCGAATAAAGTCGCAAAACCACAGTGAAAATTCGCCAGCGAAAATTCACTGGCATAAAAAAAAATGTGCGTCGGCATCCAAAAAGCAGATACCAGAGTCAAAAACGAGACACTGGCGCCGTTTTGCGAATTTTCACGAGAAATTCACAAATTTTTCGGCGAAGCAAAACACCTCAAATTTGCCCATCACTACTGTGGATAAATATTTATTTAATGTTATACACTGGCATGGAGATGGACCTCAAGAAATAATAACTGGCTTATCTACTAAAGGGGTGCAAAGTGAAAAAAGAGCATTATTCTTCTTTTTTTTTTTTACCCACAATGTAACTTTCCTTCCCAGAATTTCAGCAAAGCCGCACCCACTGCAATCACCCACTGTGACATAACAAATACTGTCTGAAATGTACAGAATCCATTATTTAACATTTTGGGGGCTAGCAATACTCCAACCTGACATGATAGATAACAGAATTATAAATTTCTCTGTAATAATAAAACAGTACCATGTACTTGATCCAGACTAAGATGTAATTAATACTTATTGAAGGCAAAACCAGCCTATTGAGTTTGGTTTATGTTTCAAATATTTTTTTTTTAGTAGATTTAGGGGCAGATTTATCAAGGGTCGAAGTGAAATTTCTAATTAAAAAAAATTGAATTTTGAGTTATTTTTTGTGTACTTCAACTAGGGAATAGTCCAAATTCGATTTGAATTTGAAAAAAAAATTTGAATATCGAAATTTATCATGTACCGTCTCTTGAAAAATTCGACTTCAACCATTTGGCAACTTTTTTTTCTTATGAGAAAAAACTTTGAATCCAATTTGACCGAACTTTGATTCGTATGATTCGAATTCAAATGAAAACCGCCTATTCACCTGGAAAAAAAAACGTAGACTTTTAAATAAATTTTGGTTGTTTTTTTTTATTCGAATTTCAACGTTTTGTAATTTGAAATTCGACCCTTGATAAATCTGGCCCCTAAAGTATGGAGATCCAAATTTCGGAAAGATCCCATAACTGTAACTGTGATATATATATATATATATTTATATATATATATATATATATATTGTATATAAAAAAATGCTGTAAATAATACGGAAATGGAGAGCAGTTTGCTGCAGCAGCTATAGCCTTACAAATTAATGTACTGATGAAATGAGATGGAATCCTAACTTTGTATGAAAAGGTCCTCAGATATTCTGCAATTACACCTTACACCCTGGAGCTCCACAAGGCCTTGGGAGTGGTGAGGGAATCTGGGGTAGTTTATAGCGAGAATATTGTGGAGAGACAGGTGCATAGACATAAATATTATATATACATTCCCTGGGCATTGCAGGGCAAGTTTTGCCAGTGTGTATATAAATTAAAGAGCTTACAAATCTTTCTTAATAATGAACATGAATACTGCTGATGCGAGGGAGAAGCCTCTGTGGTTCAACACATCAATATTTAATGAGTTAAAGATTGTGTATAGTGAACAAGTAAAAACACATAAATCTTAAGGCCACAAAAGGGCAAAATTAGCACCAGATTGAACACTAAAACACAGGCCGGGCTCAACAGATGTTTCTCCCTTAATTTACTTTAGCAGGATCCCATCCAGACAGGACTGCGTGCAGTATGATAATGAAACATTTAGATTCCTTTGCTTTCTGAGTTTTCTAAAAGATCATCACGTAGACGAGGCACAGAAAGGCGATGGGTAGAAACCTGCCTGCGCCGTGTATCAGCAATTCTATTGCGCTGCTAAAAATGCTACCTGCTACACTGATTAAGGAGAATTCCTAAAAATATCCAAGTTAGCTCAGTAAATCAACTTCTTACCAACTCTAAAACCAGCACAAGGATTATGCAAATCAGGGTTTTTAAAAAGATGGTATTGAATCAAAACCAACTTTGAAGAATCGTTATGAAGCAACATAAAAGCAGTATTATATTGCTTTTATAATGACACAGTACACAGGAATGAGATTTCTTATCCACAAAGCCATTTTCTAGAAAGCTTAAATAAATGATCGCCAACAAGTAGCTCGTGAGCAACATGTTGCTCTACAAACCCCTTGGATGTTGCTCCCAGTGGCCTCAAAGCAGGTGCTTATTTTTTAATTCCAGGCTTGGAGACAAGTTATTGTTGTATAAAAACCAGGTGCACTGCCAGAGTCTCAGTGTAGGTTGACAATCCACATAGGGGCTACCAAATGACTAATCAAAGCCCTTATTTGGCACCCCAAGAAAATTTTTCATGCTTGTGTTGCTCCCCAACTCCTTTTACTTCTGAATGTTGCTCACGGGTTCAAAAGGTTTGGGATCCCTGGCTTAAATTATGGGAAGTCCAACCCCACAGAGTAAATTTGAAGCAAATAATCTAGATATTTGCTAGAATGATTTCCCTTTTTCTCTGTAATATTAAAACTGTATCTTGTACTTGATCTCAATCTAATCGAATCTCTAAAAACCATATTGGTTTATTTAACGTTTAGAAATAAGGTGACCCGAATAACAGAAAAATCCTTTCTATGAAAACAACTCCAGATCCAAAGTATTCCAACATATAGATCTCATACCGTTACCATATAATTTAACAGCTGTGTGTAAAATCTATACAAAAGAAAAGGTGTTACATTTATATAATATTTATTTTATATAATCTCCTTTTACGTAAGATTTTATCAAATGTGAGATGCTGGTTCAATGGACTATTGCGGGTCTAGAGTGGTGTAAAAATATGACATTATTAACTTTGTAGCTTTATAAATATGAGCATTATTATTTTATAATGGATTACAGCTATTACAGAACGAGAATAATGGCATTAATTCAAGTGTGCCTTATCAAAGCATCATATACACATTTCCATGCCTTGTTTTACATCTGAAATGAATAGCATATTGAGTGTGCCAGATACCTCTTAAAAGGGGTAGTTCACCTTTTTTTAGTATGTTATAGAATGGCTGATGCTTAGCAACTTTTCAGTTGGTCTTGATTTTTTATTTATTATAGTTTTTCAATTATTTAACCCCTTTTAGGGTTAGTTCACACAAGGAGATTCGGGAAGATTTTGTCGCCTGGCGTTTTTTAAAAATGGCCCAAAGTTGCCTCACAGAGGCAACTTCGGGCGACTATGGAAAATGCATCGCCACGTGTGCTTTAGCGCAGGCGACTTTTCATTATAGCCTATGGAAAAACACGCTAAGGCAGTTCGGGGAGGTTGTCGATCAGAAGACGAGGCGATTAGTCGCCAGGCGACAAAATCTGAGCAGAGCTGGAGGCAGCAGAAGTGTAATCTAAAGTTGCAACATTGCACTTCAGATTGATTATTTTGCATACTGGAGCAGCTGTTATTGTAGCTGCAGTTCCCCTTTAAATAAAGTGAAAAGCAATTGCAGACTTTAATGACAGTTGTGCGACCCGAATTGGTTGCGGGTAGTCATAAATTCCTGACAGCTGACTGTATATCATTAACGGCGCAACATGAAAACAGCTGCTAAGAAAGGAAACCATAATACGAGCTTTGTTTATTCGTAACTGCCGTTTAAATTGGCACTTTAAACAAAGATGTCATAATCAAAAAAAATTGATTAATTAGGATAGACTGTTTCAACAGACCCTGGGTGCTGATCATTGGTGCCAACGTTACTAAAAGTTCTATGCGCAGTGAGTAGTGTTGGATCTACTGTATGTGTTGTACATTAAGAATGTGGGTGACTACAAATGTATCAGGATTAAAGGGGGAAACAGCCATCAAATAATAATGGGATAATAAAATATTACTTATGTATTTCTTTATGTATTTCCTGTTGCTGAACAGTCGAGTTTCAGTAATAAAATGATGGGCATTATTATTATTTTTCCCTTGCTCATCAATTGTACTGGAATCCCCAACCTCGCATTGTGGTTACACTTCCTCTGATGTAAAGTGTATAATTAATGGATGCTAATATTACTGACTTTTTTAATAATGTATACTTTTATAAACTCTCAAACTGTTCTTGGAGTGATGCTTGAAAGGGGGAAGATCCTGAAGGAATTCCCCTGCTCTTCCATTTTGTTAGTTGAGATATGAGAACATGCTCTTCATCTACAATGCAAAGCAAACAAATGACTTTTAAATGCGCTGAATTACAAAACAAATCAGTCTGTGACTCATACAGTTATTGTGGTGCAATTCATTGCAATGGATTAAGAACAGATTGTAAATTTGTAGCAGATGATTATTAAAAAATAAACTAATATCGTGGCTTTTGATAATTAAGTGGGTGACACACAACCCCCATTCAATGATATCCTACTTGTGATCTTGAAGGATATTTGACTGGATTGTATTACAAGTTAGACACTTATTTGTGGATGTTTGGTGTTCTAATAAAGATTGCCCAGCAGGCTATTGGATCATTTACTAGAAGTTTAGGTAAAGTATGGGTTGTCCTTGTATTTCCAGGTTGGCTGATAATGATGGTGACAATGCATAAGCCACATAGGACCAATGGTCAGCCTAGCTTTTTGTTTGGCATGTTATGTTTCCAAATACCTCTGGTGTATAACACATACACACACATATGGCCACATCATTTAGTCAGATGTGGGCTGATTTGTAAATAAGTAGTAAAGTGTGAATGTCTCCTGTTTTCGATGTGATTTTCCCGCGAAATGGCAAAAAAAAATCCCAAAACTTATTTGAAGTCAATTTCAGCCCCCACGACAATTTTTATATGCGCGTCTATTTAGTTCAAATGCATTAGAGTCAATGGGCATCCAAATTTATGCGCAAGACTATTCTGATGCGCACCCACATTTTTTTGATGCAGATTTTTTGCCAGCAAATTTTCTCCGCAATTTTGCAAATTTATTGGCCGGTGGCGAAATGTGGAAATTCACTGAGAATTCACACCCTGGGGAATTTATTCGCCCATCACTATAAATAATATGTATACATTTGGGGTAAGATAAAGGGGAGGTAAAGGAGAAGTTAATGGGCTTAACTGCAATATCTTTTCAAGCTCCTGCAAAAGTTCTTCTTTTCTTATAAAAATATACTGAACTTGGGCCACTGGGCCCTCTACTCTCCTCTGAGATCCCAGCAGTCATAGGGTTTGTGCTTCTAATTACACCTCTGTTTTTAACCTCACCCTGGGTTCTATCTTTATGTCATCTTTGGGTGATTTTGAGGTAGTTAATATCTGAGTGTCTTAGTTAACCAAAATAAATTGAAACCATGGAGACTTGCTCTGTTTTTCATTCTTTGTACCTTGCCACATTATCATTGCCTATGTACACATGCAGCAGCCTCAGGGGCCCCCACACCATCCCCTGGGCCCCCTAGCCACAAAGCCCCTTCTGGCGCCACCCTAGTCACAACCCCAATCTGGGCACCCTATTCCAACTGGGGTAGCAACTGGTGTCTGGGAGAGAGGTAAGGAGAGCGCCAGGGAGCGGGTCTGGGCCATCGGGACCCAAAAGAGCCAGGGTTTTTTTCCACTGTCCCACCTGCCCAATCTGACCCTGGGCATGTGTTCTTGTGTTCCAGAATTAAATGCAAGGACTTAATAAACTTGCCTGTGTTTGGTAGAACTATATTCATGAGGGGCAGGTAGAAGGAAGCACTTAGGCACCCCTTTTCCTGCCCCCTACCTGTGCATTTACGGGTTACCTGATTAAAATCAACTAATATCTAAATGTTGATTATGGTTATTATGGCCACATGACTGGTTATATTTATCTCCATTGTTAGTAAACACGCCTCTTATTACATAACCCCAATTGTGTCTTGTAAATTCTTTGTATTGCAATGTACAAAAGCATTAGCATTATAATATAGCATTATAAATAGGGATGTAGCGAACGTCGGAAAAAAAGTTCGCGAACATATTCGCGAACTTGCGCAAAAATGCGAGCGGTTCGCGAACGGTTCGCGAACCCCATAGACTTCAATGGGAAGGCGAACTTTAACATCTAGAAAAGACATTTCTGGCCAGAAAAATGATTTTAAAGTTGTTTAAAGGGTGCAACGACCTGGACAGTGGCATGCCAGAGGGGGATCAAGGGCAAAAATGTATCTGAAAAATCTGCCTGTGTGTGCTTGGAAGAGATAGTGTAGGGGGAGAGCTGTTAGTGATTTCAGGGACAGATGATAGTAAGTTTGCTGGCTAGTAATCTGCTTGATACTGCTCTGTATTGGAGGGACAGAAGTCTGCAGGGATTTGAGGGACATTTTAGCTTAGGTAGCTTTGCTGGCTAGTAATCTACTGTTCTCTTTAAACAACTGCCATACGTTGACCTTGTAGGCATTGTTTGCCCAGTTTTTTTGGACGCAGCCACTGAAGCACAGTTGCCAGAAAAAATATGCCATATAAATGCTGAAAATAGTAATTTTTCGCCATACGTTGACCTTGTAGACATTGTATGCCCAGTTTTTTTGGTTGCAGCCACTGAAGCACAGTTGCCAGAAAAAATATGCCATATAAATGCTGAAAATAGTCATTTTTTGCCATACGTTGACCTTGTAGGCATTGTTTGCCCAGTTTTTTTGGTCGCAGCCACTGAAGCACAGTTGCCAGAAAAAATATGCCATATAAATGCTGAAAATAGTAATTTTTTGCCATATACGTTGAGTCAACGTATGGCAAAAAATGACTATTTTCAGCATTTATATGGCATATTTTTTCTGGCCTCTGTGCTTCAGTGGCTGCGGCCAAAAAAACTGGGCAAACAATGCCTAAAAGGTCAACTTATACACTACTACAGCGGTAGTAAAATAAAAAAAAGTAAAATAAAAAAAAATGAATATTAAAAAAAAAAAATTAAAGTTGGTGCTGCTGAACTACTAGGAGCAGCAGATTAGCACACCAGTCCCACTCCCCAACACTGCTAGACTAATAGCACTGGGCTCTTATAGTAGTAGTAGTAGTAGTAGTAAAACAACAAAAAAATAAATAAAAGCAGTCCTTACAAGGACTACTGTTATTGCAGCAGTCAGCAGATGAGATCAGAAGCAGGACAGCTGCCCACTGCAGCTACATACAGAGCACTGCAGTAGAAGGTAGATTACTAGCCAGCAAAGCTACCTAAGCTTAAATGTCCCTCAAACCCCTGCAGACTTCTGTCCCTCCAATAACAGAGCAGTATCAAAACGATTACTAGCCAGCAAACTTTCAACTGTCCCTGAAATCACTAACAGGCAGCAGCTCTCTCCCTACACTATCTCTTCAGCACACACAGGCAGAGTGAAAAAACGCTGCAGGGCTTCGGTTTTTATAGGGAAGGGGAGTGGTCCAGGGGAGAGCTTCCTGATTGGCTGCCATGTAACAGATACGAGATAACAGATATGAGCAATACAGCATATGATATATTCACGGAAGAGCACTTTAATCTTATACTGTATGTTAGTTTGGCTCTGATTCAAGCAGTTAACTGAACTAGGCCAGCATTTTGATGCTACATACACATATGCATTGGGAGAAGGAGCATTTTTAACACATTAATACCTTATAAATCTGTTCTAATTCTCTTCTAAAACATGGGCACTTATAACAATATTCGGCCTAAAATACATGAAAAATAAATACTTTTAACTCTTACTAGAACTTATAGAAAAGTAAATAAAATGCTTCCACTTGAATGTCTGTTTACTCTTTGCTGTTTTTTTTTTTCTCCAAATTTCCATAACCGGAGTATTTTACTTCCATTATCATTTCCCCTTAGGAGCAGCCCCCAAAATTGTACTTTAATATAATTACCTTTTTCTCTATCAGCATCTAACATTTACATTGAATGCTTTAGCTGAATGTAACAAAATGTATCCATAAAACATTTATAGCCATTCAGTTCATTATAGCTGGAAATGAACTTAGAAGATTGTCACTTGGCTAAAGTCCAAGCGGTGACAGGATAGCAAAGAAAATTAGAGAAGCACTTTGGTAATGCAATTGCAGGGCTGATTGAATTGGATGGTGCCCCACACAGCTAGCCACAAGTGTATTTATCTGATTGCCAATCAGAAATGTAAGGGCAATTGGGTATTTTTATAATTAGGGATTTGCTGGCTGCACACTTATTTTAAAATGTAAATGGTCCCTGTTGTCCTAATTTTGTTTATTCACAATCATTTGATTAAACCCAAATCGCATTACCACGACCCTTGGATAGTCTCCAGTGAATCCTGAAAAATACAAGGGGAGAACAAGCTGAGGTTACTGTAATAAGGAGTCAGCTAGATATGTTGGTACCACAACCATATAAGTAACACATATTGCTCCAAATCTGTGCAAATCATAAAACTCAGATTTTCTGCAATTAGATCCATGGTACAGGGCACTTTTTCTCCATGTCCAAAATTGCAGAAACCCTAAAAACTCTCAGCCAATGTCAGCCAACTAAGCTGCCAGCACAGGAACAGTCTATATTTCTTTACATCCATTAATTCCTCTTACATTAATACTTTATTGGTCAAACTAATGTATCTGAAATTCTCCTTATACAATGTAGCTTGTGCATTTTCATTCTGAAAACCTCTGGCTCCTTTAGAATTTTAAAGGCATCACATTGGATCCATTCATCACAATTTCCAAAATACATGTCAACCATATTCTTGCGTTTGCTGTTTATGAGTGAACAATTGCCTTATGAGAGTCAATCTGTTGGCTCCTGATTTAACTTTTGTGCCAGCTTACACTGTCCCAATAGTTTGCAAGTTGCAAGTTGGCTCAAGTACCAGGAGAACTTGAGTCAACAGAGGCACTGTCCTACATTTTAGATGGACCTCTTAATGAACCTTCCTTTAGGGCATTAAACACATGGAAGACCTAGTGGACCTTTGCGTGTATATCTTCTGCAACACCATCACAATAGCAAGCACTAATTCATCCAATGCAACATCTTCCTTTAAACGATGGGTCTTGCCCCTGTGGCATAAAGTGTTAAATCACGGCCTGTAAATGCAATCATAGAGAAAACAGTTGGCTGTCATCTTGTATTATACATAGCCATGTTTTGTTCTTTAAGTTAGCATAAGATTAAGAAAAACACTATGGGTGGTTAAAAAGGAAAACGAAGATTGTAATTTTCTCCCTGCAGATTTTAATTCAAAAGGTCTTATCAAACACAACACATTTCAGTATATACTAGACCGCAAAGTGACTGAGCTGAAAATTTCTAAATGGTAATCTGAAGAGGAAAAATGAAATAAATGTAAAGGAGCATCTGCAGAGATTGTACAAGACCAGGATTCTGATGCTTCACTGGTAAGATAGGTAAAGAGGTGATAGGACACAGTAAATTGCACATTTCTTATTTATGTTGTACAACTCTGCAATGTGTATAGAGCTAAATATTAGGTGAGATCCTGGCGAAATAGCAAGACAAAAATTGGGAACTAACGTAATTTCAAAAAAGTATCTCTAACTGGGCACACATTGGCAAACAAGTAAATGTTTTGTCCAACCAAGTGGTGGGATACATTCAGCTGATCCAATTGGTAGGCATTGGCAGACATCTTAGGGCCTTTTACAAGTTATTTGCCTGTGTCCCCTACATGTATGTATACATGAACAAGTAGATAGGCTTTGCTAGGACAAAAGATTGAACTAGACGGAGGAAGGTTTTTTCCATCACAGTTACTGTAATTCAAATTCACCAATCATTTTCCTGAAAAGCAGGGGGTAATTATAGAGGATATAGACCCTGAAACTACTGAAGGGCCTGGTAATTATAATGGGCCCAGTGGGACTGATAAGTAGCTGAAATATTAATTTTTGGGAAATGATTTGTTCCCAAACTTTTTGGGGCCCAATTATCTTGCTGTGGGCCCAATAACTAGTTATTTTACTGCTGCAAAGTTCATGTAGGTGATAGCTGATATAATTCAGTAAATAGATCACAATATAAGCAGTGATCAGGAAGATGTGCCAGGGACACAAAGTACTCAGGAGCCCCATACTTAAAGGGATACTGTCATGGGAAAACATGTTGTTGTTTTTTTCAAAATGCATCAGTTAATACGGTTGATCCAGCAGACTTCTGCACTGAAATCCATTTTTCAAAAGAGAAAACTTTCTGTCATGGGGCTAGACAGTTTCCCAGGTGCCCCCATTCATGTAATTGTGCTCTGATAAACTTCAGTCACTCTTTACTGCTGCACTGCAAGTTGGAGTAATATCACCCTCCCCCCCCAGCAGCCCATCAGGAGAACAATGGGAATGTAACTGATAACAGTTCCCTGGTAGTCTAAGAACAGCACTCAATAGTAAAAATCCATGTCCCACTACGACTCCTTCAGTTACATTGAGTAGGAGAAACAATAGTCTTATATAATAGAATGAATTATTTGCAGTGTAAACAGTGTAATTTAGGATTAAAAATGACACCGTAAAAATCCTGACAGAATCCCTTTAACATCTTCATGTGTTAAATACAGGAAAACCTCTAGCCAGTGAGTGTAGCACTAGGTCTTGAAAGGGATACACCATTTGAAGTGCAACTGGAACAAGGGAGCACAAAGGAGCATCTCTGCACCAACATCAAGTATATGTTGCATGCTGATCGGTGCAATTTTTTACCCATTAGGGTGCATTTTGGAATAATGTATAAATAAGGATGTTGAGGCCTAGGGGGTTCACTATTAGAGAGTAATGTTGTAATTGGGTGATGTAGGGTGCAGAATTGTACACTTGATTTGGGAGTCCTTTGGTCCACCTCTGTCCTTGTCCCTGGCTTTTGTACGGTGGTTCAAAAAGTGGTAGAATGCAGACTGGATAGTCTTGATTAATGTTATTTTTTATTTTTTAAGGTAGGGCCCTCTGCCTTTGTGATTTGCTGTGGGTCAACTATTTTCTAACTCTTTCCCTTCTTGTTTGTCATCAACTGCTCAAAACAATGTGTTATGTTTTGGGTAGCCGAGGATGAGGAGAGTATAACAGTGCTTTATTAGCAGATTCCTGCAGTATTACACAACAGTAACTTTCACTTTCACTTTTAAGCTGTCAGGAAGTATGCACAGTATAAGTCTGGGCACAGTGACATCTACAGGCCATTTGTATAAACACCACACAATGCAAATAAATAATTAATTTCAGACATTTTCTTTGACACATAATCGAAAGGTTACTTGTATCTGTTCAAACAATGACTGTAAAATCTGAATGCCTTTTCAATGGGTGAAAAAAACCCATTTAAATTCTGTATAAAGTCTGGTATGTTTTCAGCATTAAGGCTCTCTGTTAGAATGATTTAAGCACAACTCATATGACAGAGGTCTCCCTCTTGCTAATGTACTAGCCCTTGTCCCAACATCAATTCATATTTCATTCTAAATAAAAATCTAATGTAAGACTGCAGCCATTTCTGTCATATTCATTATAAGCAGTGCCTTCACAGAAAAGATAGTAGCAAGAACAATAAGGTACTGAATTTGACCCCTTGCAATAGGCATTGCATATACAGTATATCTTCAATACTGACAGATGTCCACCTTGCTGCCTGTAAGCTAATGCCTAATTTTAGGAAGAATACAATCAACACCGTGCACACTTGCATATATTATGAAAAAAATCCCCAGAAGTTAAATCTATATTGCACTTTATAAACATGACTAAAAATAAATGTGCCAGCTAGTTTAAATGTCCATTTCCTCTTGGTAGCCAATAGTGTCCTGCAAGTACTTAGACGGATACATTCTGTTTCCCAAAGTTGAAAAATATGACTGTTTTACGACCTTGCATTCTCAGAGGAAACCTTTCATTTTTATTTTGAATTACCCCTGTGCTGCTCTGCTTTGCATGCTGTGCAAGTCTGAGAATCAAAGGATAATAAATCACAATTTATTATAGTTTCCCTACTAAAATGTAGTAAATTTATTTCTATTTCTCCACAGACTTCATAGCTTTATATAAATCAACAGCACCATCATCTTGTCATCTGTAGCGTCTTCCAACATCTAAAAAGAGTTTGCATCCAGCTGCTTATCCAAAATCTTTCCCACATTAGTGTTTTCATGGACCATTGACCAGAGCTCGGGATGTCCTTGGGAATGTCAGGAGGAGGTGAGTCTTAGAATTGTCTCTATTCCAAGATGGTAAATTCATATTCTCATAAGTCTACATATACCTGTACATGTTTTTTTTTATTGCTTGGTCTGATCTGCATCTCTTTTCACAAGGTTGAGACTGTACTCAAGGCAAAATAATAAGAGCACATTGGGCTTTCGGGAAGATTTTACATTTGGCTTACTGATCTGACCAACACATAGATAGAGAAAGGATACCACACCACGTCATGTCAAATGTGTAAATCAGGTTTACTCCATCCATGCATAATATATAAGATTTCCCTTTGTATACCAGAGTTATGGCTTAGTTCTGCATTTTTACTGCATAGGGGATAAGATGGTCTAAACTTTTTAAAGAAAATGTAAATTATTTGCCTAAAATGGACTCTGTGGGGCAGATTTACTAAAGGGTGAAGTGGCTAGTGGAAGTGGCTAGTGACTTTTAACCAAAAATCACATCCGCAGGGACATCCCCAATTCACTAACAGGCGCAGACGACAATTCGCTAGTGAAAGAGACTGTCGCCAGCTTTCATTTGCACTCTATCACCAGGTGACTTTTTGCTCAGGCAAATGGTTGGTGCTCTGCAAATTTACTAAAGTGCGAATTTTACTTTTGCCAGAGTTGACTTCTCCACCTCATCCCAGACGAACTGCTAAAATGAAGTTAGATCTTCCTCAATCTTATGTCACTTAAATCAAATCCTGTCTGCCGGAAATGCATTAAGTTGAAAAAACGCTGGCAACTTTTCCTTTTTTTAAAAAGGGCTGCCTGCAAAAGTCCTGACCATCCTTTTTGGGTTAACATTTTTCCCCAGACATTTGAGGGTCATGGAACATTTATTTTACAGTGGGCTCATGTCTAGGGCATTATATGATTTATTTTGGCTTTATTAAGGTTTCTTGGACATTTGTAATAAAAAGTGGCCACTTCAATTTGCACCAACATCTCTAATAAAGACACCCATACAACTTTAATATACCCGCCCAATTCAAATTGACCTAAGCGTAATGAACATTAGCGAATCTTCTATATGAAATGCTTGCACTGAAAAAGTATCACTAGCGAAAAGTCACCAGCGTTAGGCGCCCAGGATGTAACTTTGCATTTTAGTGTATTTGTGTAGTGGTAACGAATTTGCACCTGGCGAAGTGGTGCAAAGTGTGCGAAGCAGTTGCTGGCGACAATTCGCCCTTTAGTAAATCTGCCCCTATGGGTGAAAGCCTTCTTGTAATTCGGAGCTTTCTGGATAAAGAGTTTCCTGATCATGGCTCCCATACCTGTACTGTTTTGTTATTACAGAGAAAAGGGAAATCATTAAAAAAATTATTATTTGCTTACAGTGGACTCTGTAAGAGATGGCCTTCCTGTAAATTGGAGCTCTCTGGATAACTGAAGCAGGCAGCAATAAGAAGCAATGGTACCAAGTATTTTCAATATATTGTCGATTAAAAGGAGAAACTGACTCTGTAGAACTTAACAGAGGACGGGCAAGGCTGGGGCAGATTGTGGGTGTGTCTCTGTATAAATGGGCACATTTAGGGTGGATCAGGGATTAGATCATTTAGTGGTATGATAATATCATTATGTACAAAAAGCCGCACCTCTCACCTTTCCTTTGATGTTCCTGCTTAGGTGGTGCAGATTTCTCAAGACGGTCAGCACAGGTCATAACATTCAGTGGAAAGTAGAAAGAGAATCGCACAGACACCAAATATGTTGCAGGTGGGGAGCGTCCCCTATTTTTTATTGTGACCACCTGTGCATCAACGTTTCGGGGGGGATTAACCCTCCCTTCGTCAGGATACAAACTCAAGTGCTACAAACATATTTAAGGCATTTGGGGTACATGTGATCCCACCCCTTTACCCATAGTCCACCAGGGTTCAGTGTGTTTCAAAGTGAGGCTTGACACTCATTGTCCTTGTGTAGATTCAAAAGTTCAATCATATATACAGAAATGCATGTATGTAATCCCTTCAACACAGCAATTATTATTATTAATAGCAAAAAATGGCTAATACTACTCACAACCAGCGGGGTGTTAACCGTAATCTCTATTTCTCATAATTCCCGCTGGCCCAGGTTATCTGTGGGAAGGAAACACAGTGTAAGTAACAGCAGTGAAGTGTTTACAGAAAACAAGATAAACTAAAATTCTCATTTAAACCCTTAGGTTGCACGGTTTCTAGTTTCCATATCCAGAACGCTTCCCTTTTAAGCAATGCCAGCTTCATCTCGTTCCCTTGTGGTGCTGTAATCTTTTCAAGGATTTGCCACCTTAATTGCGATACTGTATGTTTTTGTATATAAAAGTGCTTCGCTAATAAAGTTTCTTTTTTGATTCTGTCCTTCTTTTTGCTTATCGCCGGGTCACACCCTTCCATTTCAGGTACAAAGTTTCTAATCACACTTTTGTGTTCATTTAACCTTACTCTACACATCCTTGAGGTTTGTCCCACATATCCCAGTCCACATGGGCATTTTAATAAGTAGATAACCCCTTCCGTATTGCAAGTGGCGAAACATTTTAGTCCTATGGGGAAGCCTTTGCTGGGATGGGTACAGACATCTCCTTTTATTACACCACTACAGTGTCCACAGTTGAAACATGGAAAGGTGCCCACTCTTTCGGATACTGGTTTTTTGTACTTATGATGTTTAATATCAGTTTTGGTGAGCTGATCACCTATGCTTTTACCCCTTTTGTATGAAAACAATGGGTTATTCAAAAACAATTTCCCATAAATCTTGTCATTTTGTAATATGGGCCAGTGTTTATTGATTGTTCTTTTAAGGAAAGACGAGTGGGGACCATATGTAGTGACGCAAGGTATCCCTAGTTTTTTCTGTGTGGGCGTCTTTCTTACCATTAGGTCTTCCCTTTTCATTCTGCCTACCTCTTCCATAGTTTTATCCAATTCTGTTTTGGAGAAACCCCTTTGTACAAATTTAGACACCAGTTCCTCCCCTTGTTTGTTATATAATGTTTCAGATGATGTTATCCTTCTCGCCCTTATGAATTGGCTTTTTGGGAGCCCTTTAATTGTCCCTATTGGGTGGAAGCTATCCTTTCTCAACATGTTGTTCCTATCAGTGGGTTTTTTATACAGGTCCGTCATAAGCGAGCCATCTGAACTTGTGACCTGTACATCTAGGTAATTAACACTATGGGGACCAATACAGGTGGTAAATTTGATGGTATCATGGATGGTATTAAGATATGTGAAAAATTCCTCCTGAGTACCTCAGGGGAACCTGTCCAAATCAGGAACATATCATCCACATATCTTTTTCATAAGGCAGTATGTTCCTTAAATTTTGGGTTATGTAAAATATGCTCATGTTCAATCCTATGCATAAAAATATTTGCGTAGGCCGGAGCCATGTTGGCCCCCATACTGGTACCTTGGGCCTGAAGGAAATAGTCAGAATCAAACCGAAAATAATTACGTTTTAACACCAGCTCCAGGCAGTCACATAGAAAATTTATCTCATGTGTGGGCAAATTCTCACGGGACAAGTATTCCCTGGTACATTCAATGCCCTCATCATGTGGGATAGAGGTATATAGATCTTTGACATCTATAGTGCAAAGTATAGTAGAATGTGGTCCTACTGTGAACCCTTCAATTGTTTTTAAAAATTGTGTGGTGTCGCTTAGACAAGTGTCTAATTTGGGTAGGATTTCCTGTAAGTAAGTATCTATATAAATGGCCAGGGGTTGTAGTAATGAATTAACCCCTGACACGATAGGTCTTCCTGGGGGATTAATCAAGGTTTTATGCACCTTTTGGGTTTCTCCAAAACAGAATTGGATAAAACTATGGAAGAGGTAGGCAGAATGAAAAGGGAAGACCTAATGGTAAGAAAGACGCCCACACAGAAAAAACTAGGGATACCTTGCGTCACTACATATGGTCCCCACTCGTCTTTCCTTAAAAGAACAATCAATAAACACTGGCCCATATTACAAAATGACAAGATTTATGGGAAATTGTTTTTGAATAACCCATTGTTTTCATACAAAAGGGGTAAAAGCATAGGTGATCAGCTCACCAAAACTGATATTAAACATCATAAGTACAAAAAACCAGTATCCGAAAGAGTGGGCACCTTTCCATGTTTCAACTGTGGACACTGTAGTGGTGTAATAAAAGGAGATGTCTGTACCCATCCCAGCAAAGGCTTCCCCATAGGACTAAAATGTTTCGCCACTTGCAATACGGAAGGGGTTATCTACTTATTAAAATGCCCATGTGGACTGGGATATGTGGGACAAACCTCAAGGATGTGTAGAGTAAGGTTAAATGAACACAAAAGTGTGATTAGAAACTTTGTACCTGAAATGGAAGGGTGTGACCCGGCGATAAGCAAAAAGAAGGACAGAATCAAAAAAGAAACTTTATTAGCGAAGCACTTTTATATACAAAAACATACAGTATCGCAATTAAGGTGGCAAATCCTTGAAAAGATTACAGCACCACAAGGGAACGAGATGAAGCTGGCATTGCTTAAAAGGGAAGCGTTCTGGATATGGAAACTAGAAACCGTGCAACCTAAGGGTTTAAATGAGAATTTTAGTTTATCTTGTTTTCTGTAAACACTTCACTGCTGTTACTTACACTGTGTTTCCTTCCCACAGATAACCTGGGCCAGCGGGAATTATGAGAAATAGAGATTACGGTTAACACCCCGCTGGTTGTGAGTAGTATTAGCCATTTTTTGCTATTAATAATAATAATTGCTGTGTTGAAGGGATTACATACATGCATTTCTGTATATATGATTGAACTTTTGAATCTACACAAGGACAATGAGTGTCAAGCCTCACTTTGAAACACACTGAACCCTGGTGGACTATGGGTAAAGGGGTGGGATCACATGTACCCCAAATGCCTTAAATATGTTTGTAGCACTTGAGTTTGTATCCTGACGAAGGGAGGGTTAATCCCCCCCGAAACGTTGATGCACAGGTGGTCACAATAAAAAATAGGGGACGCTCCCCACCTGCAACATATTTGGTGTCTGTGCGATTCTCTTTCTACTTTCCACTGAATGATAATATCATTATACATAGTAGGAGCTGCCATTTTGCATTCTTCCCTTGATGCAAATCTATCATTTTACCTATGACAGCAGTTGCATGAATATCACTTTATGAGCTCAATGCCTACTGCTGTTGTTGCTTATTTAGAAGTGTCACGATTATCTCCCCAATACGGCAGCTGCCAATTGCACACAAAGATGGAGTGTTCACACAACAAGCCATATTGTCATTTTAAAGGCAATAAATTTGTTACTGACTTGAGCCTAGATATATCTTTGTAATCGTACCTGCTAACATCATGCGCTATCTCTGTAAATAAAGCAGCAAATGCATTACCTTTATTCATTCCATTCTGTCTGGCCCAATAAAAACCTCCAATAAAACGTATTTTCAAATCATCTCCGAGCCGTTTTAGGCATGCTTAGTTATGGTATAGCATTTTCTGCGAGTTAAAATTCCATCTAAGTATAAAGCAGCAGTCATTTACTAAGCTGGCAAGATGCAGTCCAATAAAGTGATTGAGTCACATCTCAAAATGATTTAAAAGTCATCACACAGTTGTTAAAGCATACAAAGATTTTATGGGATTGAACTGTTGTACTTTTGTTCAATAACAATGTTACTAATGTGTCTATGTGGTTATAAACGCTGCATTCTGAGCAACCAACATATCTTCCATGAAATCCAGAAAGAAGAGCTATAATGTGGGCTCAAATAGAGAATAGTGTTTTATAAGAGTTTATGCAACCGTGTGTATTAGTCATATAATAATGACTCATAATGAATTGAACTAATCTGCCTTACATGCAAATATAGGAAATATAGCCAAATCACTAATATTTGTTTCTGCATTTGAGTGATTTGCTAATCCATTTATTTTGCGGAGGATTACAAGGCAAAGGTTAATTTAACATGCACTGTAGCGCTGGAGAGGCGGTCAGCATACTGTACATTATTCTATACTAAATAATCTTCAAAGATGATACGCTTGTTAAGGAATTTCCTGAGACGTAACGTGCTTGGATTACTCTACTCAACCTAAGCCAGTAATCTAGTGTTGTAATTCTTAGTCTTACATTGAGATGAACAAAGAAAAAATGTCAAACTGAATGCTGAATAGGGCACTTATTATTAAGGTTTGGTTTAGATACGAATATGCCCGGTTGCAGGGGTTGACTTGAATGGCCAAAGGATCCTTTTTCAAAGGAGATGACAGCAACATCTAAGGCATATTATGGTTTTCATGCAGGTTTGCTCCTGTATTTTATTCACAGCAGGGTTTTTCACAACAGTTTTAAATTCACACAACATGAGCAAATAAACATTACAGTTTTTTATTCCAACACCAGAACAGAGTAGTCTATCACTAGACCGTATAACTCCACAACAAACACTGAGCCACTATTAATGTTATTTAATTGAGTACAATATACACATTTACTCAACAATCTTTTTCTCATTTCCCCACCTCCTGCTTCCTATGTCTTGGCCACAGAGCTCACCACTAGTCACGAGCAACATTTTGTGGATTCCCTGCAAAATTCTGCAGTTCGCCAACAATGAATATGTTTGCAAAACTGTAGCCAAATTTCACTGTGAAAAAGATGTGGTGACAAAATGCCCAGACACTCCAATGTATTTTATGTGAATAAAGCTGCTGCAAAAAAAGTTGTGTGAAAAAGCACACATTGACTTCAATGAGTTTCAAAAATTTTCCTGCAGTTAGGTGAGGTTTCCTGCAAGACAGATTCGCTCATCACTACTCACCACAACCATTTCCACAAATAATGACTCCAAATCCAGCCTAGCCTAGACCTAATTTTCCAGCCCAGTTGAACACAGCCATTGTTATTTTTTTTGCTATTTTTGCTAACCCCCATATGTACTAAAAGGCTCTACGTTTGCCCAGGAGCCATAACCCATAGCAACCAAAAAGATGTTGCTTTTAAACAGGTGACAGGTTAATGCTACCTGCTGATTGATTGGCTAGAAAATCAGGTCTAGGCTAGAAAATACATAACTCCCTTATGGGGGAAAGTCCGTAACGGAAAAACTATTCGCAATGCGAAAAGTTATGCCTTTGCACAACATTTTTTGCTTTGCACGAATTTAAAATAGCTTTTGCGAACTAGTTTAGTGACCACTTCCAACAGTGGAAGAAGGTTTGCGAATTTTATAGTTTGCGCCAATGCGCTGTAAATGTAATAAAACTTCTTACTGAAAAAGTCGTTATGTTTGCTCCAAAAGATTAAGACACCTTCAAGCACTTCTTAATAGTAATGGGCGAATTTATTCGGCAGGCGCAAATTCTCAGCGAATTACTGTGATTTGCCGCCGGCGAATAAATTTGTGAAACTGGCGTCCTTTTTTTTTGGACGCCGGTGCATTTTCGCCATCGAATTTGCGCCAGCGTCAAAAATGAGACGGGAAAGCGAATCGCCCCAAATTCGACCATCACTACTTCTTAAGAGTGCGCAATTAAAATTCGCAATGCAATAACAGTTAAAGGAGCAATATTACATTGCAAGATGTGGATATTTATTCTTATTGGTGCGAATTGTTTTTCTCTCTGCGACTTTAAGTACATTCCCCCTTAGTGTCTCAATAGAGTTTTCTGGAAGAAACATACCATCCCTCCAGGGCAGGGAACACCACATTCAAATGTAAAAAGAGTCGGGGAGCAACACAAACATGCAAAAAGTTTCTTCGTATACCAAAGGGCTGTGATTTGCTATTTGGTAGCCCTTATGTGAACTGGGAGCCTACAGGAGACTGTTTAAAAGTAAACCTGTCTTTTATGCAACCAAAACTTGCCTTCAAGTCTGGAATTCAAAAATAAACACCTGCTTTGAGGCCGCTGGGAGTAACATCCAAGGAGTTTGTGAAAAACATGTTGCTCCTGAGCCACTGGTTGGAGATCACTGATCTAGAGTTTTTCCACTGTGCCCCACTGCTTATTGTTCAACAAAAGATGCTCAGATGCATGGTTTAGCATTTGTGGCAGCTAAATGTTTTTTTTTAGATACTGTATATCGTAAACTGCAATTATATAAAGCAATCTAAACTCCTTAAATCTGAATAATTGAATGTTTGCATGTAATTTTCACATTAGTAAATATCAGGGCACAGTTTATTTATCAGGGAAATAGTTTCAAGCACTCTAATTAAGCCATCAGTATGTTTTGTTTAAGTGGTATGTGGAGATGAGCATTTAGTGCATTGTTTTGCACATATACTTTTATGCTCTTCAAATATCTTGTTATAATTAATTGGTTCTCTATATGCAATTACATAAAAATGATATCTCTATTTTTAGCATTAAAAAAACCTGCTGTCAGCATCAATTTTTATTGACATGTGGGCATAATGGTGAACAGACATTTTGCTACAGCTGGCTCCAGTAAACCTACAAATGTCTCTTTTCTCTTGTGCATCAATTTTTGAACATAGATGCAGATTTATCAAAAATCTATTTTTCTAATATTCAAGTACAGGTATGGGATCCCTTATCCGGAAACCCGATATCCAGAAAGCTCCGAATTACGGAATGGTTGTCTACCGTAGACTCCATTTTATCCAAATAATCCAAATTTTTAAAAATGATTTCCCTATTCTCTGTAATAATAAAACAGTACCTAGTACTTGATACAAACTAAGATCTAATTAATCCTTATTAGAAGCAAAACCAGCCTATTGGGTTTATTTAATGTTTAAATGAATTTCTAGTAGACATAAGGCATGAAGACCCAAATTACAGAAAGATCAGTTATCCTGAAAACCCCAGGTCCCGAGCATTCTGGATAACAGGTCCCATACCTGTACAGGTATGGGATCCGTTATCTGGAAACCCGTTATCCAGAAAGCTCCAAATTACTGAAAGACCATCTCCCATAGACTCCATTTTATCCAAATAATCAAACATTTCAAAAATGACTTCCTTTTTTCTCTGTAATAATAAAACAGTACCTTGTACTAAGATATAATTAATCCTTATTGGAAGCAAAACCAGACTATTGGCTTCCTTTCATGTTTACATGATTTTCTAGTAGACTTAAGGTACGAAGATCCAAATTATGGAAATATTTGTTATCCAGAAAACCCCAGGTCCCGAGCATTCTGCATAATAGATCCAATACCTGTATTTTGTGATTTGAAAAAAAGTCTAAAATTCTAAAATCTAGAATGTGTGCTTATTTATTAAAACATATTAATCTACCCTGATTGTGTAAAAACATGAAAAAACAACTCAAACACGTGAAATAAAATTCTATCTGCCATATTTTAAATTAATTTTTAAAAACTCGAATGGAAAAATAGTTTCAGTTTTGAAACTAAATGTACATGAACTTGCTGACTTGGAGATGCAAATATCAGATTTTTTGCCGCTCCTGTTAAACAGGGGGGCGTTGCCGCCTTAGGCGAGTGCCTCAACTCACCTCATTGGCGGAGCGCCCCTGGTGTTCATGTTATACTACACCCTATACAAAGTTTGAGGTCCCTTCTAGTAGTTGGATTGTTCTTTAAGATGATGACAGCTGCAATCAAAAAATACCCCCCTTATTGTTTTTTGCTTGGCCCAAACCCTTATTCATCATACCATTAAGATTTTAAACATGTGTGTAACAGATTAAGTTAAAAGTAGGAGTGGTGAAGGAACACATATTTAACTTACTGTCTTTGAGGTGTCCAGTGGTTAATTGCCTTAATCTTAGCATATGATGAAGGCTCTAGATTAGCAGTGATTTAATCACAGAAGATATTATTTGCACTGACTCAACTACTCCAGCTGTGACATTTCAGGATTCTACCACTGAGAATAAAAAGCAACCTATTTCAGGATTAAACCATATGCACCGGACTCTGTTTTTTTTTTTAGTTTTAATCTCTAAGAAGCTTGTGTTTGAAGGTTATTCGGTCAAATTTATACCAAAAGTTATCCTTTATGACTTGGGAATTAAGAACATATGTACAGACTCACTCTCATTTGGGTCTGTTAAATTATGTTATTGTGCATGCCGTTCCTGCTAGCAAGATTCAAACTACAAGCTGTTGATGGCTGTGCAAATATTTATGGGGGAGACAGCTTCCTCTGATGGAAAAAAAATCTGTCCAAATAATTAGCGGCTGAAGATAACTGTAGTTATTAATCTTGGACAGTAAAAAATGTACTGCAAAGGATATTATGATGTTAAAATACATTTTTGGATGATACATTTAGACTTATAAATCTATAAGACTCAGTATTGGATCGGTTATCCAGAACCCGCTATCCAGAAAGTTCCCGAAATACAGAATGGGCATCTCCCTTAGACTCCATTTTATCCAAATAATCCAGATTTTTAAAAATGATATATTTTTTGCCTGTAATAATAAAACAGTACCTTGTACTTTAGCCAAACTAAGATATAATTAATTAAAACCAGCCTATTGAGTTTATTTGCTGTTTTCATGATTTTCAATTAGATTTAAGGTATGAAGATCCAAATTACAGAAAGATCTGTTATCTGGAAAGCTCCAGGTCCTGAGCATTCTGGATAATAGGTCCCATACCTGTATAATACATTGAAGGTTATTTAGTATTAGAAGTTGTCCTGGTAGAGTAAAAACAAAAACATTTTCCACTTTTTTGTATAAATATATTAAAAATATTAAGACATTTTGTGCAAAAAGCTATTAAAATGTCTTCCACTTCTTGGATCTTGGATTGTTTGTCCAATAATTCACTTTGCCCAACTACCTAGTATAGTGCCCCCTTAGCAAAGTTGTAATTGGTTGCTGGAGGCTATTGGACCAGGCAGGTATTTCAAGGTCTTGCAACCAAATCCCACCAATCCAATCCTTGTATTCCATATTGAAACATTGGACACGTAAGTCTGGTTCTGTTATTTCATTTCTTCTTGGGTGTATCAGGGCAACATTTGTACCAAAATATCCTAATCTGAGGGTATTTACATCATAATTTGGTGAAGAGAATAGCTCAATAACCCCATGAAAATAAAAAAAAAAAACCCATAGAAATATACAGGTATGGATACTGTTATGCAGAATAATCAGGATAAGGAATTTTTCTGTAATTTTGATCTCCATATCTTAACTTTAGAAAAAAATTAATTACACATTAAATAAAGCCAACAAATTGTTTTGGCTTCAGTAAGGATTAATTATATTTTAGCTGAGATCAAGTACAAGACAAAAAGGAAATCGTATTTAAAAATTAGAATTTTTTGATTAGAATGGTATTTATGTGAGATGGCTTTCTCGTAATTCTGAGCTTTCTGGATAACAGGTTTCTGAATAACTAATCCCATACCGGTACTGAAATTAACAGGCTCAGTCAAAGCAAGTAAAAATCTCACTCTTTATTTCTACTCCAGCGAGGCAGTAATTACTATACCCTGGAATTCATCACAAACCCCTATTATAATGGTTTTGGGATGTTGTACATTACAGAGAATAATCAGAATGGAGGAACTCACAGCCACAGTAATAGCTCAAGCCTTTTTTAAGTGGCTGATATAGTCGGAATTTGGAAACTATAAAATGAACTAGGCTGGGCATCATCATCTCAAAGGAACTATGGAACATGGACTGAAGTTTATTATGGTTAATGTCTATGTTGAGCAAACACATACCATTTAAGTATTTTTGTGTGATTGCCTCCCTATGCTCTTATCCTGGACTTGATCCTGAATTAACCCCCCCCCCCACACACACACACACACACACCACACTTCTGTTGTTTGCTATTTGTATTAAACGTTATTTTTAAAGTATATACAAATAAAGAAATGTATAAGGAAGTCCTAAAAGTTTAAACAGTTTTGCTTTAGTAATTTGGCTCATTTTTCCTTTTTGCAGAACCTGTCATCTTCTTAAAAATCTTCATTAAAACCGAGAGCATAAGAATAGAGTGTTGTGCTTTTATGGCCTGATCAGTAAATAGAAACCATAGTGAAGCTATCATATCTGCATCACAATATGAGCATTAGCTTTACAGGACTGTGAGTCGAGCCTAGTTGTGCTGCTTAAGTGTCCTAATATAAAACATTCTCAATTCATTCAAATTGCACTGACGTTGAGTTAATGGCATCCACCAAAATTGCCTTGTATTAAGTTGCCCAAAACAAAAATAAAATAAAACACTGCCTAGGCTTGCAAAATTATAATCACAACTTGGCACAAATGACAGACATTGTGTTATTACAGAATTCTCTAAAACTATAACTAAAGCTTAAACATTGTTAATAAGATAGATAGATAGATAGATAGATAGATAGATAGATAGATAGATAGATAGATAGATAGATAGATAGATCAATAGATGGATACATAATAGAGATAGATGGATAGATAGATGATAGATAGATAGATAGATAGATAGATAGATAGATAGATAGATAGATAGATAGATAGATAGATAATAGAGATAGATGGATAGATAATAGAGATAGATAGATAGATAGATAGATAGATAGATAGATAGATAGATAGATAGATAGATAGATGATAGATAGATAGATAGATAGATAGATAGATAGATAGATAGATAATAGAGATAGATGGATAGATAGATAGATAGATAGATAGATAGATAGATAGATAGATAGATAGATAGATAGATAGATAGATAGATAGATGATAGATAGATAGATAGATAGATAGATAGATAGATAGATAGATAGATAGATAGATAGATAGATAGATAATACAGATCGATAGATAGATAGATAGATAGATAGATAATACAGATCGATCAATAGATAGATAGATAGATAGATAGATAGATAGATAGATAGATAGATAGATAGATAGATAGATAGATAGATAGATAGATAGATAGATAGATAGATAATAGAGATAGATGGATAGATAATAGAGATAGATAGATAGATAGATAGATAGATAGATAGATAGATAGATAGATAGATAGATGATAGATAGATAGATAGATAGATAATAGAGATAGATGGATAGATAGATAGATAGATAGATAGATAGATAGATAGATAGATGATAGATAGATAGATAGATAATACAGATCGATAGATAGATAGATAGATAGATAGATAGATAGATAGATAGATAGATAGATAGATAGATAGATAGATAGATAGATAGATAGATAGATAATACAGATCGATCAATAGATAGATAGATAGATAGATAGATAGATAGATAGATAGATAGATAGATAGATAGATAGATAGATAGATAGATAGATAGATAATAGAGATAGATAGATAAATAGATAGATAGAAAAGATTTCCCAATCCCGTGCAGTTAACAATATGATTGACTTATAAACAAATGCATAGACTTCAAACTTGTCACAGGAGGTCACCATCTTGGAAAGTGTCTGCGACACTCACATGTTCAGTCGGCTCTAAACAGCTGTTGAGAAGCTAAGCTTTGGGGTCATTGCAAATTATCAAGCAGAAAGTGAAGTTGGTCTGTAATATAAGATGATGCTACAGGGCTGATTATTAAATTCTGGTGCTAATTGCACTGGTTTCTGTGCTGCCATGTAGTAATTATCTGTATAAAGTATTTATCAGCCTTCTATTGTGACATTTCTAGTCTGTATATAAAGTATATTGTGAATTGATCCCTAACCTCAGTAAGTGACAGCAGCACTGAGCATGTGCAGTGAATCAGCAAAAAAGAAAATGGGGAGCTACTGGGGCATCTTTGGAGACACAGATAGATCTTTACTGCTAAAGGGTTATGGTGGCCTTGGGCTGGTACAGAAACCCAAAATGTACAACATTTCTAGCCAACTTCTTTAGTTAAGCTTTTAGTCCAATCCACCAATCACTTTTACTTAATGCTGGTACAAACTTTGACCACACCTCTCAATTACAATAAGGCTGATCCATGCACATTATGCAATCATGTAATAACATTATGATTGTGAGCATGATCTACACGCGCTTACAAGTATGGAACCTGTTTTTTAAGAAAGCTTGGGACCTGGGGTTTTCTGGCCTTTTTGTGGTAACACTTCTTATAGCTTTGTCAATATTCCCAACTAGCCTTGGTTGTAGTGATATTTTTCTGAATGTTTTTGTAGTAGAAGCATTATTCATTATAAGATTCTGCAATAAGGAGCAGAGCAATATTCAAAGAGCAATTAACACAATATATACCTGACATAACCCATTTACTATGCCTTCCCCAAAGATTGTACCCAAAGGGGACCCTTAGTCTAAGGCAGGGATCCCCAACCTTTCAAACCCGTGAACAAAATTCAGAAGTAAAAGCAGTTGGGGAGCAACACTAGCATGAAAAATGTTCTTGAGGTGCTAAATAAGGGCTGTGATTGGTCATTTTATAGCCCCTATGTGGATTGTCAACCTATATTGAGACTCTGTTTGGCAATAGACCTAGTTTTTATGCAGCCAAAATGTGCCTCCATGCCTGGAATTCAAAAACAAGCTCCTGCTTTGAGGCCACTGGGAGCAACATCCAAGGGGTTGGAGAGCAACATGTTGCTCACGAGCTACTGGTTGGGGATCACAGGTCTAAGGGAAGGAGTAATTCCCCATTTTTCAGTATGAACCCTAGCTATCCTACGTTTGGTGCTGTACCAATAAATGCCTGAGCCTTGTGGGCTTGGTATGGAGTTTTCAGAGTGATTCTGCCAGAGGCTTTTACCTGCCTCTCTCCTAAAGGTGGCCATACACGGATAGATCCGCTCGTTTGGCGATGTCGCCAAACGAGCGGATCTCCCTCCGATATGCCCACCTTGAGGTGGGCAATATCGGGCTGATCCGATCGTGGGCCCTAGGGCCCAACGATCGGATCCTAGCGTTCGCCAAACGGGCGGTCGGATCGCGGTACCGCATCAACTAACAGATGCGGCCGCGATCCGACGGGATTTTTAATCCCATCCGATCGAGATCTGGCCGACTTTCGGCCAGATCTCGATCGGGGAAGCCCGTCGGGGGCCCCCATACACGGGCCAATAAGCTGCCGACACGGTCTGTCGGCAGCTTTTATCGGCCCGTGTATGGCCACCTTAAGTGAATTTGTGTCTCCTGTGGAGTCATCATTAGTAGGGACTAGTAAGGAATAGCTTGACTCTGTAATAGTCTCTCTCTAGGAGAGCCAGATAGATTAGGGTTACCTCTATTTGAGCAGCCTTGGCTCCACCAAGGAGTGATAGAAGGGATTAGATCCCAAGGTCATTGTTGCCTATTCAGGGAACCAGAGAAAGGGCAATAGGGACATAGATAGATCCCTACTGGCTTTTCCATAAGAAGTGTCCCAGTGGAAACAAGAAAAACTCTGGGTAGACTGATTGGTCATCATTGTGAGTATGTTCTAACTATTACACTGTGATTGCCTTCTGTATTGTTATGCTATTCTCCTATGTGGATATGTTCTAATAAATCAATTCAGTTATTGTGCAAGAGTCACTGGCTTTGCTTTGCATAGAGTTACAGTTGCACAATACCCTGCCTCATCGTTGTGTGGGCTCATTACCCTGGAAGTTAAGGTCTTATACGGAGCACATTATTGGGGTAAGGCTCATAGTTGAGCAATGGTGCCACTCAGCTTACTATAAGCTTACCAGTTTAAATCACATTTATTGTGAATGTACTCTAACACCTATCCTGGAATGTGTATGCTACATAATGCTAATGCAGGTATAGGATCCATGGGAAACCCCTTAACCAAAAATATCTGAATGATGGCATGGCAATATCCCATAGACTCCATTTTATTTAAATAATCCATTTTTTTTAAAAAAAAATTCTTAAAAAAACAGTAGCTGCCTCTGGTCCCGAGCATTCTGGATAACAGGTCCCATACCTGTATGTGTATATATATATATATATATATATATATATATATATATATATATATATATATATATATATATATATATATATATATATATATATAATTTCATATATAGATTTCCTATTTCCGAAAGGGTTCAACTTGATGGACTATTGTCTTTATTCAACCCAGATTAAATTATCCACAAATCTATAATTACACAGTGACTCATATGTGGAGTCACTAAGGCAGCTCTAGAAATCCCTCAGATTTCTATCTATAACTGACATATTTTTGGCAAATAGCCACAGGGCATATATTAAAATAGATTAGTTAGATTAATAGATTAGATATATATATATACTCTGTGTATATATATATGTATATATATAAATACATCATCTATAAAGGTAAATCCCATGTTAATACTCTTTAACCCATCTTAATCTGGGCAGATTGTGGCAGCATCTGTTAAAATCACACATGCGTTTATTTTTAATATATTCACCGTTGAAGTAAATTAAATTTATGGAATGTAAAAATCTCTAAAGAAAAAAAGAGAATAATGTGGTTAGTTTGCCATGTGGAAATAGTACAGTATTAACTGGTACATCTGTATCTGAACCTTCTGTGCTATTTAATATTTCATACAGTTATTGAGAGTGTCCAGGAATTTTTGGCAAAGTTCTCTAAGCTAATACATCCAGCTCACAAAAAAATTGCCATGTTTAACTTCAGAATCCATTTGTGAGAAGGAAAAGTCTAACACTTTTTTTTTTAGCTGAGAAAATGATGCCCTCAGGTATGATGCCTGGTATAGAGAAAGACATTTACTGCTATTCTCTCCAGGCTTTCGCCCTTTCACTATGACATTAAGCAGAGCTATCAAATCACTTTACAGAGGACTAAACTAATCTGGCACACAACAGCATTGGTCTGAAGGTGATTGGGGTTGGAAGTTCATCTTTTTTGCAGGATTTGGCAGGCTTTCTATTTAGATTTAAAAGCAAGACACTGCCCGGAATCTCAGATCACCTGCTCGATAAATGAATATTCCCATGGGGATTTTTCTATCGCACTGTGTCTAATGACAGTGAGCATAAAGCCTTGCGCAGGCACTAGCACATGGACTAATAATAAGATGTTTCTAACTGTCAGCAGGGGAACACCAGCAGGACATGTACAGTTCTTTGGCTGATTTTAACATTATTTGGGAGTTTATCAGAATGTTATAATAAGAATATGTAAACGTCTTTTGTGTGTAGTTCCCCATTAGTTATAAAAATGGATTCCCACATGTGTTCTGCCTCTTTCCAGTGCATCCACTAGGAAGAGCTCAGTATAGGAGAAGTGTAAGGACAGACATTGTTAAAGGTCACTCTAGGAGTGATTGGTAGGATCAGGAAAGTCCGTGAGCAACTAAGGCTCCAACAAGGAGTTTAATGAGGGGTTAATACCCTGCATCACATCTAATGTCATTATAAGGACCTGTGCGATCAGGCTCAGAATTAGGTAGATCCTGGAGTACCGTATATACTCGAGTATAAGCCGTCCCGAGTATAAGCCGAGGTACCTAATTTTACCTCCAAAATCTGGAAAAGCTTATTGACTCGAGTATAAGCCTAGGGTGAGAAATGCAGCAGCTTCTGGTAAGTTTCAATCAAAAAATTTAGGGTTTCTGCTCCCATTGGAGGTGCCGGCGTCTCGTTTTTGGATGCCGGCATATATTCTTGGAGACTATTCTTGGACGCCGGCGACTATTCTTGGATGCTGGCGACTATTCTTGGAGACTATTCTTGGACGCCGGCGACTATTCTTGGACGCCGGCATCTATTCTTAGGCGCCGGCGACCGTTTTTGCGTATAAGCCGAGGTGGAGTTTTTTAGCATATTTTGGGGGCTGAAAAACTCGGCTTATACTCGATTATATATGGTAATACATGTCTGTGGGCTTCCTCTAGGGATGGGGATTTGTTGAGCATGAGGCATCCTGATAGTGTACCAACTGTTCAATCAATAGCTCCACTTTTATTTAACGCCCAAAAGTTATTTAAGAAAGAGTGAATGCTCTGTGCCCATACCAGAGTGGTATCCCTTCCTTTCATTTCATAAGCGATAGCCCACCTGAAGGCATTTGCCGGTTGGATCTACTGTGCATGCACCAAAAGTTTCCAAAAAAAGAAATTGCACCGAAAGCGTTTCCTTCCCCTTTAAGGTATAAAGTTCCAAATCATAGAAAGACCCCTGATCCAGAAAACCCCAGATCCAAATCATTCTGGATAACAGATCCCATAACTAACTATTGGATTGATATCACATTATGGGTGGTAAATTGCACAAGTGCGGTTACCAATAGCAAACAATCACTTTAGAAACTGCAAACAACTAGTCGGTTACTATTTGCATGCAATAGAATAATCTGGATCTAATAGACAGAAACCTGATATCCAGAAATCTCCAACACATGGCATTCCTGGTTTCCTATTTTTTAACAGAATTTTTTTTACAGAATTTGCTCTTTCTCTGTAATAATTACACAGTGCCTTGTACTTGATGATAACTAAGCTGCAAAAAAACCATGTACGTCTAAATAATATTTAAATTTTTCAGCACATTCAATAAGGCTTGGTGCTCCTAATTGTGGCAAAACTTCATATACAGAAAACCCCAGGATTCAAGCATTCTGGATTAATAAAACCTCATAATTGTATATATGAAAAAGGGTGCTGATTGGCTAGGTTTTTATACAACTTTTTTTTTTATATTCCAGCTAAGCTGATTTGCACAGGTGGTACAATTGTTAATACTGTATGAATCATACTATAGGCCTCCAGCTATTAGGAAGTTCAAGCCCCTAACATACTCCTGCATTCCTGCAGTAAATAATACAAGAAGAGGTGAAGTAGAGATTTTACTCAAAGTGTACACACACAAAAAGTGTTAGCTGATGATCTTATCCGAATGAGAATTTAGCAACCCAGGGAGTTCTCTATCTGCTTGACAGGTCAACCCTCTGGAGTTCATTAGCTAATAAACTTCTCACCTCTGAATGTCACAGGGAAAATATAGGATTGTGTGTATTTATTTATTTATTTTGGTATTCTTGCAAAAGATTCCAGTAATGGATGTGCTTTAAGCACAAAATATCTCCAGAGATCTTCACTCTGCAAACAAGTTTGCATTACCAGATGGTGCCGTAAAGGGTTTCTGCTAGGTTTATTTATTTATTTTCAATGTACTGTATCTGTAAGAAAGAGCGAAATAAACTGCAAACAGCAAATTAGTGGCCAAATGGTTTCCAATGTAATCAGTTACTTCCATTAATACAGTGAGTAGTGCCGAAATTCAATGGTCTGAACCGAGTAAAAAAAAAAGAGAAAGATTTTGCCCATCAAGAAAAGGTATGTGGGTGGAGTTGTTGTGATAAGTTGTGACATCAGAATAGCCCCGAGCATAAAAATTGGTGCTCGTCAAAATTATTCGGACGGCCATTGACTGCATTTGGACAAAATAGGCACACGTATAAAAATTGTCTTGGGCGTCAAAATAATTTTTCACCATTTCGCGAATTTCGCAGTCATTTTGAAAATGATCCGCCGCAGCGAAATGGGACAGTTTGCCCATTACTACTGATGAAGTGTGCCTATTGATAAATGGGGCATTGATTTCAACTTTTCCACAGCGGCCTGCATCAATGCTGAGTGCTGGCAATGACAGTCCGATTGTATCTGATTAACGTTAAGGTGAAAGTGAAATTGAGCACACTTTGAATTTCAACAATTCTGAGTACAACTGCATCTAATTCATAAAAAAGGTGCACCAAGCACAAATCTGTGCTACCAATTACACTGGAATTGTGGGAGAAATGTTGCATTGTGGGTCGAAAACAAATTGCACTTGAGTTTTTAAATGAGCCCTTATGTGTCCATGGGAGTCATGGGAGTGTTTATAAAGGTATGGGACCTGTTATCTAGAATGCTTGGGACATAAGGTTTTCCAGATATGGGATCTTTCTGGATCTCAATGCTTTAAATATGCTAAAAATCATTAAAACATTAAAAAAAACCAATAGGATTGTTTTGCCTCCAATAAGAATTGGTTATCTTAATTGGGATGATGTACATGTATTAATACAGAGAAGAAAGACATCACTTTTTAAAAATTACGATTATTTGGATAAAATGGAGTCTTAGGGACTCTTATTGGTTTCCTGGATAACAGATCCCATAAACTGTGCTACTCAATATTACCATTATGACTCAAAAGACATAGCGCTAAGCATGAATACAAAGTGTACTGTTAGTATAAGCACATGTATTGTTTTTATCCAGCTTAGTTAGTTGTTAGCCAAGCCCATTCTGCATGGTTGCATGGTAATAAATGATGATGATGATGATGGTTGTAGAGCGCACAAAAGTCAGAATTCTGGTCGTATACTATACTGGGCCCCATTGCTCACACTATGATGCAGCATTCCCTGCTTTTGCTTAAAAGTAAGCATTTGAATGTTAGAAAAGTGAGTGTAATGTGACGTATGCAGATACAGTAGTTTCAAAAGTTACAACTATTTCCCTGTAGAAAATGGACATGCAAACCGGAGTGTACAGTTGTTTAAGTAGGAATCCCATGATTTTCAGTCCTTTTTGCAAGGAAATAAAGCCTCTCCATGTTGTTTTTTTTTTCCTTAAACTTCTGAAGTTACAAAGAGAGCATCAATGGTTTGAAGCAATCAATAAGAGCAGAAGCATTATATTGACAGCCACTAGTATTGATTGCCACCATGTCAGATCTTCAAGGAAGGAATTCAGAATCACTTAATACAATCCTGTCCACCTTCCTTTGTTATGCAGACCTTTTGAAATTGATAGGCGGCTGGGGAAAAGCCCTGTGTGCCTTGTTTGGCCAGCTGGTCATCTGGTAAAACAGTCATGAATTAAACATCTACGTTTCTCTTTCAATCAGACCCTTTAGATTCAACACAAATCTTTTTCGAACAACCTATTATGAAACAGATATTCTTATATGATATGTGTGCGTATATACCATTATTGATGACACTGCAGGGCCCTTTATTGTCCCTCTAAATATTTAAGCCTAACTAATAAAAGAAAAATGGGCAGAAAGCCTAAAAAACAAGGAATTTGTTTCATATTAAACAGTATGCTACATTTAACAGCCAGCCTATACCGCAAAGCACAATAAATAATTTGAAGCCCACAGGTATACAAAAGGGCAAGCTAATTTATCCTGCCTGTCAGGTGCACTAAAAGCCAGCGCTATTTAGTGAATGAAACTCTGAAACTGCTTTCTTCAGATAGGCCTGACGACAGTAGTAGATCAGTCCTAATTTGCTAAAATTCAGGATTCTGCAGCACAGTCCATCCATCCCGATGAAGCCACCAATCCATACTGGATTAAGGAAATTTAATTCACTTATGTTGCATTTGAAGTGTGACTCGGTAATGCCCTGAGAAGTTTTTTAACATCTGTTCCCTGCAGGTCAAACTGATTTAAGCAAAGCATTTCATGGACAATTTAACCCAACTGGTACTGCAGGAGCTTCCCCTTGCGTCACTGTGTCTTCAAAGACAAGATTTTTTTCAGCAATGAGGAAGTTAATTATTTTAAACCAGAATGAAGAAATTAAAGTCAAAGGCCAGTGTGTAATTTTTTTTATATAAAAGAACTCCACGTATTCAGATGAGGTCAATACAGGTATGGAATCGGTTATCCGAAATGCTTGGGACTCGGGGATCTTTCCAGAATTTTGATACTTTAATGCAACATACATAACTTAATTCTACTAAAATATACCTAAAAATTGAAAAAAAGCCCAATAGGATTGTTTTGCCTCCAATTTTGATTCATGCAGTTGCCATTAAAGGGGTTTTTTTTTTAACCTTGCTACACTTTTTTTCAAATACTTCACCAGAAACAAAGATCTTTTCCAGCGTTTTACTTTTTATTTTATATTTGTGACAGTTTTTTGAATATTGAAGTTCCATTTTTCACCTTCTTGTGTCAAGGACAAGGAAAGCCTGTTAAACAACTTGATTTAGTAGAAAAGCATACCTTCAATAAGTTTATCAGTAGTCATAAAATGGCTCCTTTGGAAAGTGTTTGCCTATGGCAGCACAATACTTAAAAGAAAATCCACGAGTCCGTTAGTTAAAAATTTCCACAATTCGCTAAGACCAAGACTGCAATCATGGGTCTGAGCAGAAAGCAGCACATGCGCAATAAGTCAAATTGTAAAGGAGTTTTCAACAAGCCGACATCCACCTTGTCTACCCTGACCTGCCTTTCTTTCTATTCGCACCAATCACAACTGTTGTGTTGGGTTGCTATGGTAAAACTGGGTGAACTCAGCGCAATGCGTCTGGGTAAGCGGACAGGGTAATTTCATTGCATGCGCAGAGGACTGGAATAGGCCATCTTCATGGCAAGGAGTTTGGCAAAATGGCCGTGGCAACGGGAAGGGAAAAAATAGATTTTGCAGGGGAGAACGCTGAAAAAGTAAACAATATTTTGGCAAATGAACATATCAATCAGGGACAGGACGGCCTCCTCTGTAGCACACTTTAATGTTGGGAGAAAGGCTTTCTTTGTCCTTTAAAGGCAGCTGTTAGAGTTGAAACAATAGTCGCTAATATCCCACAGATGATGCTAAGAAATACATCAAGTAATGTAGCAAATTGCAACAGCTCAGATTCGGCACCTGAATCACTGAGCTGCCAGACTGAAACACCAGACACAGGAACATTAAAATATTTTGGAAAAAGGGTAAATGATAAAAAACAAAAAGTTTAAACGATAAAAAAAATAAAATAAAATAAAAAAATCTTCATTTCCGGGGAACAATCTGAAAACAACTGAACTGAAAAAAAGTGTTTGGAAGGTGAACAACTGCTAGTGCAGTCGAGACTTCCCTTCAGTCAGTTGTATTAAAAAAAACAAAAACATTAATTTAGTGTACTTGTGTCAAAAGGTGCTCCTTGCACTTCCATATAGTTCCATAACAGTTGTGCCTGCCTCCTTTTCCATCTATAGATGCAAGGGGAACCACCACCTCTGAATCAGGTGGTAGCGCCACAGTTCCCACGGCCGCCTGCATCACAGTCGTGCACTTAGTTGCACTAAAAGAATAAGAGTCACACACACTGAATACTGGAAATAATGCCCACTGAGACTATTTCAGCAGAACTGCATTGGATTCACATTAAATTGCTAGCACAGTTGCGCTAATTTTAAGGCTAGGACCCATTCTCCCTGCCTGCCTGCCTGCCTGAATATATTGCTCACTGACCTTTCCCCTCTTGAATTTTTGATATTGATAGAAGAAGTGCAAAAGAAAACACTGCACAGTGGGAAAAAGAACTGCACTTGCTGTTGTATATGACCCCCACTGTCTTATCACAGAAAAAAAGAAAACCAATAAAAAATAAGAATGTAATGCTTTAATTTTGATATTCATCTTGGAAACTGGGCTTTATAGATAATGAGTTTCCAGATAATAGATCCAGTGTTATAGACTTACAATTTTGACTTTTCTTGACTTCCTCCCATCCCTCCATTTTTTCCCTTTAATCTGTTTGTTTTGTGCTTTTCTGAACTTCTTAAAACTTGATGATATGCAGCAGGATTAGTGCTAAACGCTTTTACATTGGGACTAACAGTAAGCTCCGGCTATGGAGTCATTGCTATTGATTATTTACTCACTGACAGAAGTCATAAATCAACATTCCGACAAGCTTGTTAACCATTTGCTCTATGAGATGGATATTGCATCAGCATTTAATGCATAATGATTTTCTAGTTTATATTTAGCCCAGAATGCTGGACCGGACAGTAAATAATAGATGCATTACACAGAGGGATTCATACAATGGACGCAATCTGCTCCCAAAGGGCAGGCTGAAAAAAGCTAAAAAAACAGAGCAGTGATTTGATTAAGCCATATTTATCAACCAGCAACTTTGACGATTCTTGTAACCCTTGGCCAAAAGGTTAAACAGAATAACAACTTGAAATATCATCTATAGTTTATTGGTGATAGCAGCGTGATTGGCAGCAGTATCTATTTGTCCGGAAGCCAGGATGTGGGCTTCAATGATTTCATTTGTTTCTGATAGATTGCATAGATTTCCATTTACCTTTTGTAAAGAGCCCTAGATTCTGATGAGGTAGGAAGAAACAGATTGTATCTATAGATCCCCAGAGTGGCTAAGTGATTAGTTATATGAGGAACTGTGAAATGGTTAATGTGTTGATGCTTCTACAATAAAAGCACTAAAGGAAGGTTCTTATGTATTGGTACAGGGCTAACGAAACTATGGTTTTAGCTAGTTCCAGAGGAGAATGCTTAGCAGGGTGCAGCGTGGATCATAAGAGACACATGTTCTAATGTCACGTTGGATATAAGGATCAATTACCCCCTAAGGGATGGCCTTTGCAACCATCAGTTGATTTAGGATGATGTTAAGCTATTACACCGTGGCAGTTTATTAAGCCCTTTTTATTAAAACTCCCCAGGGCCCATTAATGTATCCAACAAGTAAGATTTGCAGCAAACTGAACTCAAAAATGTATTGCTGCCAACAATGCAGACAACTCTTGCACTGATTCATCTTTTCCAATGCTCTGAGAACTGTTGTACCACTTTAAATTATAATGCAACATATGCCTGTGTCATCTGTACAGGGATTTGCATAATCAGATAAAAACTAGGGAATGCAAGGATTCGGTTCGGGATTCGGCCTTTTTCAGCAGGATTCGGATTCGGACGAATCCTTCTGCCTGACCGAACTAAATCCAAATCCTAATTTGCATATGTAAATTGGGGATGGGGAGGGAAATCACGTGACTTTTTGTCACAAAACAAGGAAGTAAAAAATGTTTTCCCCTTCCCACTCCTAATTATGCAAATTAGGTTCGGATTCGGTTCAGTATTTAGCCGAATCTTTCGTAAAGGGTTCGGTGGTTCGGCCGAATCCAAAAAAGTGTATTGGGCGCATCCCTAATAAAAAACAAATATGTATGGGATGGTCCTGGATTGTTCCTAGGATCCTTATGTACTATTAAAGAAATAGGTTTCTGCGTTACACTTACCCAAGATCTTTTGGTACTTGATTCTCTACAAAGAATTTTGGCCAAATATTTATCCCTAAATCCTGTTTTAGCTTTCGTCAATGAAATAAATAATGCATTGTCCTGGATGGATGAAATCAAATGATAATATACAGGTATGGAATCAGTTATCCAGAAACACATAATCCAGAAGAATTACGGATAGACTCCATTATTTCCAAATAATTCAAATTTAAAAAAAAAAAAATATTACCTTTTTCTCTGTAATAATAAAACAATAACCTTGTACTTGATCCAAACAAAGATATAATTAATCTTTATTGGAGGCAAAACAAGCCTATTGGTTTTATTTAATGTTTAAATATTTATTAAGGTATGAAGATCCAAATTACAGAAAACCAGGTCCTGAGCATTCTGGATTACAGGTCCCATACCTGTACAATATAGACAGATATAGACTATTGCTTCTAGCTGCCACTCAGCTTATAGCAAAATGATTCTGGCAAAGGTGTATTTCAATTAATTAGTTGGAATTTAGAAGCTTCCTTGCTGGTCTCACTAGAGTTTCTGAGAAAAGGGTAAAGGAATACACATAAAACACTGTGTTGCTGGGTCCTCAATATATGAAAATGCTCCTATTGCTTCTGAGAACAAAGGGTAAGTGAACACAGTTCTACCACTCAGTCACACATAATGGACATTGCAGCTAGGGGTTAATGGTTTTAAATGTTTTTAATGTTTAAATGCACTTTAGTACACAGTAGGCAGTGTAGGACTCATTCATGGGGGTGCCAAATGTTAGGACAACCCTAAGAATTGTAATGGCTTACCTGATGTAAGGGCCCAGAGGCTCCTCTAAGATTTTGCGGACCAAGGAGGAAATGACTAGTCCAACACAGTTTGCAGTGTCAAAAGGATTAAACAAAAGAGTAATCAAAGTCCAGGCAAAAGGGTCAATCCAGGCAGCAAGGTTCTTGATCGAAATAACAGGCTGAGGTCAATAACAGAAATCAGAGTAAATAGCAATAGATCACACCCAGGAACTCAATAAGATGAACCTATGATTGGGCAAGGTCTGTAATGTTCTGGCTTCTTAAATAAGCCAATTTGGCGCCAAAACAGGCTTGATGACTTCATGACGCTGTGTGCTGATGCTGCACACTTTGATGACGCTGTGTCCATTCCGATACGCTGGCGTCAAGACGCTGCGCATGTTTGACGCACTAGAGTCAGAACGTGCCATGTGGGAGCCCTGGGCGCTGCCATCTTGCCGAAGAGGACCGGAACCAGAGCGAAGGCCAGAGCGGTGAGTATTCCTTAAACCTGATACCCCGGGCCAGTGCTCATGTTAGCATGAAAACTGCCCCGGGGGTACTTGCCAGCAAGCAATTTTATTCCTCCCTACTTCTCAGTGGCAGACGGCTGTTCACTAGAGTGAGAAAGCCAGCTTTTTTGTTAAGTATGGCTTTTAACTTTACTACGTATGCACGTCCATGAGAAGAAAGAAGGGAAGAAGAGGAACACTTGTTTGCAAGTACCATGGGCCAGTGCAGTTTTCTGTTAAAAGGAGCACAGGCCTGGGGTATCATGTAAGTCAATACAATCCTTGTGGGGTGCCCTAACATTCGCCCCCTACCCTCCATAGATTGGACATTTCTTTCTGAGAGGCCAAAACGTGGTACTAGTGCCTCAAATTTTTGTAAAAAATTATTTAAATGGATTTACACAGGCTGAATTTGATTGCTGGGAGTTTTTTCTCTCTTATAAATAATGTGCAAATAATGACTGTACCTCATTTGTAGCAGCTGGTCAAACAGACATGATTTCTCTTTGTTTTGTAGATACAGTTATCAGTTTCTGACCAATTTAATTAGATGTTTTGGGAACAAAAATACTAGACCCATTCAATAAGGAGAAGCGTTTTTATATACTGCAGGTTAGATTTACCTCAAAAGCTTCACATGACCAGAAATGTTTTCCACTCATTGTTACAAAGCGGCATTCATATTCCCAAGCCGAGCTACTCACAGCCATTCTTTGTGCTACTGTCAGGGGGTTAAGTTCCAAGTTAAGAAACTGACTAATAAATTAAAGTTTCTCTGCTGGATAAAAAAGAAATGAATGAATACATGAATAAATAATTAGATCTCATCTACATATAAACATAATGATGAATTCAAGAGCATTTGTTTTTTCTCTGATAGTAAAAGACAAACAAGAAATTAATCTTAACAATCTCATGGTATACACAGTACACAGAATATTCTGAATTGTAATAAGGGTAAGGTTAGGTAACTCACACTATACATATTTGTACTGATCTGCTCAAGCTGCCATAAATAATATTGTTATTTCTTTTTGTAGTTTTCATTTTCTTGTATTCCACCACTGATTCGTGGAATATAGTGTTTGGTTTGTGTTATTTTGTCTGAGACTTTGTCTTTTACAGTATCTTCCTTTAAAGCCATGAGTTAGGATGATCTAACTTAATTGCAGAAGGACTGGATATTTGGGAAACATGGTTGGACAAATTGGCTGAAATTGCACAGAACCATTATTTCAGCAGATGGAATCTCTTTCAAATCGAACTTGGTGGGGTTTTTCCAAAAATCACACACATATACAGGCCAAATTGATAAAAAGTCAACCAGCTATTGCTTTTGATAAGGCTATTGCTTTTTGATAAACAGTCATATGAAATCCCCTATGGGGAAAACAAGTTAAAATCACTTTAAGTTTCTGTATTATGAAAAATTCCAAAGTTTCCCTACTTATTGTACCTTGAGACATGATTTGATTGGTGTTCCTCCACTGATGATTTACTTATACAGAGGCAAAAAGTGATGGACATAGAAGGACCAACATTGTACACATACAGAAGGTCCCTATAAGAATACTTAAATTCTTGGGGGCAGTGTAATAAATGCTCTAAAGACTTCTACTTGTCAACTAAATGTGGCCATACACTGGCCAATAAAAGCAGACAACAGACAAAGTCTGTAGCTTATTGGCGATTGTATGGGACTCTCCGATGGGCTTCCCCAACTGATATCTGGCTGAAAATCAGCCATATGTCGATCAAGCAGGTTTAAAAATCCCCTCAGATTGAGGTGGTCCTCCCACAGACTGCGTGCAATGCTGGCATGGTGATCTGATTGTTGGGCCCTAAGGCTGACAATCTGATCAGCCACGATATCACCCACTCAAGGTGGGCATATTCAGTTTGGTAGATACAGTAACCTCTCCAAATAATCGGTTCTGCGCATGTATGGCCACCTTAACTCATAGTGACAAATCAGCAGGTAGCATTTAATTGTTGAAACATCTGATTTGTTGCTATAGGTTATTAGACATTAGAAAACATTAAACCTACCCCTTATAGCACAATATGGACTATAGTTTCTTGCTTCATGGTAGAATGGATGTTGAAAAAACAAGGTAAAAATAAATGTCTCTGAGAGAGGATGGTTCTTCTTGTGCATGTACAATAGTTATGATCCAAGACTACAATAGATTACAGTACACACAGAAGATGTTGTATGCACTCTAATCATTCAACAGTGGCTTGAACCCACCAAATGGGAAAAGTCGTTTGTGGGAAAAAAAAATTCAAGGGAAAATTAATAATAGCAGAAGATTGGGGCTCCAAATCACTATCCTACTTAAGACCTGTTCAGTCTTAATTGATCGGTGTTTGAAGGCGATACAGTACATTGGAAGTGTTTTGAGAAACATGTTTTTCCCTGTGACACTTTTCTTCTAATCTGGTGAGTTTACAACAAAAATGTAATGTGTAAAACCATTACTTTAAAAGTAAGTGCCTTTCTAATTACTGTACATATGGAAAGACAATCTGAAACAACAAGCATGACAAATACTAGTAAAAAAAAGCAGAATAAAATTGGTCTTCTGCAACTTCAGCTAAAAAGCAGAACTGTCCAAGAGCTGGACTGAAACATATATATATATATATATATATATATATATATATATATATATATATATGTGTATATATATAAGCAATGGGCAGTAGCATTTTTCCATTACCTATATAATTTCCTGGGGCATGATATCTGCATTTACAATAGATCTAATAAAGAAAAGCCATACTTCTTAAAGACTTGCCAATGGTTACTGACAGTTAGCCTGTTAAAAATACAGTATATTGTAATGCTCATTTTTATCAGCGTCTTATGCATTAGAAACAAGAAACAGATGCCATTATTATCCGCCCCTTGACTTCCATCAACCAATGGGATTTGGAGCACTCCTTCTGTAATATCTAAAGGGCTGTCTGGGAACCATCTTTAAAAGAAATTAACAACATGGTAGCATGGGACTAGAAATACATTTTATACTTAATTCTCATTCTTTATTAAACTGCCTTTCGTTTTTATCCTATAGGAGAATAGAGCATAAATTAAGACTATTGTTGTCTGTGATTTCTGGTAGCCTTCATAATAATAATCAGTCCTGTATCATTTAGCACTTATTAAATCTTAATTTAGTAAGAGTGGGCTCTAAATTCTTGGTTACCTGATGGATTCGGTAAGGCCCAGACCAACATATGTGCCCCTGTACTTTATTGTGCTGTGTATATTGGAAATCACATTACAGCCTTGGCCGTGGCACAAGTATGCCCTCGATAGATTTATCAGAACTTTAAAGTTTTTATTCTATCGAAATCCAGAAACTTTTAAACAGAAACCTGAAAACATGATAAAATATGCTTTGATGTTTTCCCTGCTTCATTTTACCTTTTAATGGGCACATCTCGCAGATTGGAATATTATTAATCACATTATAAAGTAACCCACCTGCAATTTTGTAAAGTACTTTATTTGTAATGTAGCATCTCTTTAGGTTGCATGTTTTAGAGCCAAAGTGTGTCAAATACATAAACGTTAAAGCCGGATCTGTGGCTTAATATTAATGAATATATTCAGAGGAAATTCAATTGCTTCTGATTTTCACACTTCAATTGAAATAATTGTCTGGTCATCAATCTTAGATACAAATTAAAGATGAAATGTACAAAACAACAAAACAGAATTCACATTGAAAATAAATGTTCCACATTAGAAATCATTGGACAGCTTCATCACAAAGCCGCTGTGTTTGCTTCTTATGACAAAATTTAAACTAAATGTATATTTCTGTTTATCGAGCAGCAGTACAGCGAGTGTATTAATTCCTGAAGCAGGCAGTTATTACTGTACTTGGGATGAGTTATTGCTTCTCCTGTTAGGAAAAGTTCACTTACAGTCTTTTAAAGTCTTTTTCACCATTCAGTCGGGAGATCTGGGCAGGTTTTAGCATCCTCAATAATAGATATTTGTCCTGAGACTTTGTAAATGAGGCCTTGAACCCAAAAAAACAGTTTTAAAAAAATGCAGCAGAATACTATTGTTTAACTATTAAAAGATGTTCTTCTGTTTTTCTGTTGGGTAATGATGGTAGTTCTTGCTCAACAATAGCTAAATTATTGATAAACCTCAGTGAATGTCCAGCAGTCCAGGCACTAAAGCTCACACTTTTTTTTGCTCACAGACATAAATATTTCACTGAATTTCACCTGTAGACTTCATGCTATTAGTGGACATCCTAAGCATTGCCAGTTTAAATTTGACAGCAAATTTTATTATGATGTAGATACTGTATCCATTTCTAAATAATGGACATTTATTGGGTTACCATTGACAAAGCAATTGTATTACAGGTGGACTGGAAAATAACTTAGGAAGGGTCCGGTTGAAGATATCAATATATGTATCAGGTGAAAAATCCAATTTGAGATGCAATTCAATTCAGAAAAACTTATCTCATGGTTTATCAAGTGAAAACTTTATCGGTCTATGGGAAAAAACTGGAACTGAATTTGGAGAGAAGAGTTTTCACCATAAGATAACTTTTTCTCACAGAACTGAATCTGGCCCATTGTGTGAAAAAGGGCTTTATTCTATGAATGCACCAAATTCAAGATCCCGTTTATGTAAAATACATACTTTATGTAAGAGTACATACTTTACATATAATGGGCCAGATTCAGTTCAGTGAGAAAAAGTTCTCATGATTTATCAAGTGAATAGTCATGGAAAAGATTCAGTACATGGAGAAAAAAACTTTCCTTTTCTCACTGAATTTAATCCGGCCCAATGTTTGAATTTTGAAAATGTTTGTTATGTTACACTAAAAAGTGCAGAACAATGAAATTGAATGTTGTTCCTCTTTTAAACTTCCTGCATTTTAGGTTAGCTATGGATGAGGAAAGTGCTGTTTATCAATTTACATTCTCTAGTTAAACCTTTTATGCAACTAACTCCTCCTTATCTGTTAGCATGAGACAAACTTAAAAACTGGGGTATGGGAGGAACTTAATTATATAGAAATCATTATCTCTAATTAAAAAGATTCTCCTTGTTACATGGATGAAATGAGGTGGTAGTACAGGTATAGGATCCCTTATCTGGAAACCCGATATCCAGAAAGCTCCGAATTACGGAATGCCTGTCTCCCATAGACTCCATTTTATCCAAATAATCCAAATTTTTAAAATCGATTTCCTTTTTCTCTGTAGTAATAAAACCATAGCTTGTACTTGATCCCAACTAAGATATAATTATTCCTTATTGGAAGCAAAACCAGCCTATTGGGTTTATTTAATGTTTAAATTAATTTCTAGTAGACATAAGGCATAAAGACCCAAATTACAGAAAGATCCATTATCCGAAAAACCCCAGGTCCCGAGCATTCTGGATAAGTGTATGAGTAAAAACAAAAAAATGTTCCCTAATGCTCATGTTGAATATGGCTATGTATTGCCCCTTCAATAATCTGGACAAGTAAAGGTAAACGTTTTCTTACATTGTAATAAAAATCAAAAATTGAGTCTGGATTCAGTTACTTCTATATGTGGCCACATTTATATTTATAGTTATCTGTTTGTTTTCCACTTATTAAAGTTCATAAATACTGTATGTATCATCTATGGATCCATTGAACACAATAGTCCTCCTTGGGGATTGGGGAAATACATAAAAGATGTTGCTGGCATAGTTGAAATAAGGAAGTCAGGCAGGGGTACCTTGAAAACATGGCTAACTACTCCCAGAACTGCTAAAAGTACAAAATGTACCTAGCTTGAAACTATATATTTACTAATGTCTCATTTGTTTATAATTGATTTGATTTTAATTAGTCAATCCATTACACACATACTGGATGAATTGAATGATTCTTTTTTTATGTTGTCAAATTTATGTTGTCAAACATTCTACATCATTAATCTAAAATGAAATAATTACTCTTACAACATTTGAACATGTGGGCATTTTCCCCAAAACAATTCTGTGCATTCAAACCAAATCTTCTAGGCTATTGCTTTTTTGTCAGGCAGTCTTTGGTTTCAAGACTCAATAAATACAAGGTCATAAAGTTCTTCAAAAGAAAGCTAACTCTACACCTTCTTTCCAAAGGCAATAAGACTCCATAGCTTCGAAAATCGAAGAGGTCAAATGAAGTCTGCTAAGGTCAGGAGTTTCATATAGACTTGCAACCTATTTCTTTAGTTGCGCCTTAATGTTCTAAAATAAAGAAGGCTGTTTCAAAATCTCTGAAGCATGATTGAGAATCAGAGAATACAAGGAAGGCTGTCTCAGTGTATGGCAGTCAGTGTTTATAAGAGGTGTTGGAACTGACAGTCACACGTTTCTCTATTCTCGAGCCCAGATCGTGTGCAATTGCAGCTGCATGAAATGTAACAAATGAAGACAAGATGATGTGACATGTAAGAGATCACTCATATTATTGGAACAGAGTTTGTACAGTATATTCAGTTTGTTTTACTTTACAAACTATTGTTATGACTCCATTAAAGAGAAAGTTTGCTGTCACTGTTCTAGGATAAGAATAATACCCGTAGATTTGGCGTAGTATTTGGGTTTTGCTATTTTTCATATATACTGACTCTACTAAGGGGATATTTATTTAAGTTCCTGTTGTTTTTCACCCAAAAATATTTTTCAGTCAAAACTTAAATTTTCGGGTTACATTTTTCAGGATTTATTAAACCCAGAAGCTGGAAATAGCTTGAATCTGAAAATACTCCAGCTTAAACCTGTTGAGGTCATGTAGAAGTTGATGGAGTGGGTTTTGCTCAAAAACGTAATTGATTTGAGCAAGTTCAGCTTTTTTTTGCCAAAAACTCAATTGACTAGAGTTTCAATTAACTCAAACAAAATAAATGTAAAATTCAAAACTTGATCAATTGGCCCCATAGACTTCTAGAGCTCACATAGAGATTCCAGGTTAAATGGCATTTAACAAGGCCGCAAGAAGCTGATACAGAGATTTTGGCAAAGCTTCAAGCAATTTAAAGGAAAAATATATAATTGTCCAAAAAGTGGTGAAATCAACCCCAGAACAAACAAAACATAATTGAATCCTATCCCACACCTAACAATTGTTCATGGAATCTCTCTTCTTTGTGCCCTTAATTGGAGAAGATCATTCTCTTGTACAATAGGGACACAACCTTGGCTTTAGCTGAGGTACAAGGTATAACCAATCAGATTCACTGTATTGTCATACATGTATAGACTTGCTTATCACTTAAAGGAGAAGGAAAGCTACGGAGGCATTTTATTGCCAATAGATTAGCTGCAATAATGCAAGATAGAATGCTATATTTATTCTGTAGAATGTTTTACCATACCTGAGTAAACAGCTCTAGACACTGTCTCTGTTTGTTTAGGATAGGAGCTGCAGTATTAACGTGGTGTGACATCACTTCCTGCCTAAATCTCTCCCTGGTCTGGGCTCAGATTACAGTAGAGAAGGGAGGGGGCGGGGGAAGAGGAGCAAACTGAGAATGCTCTTGCCCAGGGCAATGAGGTTTAAGCTGAAGGCAGGAAGTCTGATACAGAAGCCAATGTGTACCAATGTGTACACAATAGAAGGAAAGAATTCAGTGTTTCTTTTGATAGGGGACTCAGAGCAGCACTATTTTGGGGGTTTACTGGTATATTTAGATGGACCTTTCTGATAAGGCTTACTTAGTTTTAACCTTTCCTTCTCCTTTAAAGGTGTGCAGAGATCATCTATTTTTTGCATTGTTCTCTAATTGGTTACATTGTATGCTCCAATTCCTCATAAGGCACAATCCAGGGGTACTCATCCAGAGACCACCATCATCATTGCAAGCCACTTCTGCATGTGTTTGACATTTGAGCTGTAGAGGACTTTTCCAAAAATGTCTGTCCAGTGCATGTGCCAAATCTGAACTCACAAAAGGGATTTCCTACCTACAATGTGGAGGCATGGATAGTTTTCATTTGCACACTTAACTCTTGCCTTCTTTTGACTGCAATTGCCAATACTAAACAAGTTATGATGATATGTTAATTGCAAACCTGCTCTTTCAATTGAATTGAAAATATTTAATCTCACAAGGCTCCTGTAAAGAACACATTTGATATTTTATAACAGCTGACAACTTTATTCTACAGACTAAGATTATGAAGGAAAATCATAATGATTTAAAGATTTGCTTGGGCTTTTCGAATGTAAATTCCTAAATTACTATTTCAGAGTTAACAGCCCAGGAGGTGAATTTGTACAGATGTTCTCCGTGTCCTTGTGTTATTCAGTTCCAGAGTTCAGTCAGAATGTGCTGCTTCTTTATTATTGGGTAGAAACACAGAAATAGCTCTTAAATTATTCAATTCTAGTTTACTCCATGAAAATGTTGAATTTAGAATCCCTGTCAAATAACTTTTTATTGTGTATCCAATATGTAGAACTTTCAGAAAGGACTGGGAGAGAAAGACCCTTGAAAGTGTCACTATTCACAGCAAGGTTTCAACAAGAATGACGCCTGTGCTTAAAAACTTTCCTTGTGGCATTTATATATAGTCTTACATGGGGATGTACTTGTTTGCTTTTGACAAAGTGAACATATGGCTAGAATGACTTTCACAGAATGTTAGTGCAGCAATAACTGTTGTAAAAAATGGGAACAGACCTTCAGAAAAAGAGTCTTTACATCTGTTTAGCAGAGGAATGTCATTTTCATTTCCTGCTGAATGATTGCAGCCTCCGACAGTCTCTACAGAGTTCAGTTTAGAAGTGTTATCTGTACTTTGCTTAGCAGATAAGTGTGAGTGGGGCCATGGAGGAGGCACAATGAGGTTCCAGAAACTTTACTGTAGACTACAGATTGTTTTACAGTTGAGTTTATTTTAAATCAGTTTTTTTATTCTGATGCTGCCTGGTAATTTTTTACAAACATGTTATACAAACAAAATAATATATATAGTATTTATGCTGGGGGTGGGGTTGGGCTTTTAAAGCTTTGGGGAGGGTCCTTCTGATGGGAGCACGGGGGTGGGGCTATCCCGGTAAGTTTGACATGGAGTTGTCCAGGAAATAAGCCTATAGTCCTTGACCTACTTATTCAGCATAACCCAAAGTGTGTCTAGGTGATAAGTCAAAAAACACTTTTATCACTTATTATTTAATTATTATTTTATCACACAGAACGTGACCTTGATGGAAGTTGAATTTTTTTTGCCAGTTCATTATTACTTTTCCGTAAAGAGTTTTAATACACAAAAAAAGCACAGCCTCCATTGATATATATAAGACCTCAACTACTTTTACTAGGCAATGTTTTACTAGTTCTTTTTGTGTGTTTTTTTCAATTAATGAATCTCATATTTTTAGTTTTAGAGAAATTTAAAAAAACACACACATTTTTTGTTGAGAAAAAAATATGATTTGTGAAAAAAATAGAAATCCTAATGTTGGTAAAAAGGCCCCTTAGTGTTTAATGGCATTCTTCTTTTGTGCGTCAATCAGGTACTCACATATTTGAAACAGAGGTTTGAATAAAAGCTTTTACTGCTCTAGAGTTGCTAAATGCACATAAACGGCTTCAACTTTGCAGGAGTGCTATTAATGTAAAGAAAGAACTACAACTGACAGAAAACAGCAGAAATTTCCCTGTAATAGAATCCTAGAAGGTATAACTTGCTTTCTAAGTTAGCAAAGCCTCTAATTCATGAAGAGTAAAAAGGGGGAAGAGAGGAATGATGGATCTAGAGAACATTGCATATGGGGTAACATGTTTGGCATACCATACCTATATGGTACTAAGTAATACAATAAAGGGTCCACTATAGGTCTAGCCACTCCTAGCAAACAATCCACAATCCACATGCACATTTAATAGTCTGCTGTTTGCAGCAAATATCTGATTAGATGATATAGCCTACTAGACCTAATCCTGTTTTACATTATCCCATTGGGTGGTAAGGTCAGTAAAAGGGTCAAAGACACGAGATAAGACAAAAATTCAGAAGTGAACAATTATGAATTGAATACAGGTTGGGGATCCATTATCCAGAAAGCTCTGAATTACAGGAAGGCCATTTCCTATTTTAATTAAATAATTCAATTTTTTTAATTATTTCCTTTTGCTCTGTAATAATGAAACAGTACCTTTTATTTGATCCAAATTAAGATATAATTATTCCTTATTGGAAGAAAAACGATCCTATTGGGTTTCATTAATATTTAAATTATATTTTAGCAGACTTAAGGCATGGAGATCCAAATTACAGAAAGACCCCTTATCCAGAAAACCTAAGGTCCAGAGCATTCTGGATAACAGGTGCCATACCTATAGAATCAGTACTAGCTGTGTCCAGCATTTCCCATACAAGTCAAAGGGAGGCAGCAGAAGGTTACTTCAGGCACTTTTAGCAGGCAATAGCCACCTTTAATTTTTGTACATTGTTATTCTTCTTCTTATTATTATTATAATTATTATTATTATTATTAACATGCATTTATATAGCGCCAACATATTGTGCAGAGCTGTTTACTTAGTGTACTTGTAGACTCAAACACAAAAAGGATTTAATGAAAAACAAAAAGCCTTTAGCACTGGAAACCTAGAGTTAAAAGCTTACGATAAGTAACTCAACAAAAATAGCTAGATTTAAAGAGCATAGTTTACTGCATCACTATAAAATGAATTTCAACATCAGCACAAGCGGCTTAGCTGGAGAGAGAGAGAGAGGGAGAGAAAGCAGAAACCTAAAATAGCAAATGGTACTAAAATATCTACTGAAAGCACATAATGTATGTCATGTTATCCTTTGTGATAAAATATAGTATTCTCCTATCCAAATAGCTAAAAAAAAGTCCAAGAGAGGTGAGATGGCAGTGAACCACAGCAGAAATGGTTTGAAGTGAATAATACATAAGACTGCACAGTTGGGAAGCTTTAGGCTGAATCCATATGTAATTTAACTCACACAGGGCGATATCTAATAGGGGGGCTATTAGATGGAAACACTTTTTTTTGCTAGAAATACCAAGGCATTTAGTACTTGCCAAATTCACATGAAGAAATATTCAGTATGTCTTTCAACCTCCAAACTATAGTCACCATCATCATCAGCCAGAATAACTTTATACACCATTAATGGAGTTGTATAAGTTTAATTCATGTCGACTTTGCTGCCTACAACCTTACTGTAGTATTTGCAGATATATTAGGGTTTTTTTAAAGAATATCTGCAGGTTTGCTGCACTTTGTCAGGGAGCCGGGAGCTCCCCCCAGGGAGATAGTCAGGATCTAGGAGGAAGCCCTCTTGAGGGATCAAAGTCACAGAGTCCAAAGGGTTAAACAGGCGGGTAGTCAGAGTTCAGGCAAGAGTTCAATAACAAGACGAGTGCAGTAACTGGTTGGAAGCAGGAGTCAGGAGTGGGAACAGGAATCAAGGCTTGGAAACAGGATACAGGCAGGAAAACAGGAACCCAGGTTCAGGGTAGCAGAACCTATTCTTGGGCGCCATTCTGGCGTCCTAGATCCACTTTTATATTTGAATTTGGCGCCATAGTGATGTCATTGGCGTCCTTACGCCGTTGTGTTTTCGCCGGTGTGTTTACGCATGCGTTGGGGTGTCGGCATTGCGGCACTGGCATCCCAGAGCCCATGTGGGCCGACTGGGCACCTCCATTTTGGATTCATCGCCGCCGGGAGCATACGCGTTTTTTCGTGCTCCCGGCGGCCTTGACACACTTGAAATAAATACTCTACTTGCTTTCCTCTTGTTTCATTGCCCAAGTTACTAAGGGCCTTCCTCTTATATGATGGTGTTATGCACAGTGAAGCAGTTTGCACTGGTCTTTTAACTAAACAATTTTAGATTAAAACAAAATTAAAGAGGGCATTGCATTCAACTGTGGAACACACATCCATCTTCATTTTTTTTCCCATGGAGGTATGACATAGTGAAGTGGGCCAGGTTACCCCAGTCTAACTCTGCTTGTCCCTGTTCCTTGTCTGTTTTGGTGGAATTATAGGTGTTAGCCTCTGGCCTGTATTCTGTCTTTGCTTCTCCCTGCTGCCTGGGCAGATTTCAGCCTATCAGACTCCATCTAGCCAAAGTTTCCTGACACTATTGAGGGAATGTAATAAAAATCGCTAACGGAAAAACTATTCGCAATGCGAAAAGTTAGGCCTTTGAGCGAACAAATTTAGCTTTGTGCGAATTTAATATAGCTTTTGCGAGCCCGGAAACTGTTTAGCGACCACTTCCGACAGTGAAAGACCGTTTGCGAATTTTATAGTTTGCGCCAATGCGCAGTCAATGTAATAAAACTTCTTACTGAAAAAGTCGTTATGTTTGCTCCAAAAGATTACGACACCTTCAAGCACTTCTTATGAGTGCGCAATTAAAATTCGCAATGCGCAATTAAAATTCGCAATGTTTAAGGAACAATATTACATTGCGAGATGTGGATTTTTAGTCTTATTGGTGCGAATTGTTTTGCTCTTTGCGACTTTTATTACATTCCCCTGTTTGTGCCTTCCCCCACCCACCCCTTATGGATATCACACTGCCAAAATGAAGCACAAAGACCAGTAGCAATTCTCCAATGAACAGGTTAGTGTGCAAAAAATATTGGTGCATTGATTTAGAGGTCATAAATGATGCATTATTACCCCAGAATTTCTCTGGCAGTTTAGTTGTAGTTCTTCAACACTATTAATTTGACTATTTGCCTAAACCTGGCTTAAAACAGTCAGCATTTAAGAGTACCAGATTTTATAATTAGGACTATACTTATCCCATTATACCTTATTAAAGATATTGCTGATTTCTAACTCTTGTGAATAGCAAGTGACCATCTCAATAGAGAAACCAGATAAGGATATGGCCCAACTTAGCTAAAGAGCTATTAAAATAATTTAACACAAAACTGAAGCAATTTCAAATTTACATTCATTTTAAAACTTTTTAATATCTGATATTAAAGGTATTCTGTCACAGGAAAAAAAAGTTGTTTTTTTTTTACAAAATGCATCAGTTAAAAGTGCACCTCCAGCAGAATGCTGCATTGAAATGCGTTTTTCAAAAAGCAGATCTTTTAAATTTAATTTTGAAATATGACATGGGGCTAGATATGTTACTAGTTTCCCAGGTGCCCTCAGTCATGTGACTTGTGCTGTGATAAACTTCAGTCACTCTTTACTGCTGCACTGCTAATTGGATTGATATCACCCCCCTCCCTTTCCCTCCCAGTAGTCCATCAGCAGAATAATGGGAATGTAAGAACATAACAGCAACCTGACACAAGATGACCAAAACCTGGTAGATATAAAATTTGTATGACAATAGCTTATTGGAAAGCAGTTCCACTGAGAGGTGCTCTTTCTGAAAACACATGTCTAGACACATTGACCTCAGGTGGCTGCCTAAACACCAATATTACAACTTAAAATTTAATGGTTCAAGAATACATTTTTTAATAGTAGAATTAATTACTAGCAATGTACACAGTGTAATTTAGCAATAAAAACTATGCCATTAAAATCATCACAGAATCCCTTTAATATAACAATGGCATATTTTTGATATACTCAATGATAGAGACCTACTTCATACATATTCAGTTAATAATATTTCATGTCTGCGAAAGAATTGCTGATGGCCACAGGATTTTTATTTGGATAGAAGAGCAAAATGTTCACAGAACTTAACTGAATTTTGAAGGCCAAATAATTCCTGGTGATCAATGTAAAGTAATGCAAATCCTGCTTAGCAAGAGAAGTATTAGGGTATGCAATTTTGCTTAGACAAACTCTGCTTGCATTCCATTGCTCTGTCTATGTATAAATTGCATAGCACAGTAGCTAATAATGATGTATTAGCCTGATCTCTATTCTGTCTATTGCAAAAATCCACTGTATTAGTATTAAATTACCATGTTTCTTAGTGGTTTCTTAGTATTTTTGTGTGCACACCAGAGACATATTTAGATCCTAGTTTATGGGGGAAAAAATGTGAGTTCAGATTTTATAATAAAATTTATATGTTTGTTGTTGGCAAAAATATGGCAGTAATCAAAAGAGTAAAAGAGCAGAATGACCTTGGCACGGTTTTCTGTCTAACGCACAAGTAACAAAGATTGATCAAATAGTTAGTACAAATAATCATGTCCTTAATAAATCAATACCTTATGCTATAATCTCACACTTAAATCGACTCCCATTAACAAACATAAGCTTTCATTGTCCCATAAATCACAGGCAGCAGTTTTATCTAGTATCTTGACTTAGAGAGAGACCTTTGAAAAGTAGAAATGCAATTTAATGCAATAATAAAGCAGGAGCACTTCACTCGATGATCTGTTTTGTGTTTAAGATAGCGCGTAAGCCTGCCCCTTTCAGCTTGCCGACAAGAAAGTCTCCGAACTCCATTTCACATCAGTGCGCTTGAGGGTCACTACAGGGGTTCGTAATTGAATTTGGCAAGAGCCTGCCAAAGGACCAGCAAAGTGAACAGATCTAGGTATTTATCCCATTAAAATATGTTAGTGAAGGGAAGTGCATTTTCATCAAAATCATAAACAGATATAGAAAGAAATATTTATTGAGAAAATGACTGTGCCATGGTAGATATGCGGCAAAATATGCACTCTGCTTGCCATTCATGATTCTATTGTTATGGTGTAATGAAGGACATTAGCTAGCTGACTGTACTAGTAATTGACCTATTCATACCCAAGATCACTCTTTATTACCATCACTACCAATCACCTGGGTTGTGGCATTTACAGCTCACAAGCTACCTGAAGCACAGATATGAACAGAACTAGTGGTGGGATGAAGGAAAACAGTGAGAGAGAACAGAAAGAAAAGTATTAAATACATCTTTGATGTCCACCCCTGTAGCAAGATCCTGGGATGGGCAATTAAATAACAGATTTAGGTTGGACATCCCTGAAGTATACTGTATAATTACCTAAGAATTATTACAAAATATAAAATGGTAAGTTCTTCCTCTGTTTCAGAAGCTGATACAAGGGGCCAAATTCAGGCACAAGGAGGCCCAGGTGGTCTGCATGTTGGAGCCAGCACTCTATGAGCAGTCCATCACAGGCAGGGAAATAAAATTATTGTGGATGTAGTTTAGTCACCAAAAAACAGACACAAGCCTAATCGTTTGTGTTAACAAACATTCAATCTTAGACCTATGATTTAGGGGCAGATTTATTAAGGATCGAGTTGTTTTTTCCATGAAAATTCAAGTATTCAAGTTGTATTTCAGTTTAAAAAAAAAACTTGAATCAATCAAGGTTTTTCAAAAAAAGCTGGAATATTCGAGATTCATTATACCTTGACCCTGGAAATATCTTGAATTCGAAAATACACCACCTAAAACCTGTTGAGGTTCTGTAGAAGTCAATGGCAGAGATCCCTGGAACCATTTGAAGAGATCAACAGCCCACTTTGATTTGAGTTCTTTTCGGAGGGTTTTGCCTGAAAACTCGATTAGAGAACTTGATTCCATTGTTTCGAGGTTTGTGGGACTTGAACTCGCAGAATCGGATTTTTGCCATTCAAGTTTTTTTCTTAAATAAGATGCCATTTGATTTTTGAGGTCATTTGGGAAAGAGCCTGGGTTGAATGACCATTGACAAAGCAGGGTTGGAGCAATGCTTCATAGAGCATAAATTGTAGTTGGTATAGCAAGCACATATAGGCAGCTATTCTCAGCAATTCTTGTCATGTACTGTATCTTGTTATCTGCTACTTCAGAGTTATGTCTGGTTATGCAATTATAACCTCATGATACTTCTTTGGAATACTGTATTTTTAATCTCTGGAGGACCTTGCATATGGTAATGAACAATAGAAAGATGCCTGATGGCAGTTCCTTTGTGCTTGTGTGTATATTTTGCATCTTATCAGGAGCATATGTTATTGTGGTGGATCTGATGTGACACCTTGTCTTGGCATATTTTTTTCCAGTAGTTTAGAGTGTACGTTGAGACATTGGCATTAAGTCACCTTCACTTTTTTAAAGCAAAAACCAGAACAGCTATTGGACTTATAAGTGCAGAACTGATTCTAAACAAAGCTATCCTTCCTCTGGTACAGGTAGTGAACTCAGGTAGAGAGCCTAGTCAGCTCCATTCTATTTCTGATGCCTGCTGGGAAAGTTTAGGGTTAATTTAGCAGGTTTACTTTATATGTAACAGTCCAATTGCCCCCCTCCCACAAAAATTAACATAGATACATGGGTTCAAGGTTAAATTCACTATGTAATGTACTGTATGTGTGTGCGTATATATAATTTAGTAATGTTTATTGCTATAGTGGTTAGTGGTACATTTAAGTTCTTATCCATGCACATTTTGCTTTATTAAGTCTCTCTGATAGATTTTGTAGCAGATGCCAAGCAAAATCAATATGAAACTTACTAATTACATAAGTGCTAACACCAAGCTTATTGTGTGTATGTGTGAGGAACCCACAATATAAAACCCCACTATCTTACCTAGGGATCCGAAAAAGCTCATTTAATAAAATATATTATTGATGGAATATTGATCAGTGGTCGCTAAAAATAACTGATGCTTCTATCTGTGACTAATTTTAATGAATGTCTGCAAAATAATATGATTAATTATGCTTTACACACATACTACTAGCATGTACTCTGCTAATAAATGTGGACTCCCCTGATACAGTAGATTCAATGAACTAGTGAATGAAGTAACCTGTTAAGTGCCTAATTCTAATAAATGTATTAATGTACACAGACACATGCTCATGTGCTTGGGGCAAATGTACATAAAAGCAGTTGTAGAGGATGGGCAATGTGTGGGAAAATCACTGCTACTTCCAGAATAAAGGCTATTTCATCAAATAACTTAAAAAAACAGTTATCCAGAAAGCTCAAAATTATGGAAAGGCTGTCTCACTCAGACACAGTTTGAATGAATAAACAAATCTTTTTCTTTTCTGTAAAAATAAAACAGTACCTTGTAGACCTAGATATACCATGACCTGGATGAATGAAAATCTTCATAGTACCTTGTACTTGATCCCAACGGAGATATAAGTAATCCTTATTGGAGGCAAAATATTCCTTTTGGGTTTATTTCATGTTTAAATGATTTTAAGCAGATTTAAAGTATGGTGATCCAAATTTCAAAAATATTGCTTATTTGGAAACCAGGTCCCGAGCATTCCATATAATAGATTTCATGCCTGTATGCTCTTTTATAAACAGGAATAACACTTCATCCTGGAGATATGCTGTTTCCATTTGTAAACTGTTTCTTTAAAGGGATCCTGTCATCGAAAAACATGTTTTTTTCAAAACGCATCAGTTAATAGTGCTACTCAATTTTCTGTCAATTTCCCAGCTGCCCCTGGTCATGTGACTTGTGCCTGCACTTTAGGAGAGAAATGCTTTCTGGCAGGCTGCTGTTTTTCCGTCTCAATGTAACTGAATGTGTCTCAGTGATACATGGGTTTTTACTATTGAGTGCTGTTCTTAGATCTACCAGGCAGCTGTTATCTTGTGTTAGGGAGCTGTTATCTGGTTACCTTCCCATTGTTCTTTTGTTTGGCTGCTGGGGGGAAAAGGGAGGGGGGTGATATCACTCCAACTTGCAGTACAGCAGTAAAGAGTGGTTGAAGTTTATCAGAGCACAAGTCACATGACTTGGGGCAGCTGGGAAATTGACAATATGTCTAGCCCCATGTCAGATTTCAAAATTGTTTGCTCTTTTGAGAAATGGATGTCAGTGCAGAATTCTGCTGGAGCAGCACTATTAACTGATTCATTTTGAATTTTTTTTTTCCCCATGACAGTATCCCTTTAAGAACATTTAGAAAGTGAGAATTGTACAAAGTCTTTTGTACAGCAAGTATCAATGCAGTGGGTTAATTAGATAGAAGCAAATTCTTAGCTTTGGATTTTCTGCTTATATCTACATTGAGTCACTCACAGAATTACCCTGCAGCGTTTCTCATTTTGTCTCTGGCTGAGAGTCTGATGTGCTTATTGCAAAACAAAGTTTTTTTCCTGACTTGGGGTGACCTTTTACTTTGGAAGAGACAGAAATGTTGTTGTGAAAATGTTCGGTGTTTAAGTCATGTGATGGCTTGTGATAAATTATTTACAGTTTCTTTTAGCTGTAATTAATACAGCAGTGGCCAAGGAATAATAAGGTTGGGTTTTTCTGGCTCTTAATTTATATCTATAGAAATTATATTTCTTGTCATTTTATTTGCCCACTTCAGGGTCTGAGAGTTAGCATGACCATAAAGAACTTCATACTTGTTCTAACCTTCTGCATTGTAAACCAGGAATGTCCAGCTTGTGACTTCTCAAATGAAGAAAATACTGCTAGAATCTCATAATGACCATTGGCTATAAGGAGCTGCTGAAGAATTCTGTGTGCAGGGTAAAGATTTGTGCAACTTTAGTTGGGTTGAACCACACTCAACCCAATTGAGCTGTACCTGGACCTGAAAGCTACATGTGTCCTCCTTGGCATCCACTAAACTATCCTACTCCCAACAGTTTTATTCCCAACCTGACCCCCTACAACTACCTATCAAGAAATTTCAAGTGTTATAATGATTAAGTCATAAGTGACATCATCAACGATCAAATTGGGCAAATATGTTTTGCAATCAATGTCCAGACCAAGGATTCATAGTTAAGTTGTCCCACCAACCAGCACTGCTGTTATATACAGGGTCAGGCTTGGACCGACGGGACACAGTATGGACCCTTCCAACCCAGGCATGAGCGGGGAATAGGGGGTTGTGGTGCTACAAGTAGGACTCCAGGACTAACACTGGTCATATACATTTACCTATCAGAAACAACTGTACCTTAAAGGAGAACTAAACCCTAAACATGAATATGGCTAAACATGCTATATTTTATATACTGCACTTATAGCACCAGCCGAAAGATCCAGCTTATTAATAGCAGCAATGATCCAGGACTTCAAACTTGTCACAGGGGGTCACCATCTTGGAGAGTATCAGCGACACTCACATGCTCAGTGGGCTCTGAGCAGCCGTTGAGAAGCTAAGCTTAGGGGTCATTGCAAATTATCAAGCAGAAAATTAGGTTGGACTGTAATATAAGCTGATGCTACAGGGTTAATTATTAAATACTGATGCTAATTGCACTGGTTTCTTGGACTGGTACAGAAGCTCATAACATAATGTACAACATTTCTAGCCCACATCTTTAGTTAAGCTTTAGTTCTCCTTTAAGTTGATACCCAACAAGCTTCTTAACTGTAGGGCAGGGTATAGAAAATCTTTAGCATCTAATAAACTCTAATAAACTTTTTAAATCTTCACCCAATGGGATAAGGTGCACTTCACTGTTTTAGCAATATGTTTAATACCTTATGTATAGTGTTTTTGTTTCTTTATATGCAAGGATAAGTGTAATGTTCTGCAAATGATACCTAAATGATCATAAACAACAGGGGTCCAGCAAAATTGTTTGCTTTCCTAAACTTGTGTGTAGAAATGCCACCATTTACCACACATCTGCTCAGTCTATGATATATCATAGACAACAATAATCACATGTTTTGACCATTCCCTGTTCAATCTATACTGCCAGGAAGATGTTTGATACTTAATTATATGTAGTGCTTTTCATTCTCACTAGAGTCAGGAAAGGGAAGCCGATTAGAGTCTTCTGTTACCTTATGTGCAGTAAACAAACTGTCTCTGGATTTGTTTAATATGATAGACATTATAAATGATTCTCCTTGAATGTTAGCACTGAAAGTGGTTGCTCAGTGGAGATGACATTACCTGGCATGTAGAGTAATTAACATAATAAAGGATTAGTAGCATGACAAGTTTAGTATAATAAGATTCATTTGCCAAGTTTCCCTTTTTCCTGAGAGAAAAATTGACCTTCTTTTTGCTTTTCATTTCTGGCTACATATTTTTTTTTTTTTAAAGGTGGATATATTAAGTGCAGTGTTTAATCCCACAGCAAATGCTGCGCAAATGCGACTGTCCCACTGACGTGATGATAAAAATATATAGAGAGTTGTTAAAACTGCAGATCTAAATAGTAGATGAATAGAGGTTTCCTTTGCTCCCCAATTCTCCAAAAAAAATCTACCCCCATATGTAATAAAAGGCACTAAGTTTGCCAAAGAGCAGTAACCCATAACAACTAGTAATGGGCAAATTCAGGGCATTTCGCTTTGCCAAAAAATTCACGAAACGACGCCTCGTCTTGTTTTTGATGCTGGCGTCCGTTTTACACAAGCGCACATTTGCCGGCGAAAATGCGACAGCATCCAAAAAAACAGACGCCGGCGAATTTTCGCTGCGGTTTCGTGATTTAATTAGCTGGCGGCAAATTGCGGGAATTCGGCGCAAATTTGAGCCTGCCCAATAAATTCACCCATCACTAATAGCAACCAATATAATCTTTGAACAGGTGGCATGCAAATACTACCTTCTGATTGGTTGGTATGGGTTACTGCTCCTGGGCAAACTTTGTGCCTTTAATTACATAACCCCTGTAGACTCTAGAGGGCCTTGCAAAAAGAGAAACCAAAATGTTTGGGAGTTGTTCTGGTTGCTCAGTTTACCCAGGAAAAATAACAAAGATCAAAATGCTGGAATTGTAATAAATAACTTTTCAAAATGATAAAGCGTATTATGATGTTTTTGGCACACAAGAAGAATTTCCTAAAATGTAGATATCTGCAATGTGACATAAGCCAGTGGCTTCCCATGGACAGTTATTGGTGTAGATCAGCCATAAACCCTGTTATGAGTCTCGGGTACCATTGCTCTTTCTTTATATGAAATATCACAGTGCAGGACTGGTGACAATGAAGACATTATAACCCCAAGCGTTTGATTCACAAAGATATGACTAGTTTGTCAGGGCTCTCAGAAGTGCAGCTTAGTCTATGATTAAATGCAGTATTACATAAAATAATTTGTAAGGCTATTGAATGTAATATATATGTATTCATAATAAAGTTACTGTAGCTATGCCTTTACATGTCTGTTTATGAGATCTGTGGGTGCCTAGTCTATCCTCTTAATTTATGTCTCCAAAAGAAAATGTGCCTTCAAGAAGAACTGAAGAACTGGTTAAAGTGTAGCATAACATGCCTAAAAAAAACAGAATCCAAAAATGTTAAATTCTCTCAGGTGCTGTAAATAGTTTCATAGTTAATCTTGGTTAAAACAATATCTGTCGATAAGGTCCAGCCCTTCATCCCCCCATGATGGGGGGGCAACACTGGCAAAAAAAAACATCATAAGTAATATCTATATTCATGTTTAGCCATGACTTTAAGCAACTTAAGGGCTTAACATTTAAACATATTAACATATTAAATATTAACATTTTTCACTTGGCGTAGAAAGCAAATTCCTAAAAAAAAGGTTACCTTGCCTGTAACACGTAATTTCAAAGCAAAAGAGTTTCATTTGAATAAATCTGTGTTGTCAAGTTTGTAAAGCAAAATCCCCGGGGCTTTGAAAGTAAACAATGCAAACAATACTAATTTACAGTATTTCTCAATTAGATGGCATTGCCTATTAAACCTTGCACACATGATATCTTGGCTGCTGAATAAGCAGCCGACACAAGTGCTAGGGAAAAAAAAGATTACTTAAATTAATTCATGCACGGAACACACACAGCACAGAAAGTATTATATATATTTTATATATATAATACTTTCATTGGGGGGAATGTTATATATATATATATATATATATATATATATATATATATATATATATATATATATATATATATATATATATATATATATATATAACATTCCCCCCAAAGAGTTCTGCCATGCTATAAATCCAGCACCACTTGTGCACTTCCTTGTTAATGCCTCCTAGCTTGCATGTCATTCAGGCAAGAACACTAGAGATTGCCAATGACTGCAAGAAGCTATTGTTGTACTTACTCATTGTCAGCCATAGTACAGGGCTCCCTTGTGGGCTTAATTGCTCAGTGGATGGGCCCTAAGAGTTCTTTTAGGGTTTGGGCCCTTTAGGGTTCTTTTCTGGTGCCCCTGGAGTTGGTGAATGCACCTTACAATCTTACCTTAGTTCCTGAGGTGAAGAAAATTCCTTGGCCAAAGCTACAAGGCACTGATAGCATGGTTATCTTGGGAATCAAGTCTAGGTCTCCTTTACAAACAAAACAAGTAACCAAAGCTTGATACACCACACTTGAACTGGTCACTGCCCAGTTTGCCAACATACATGACATAAAGCAAACACACAAACTATTTTATCTTTCCAAACCCTCACCAAAAACCTCTAGCATCATGATGTATATACAATATGAAATACACATAGCCAAAGAGAGAAATAAGGGTGCCACTCTACAAGTTTAAGTTTCACATCCTGTGGAGGCCTATTTATTAAAATTTTTTAGAGGTTTTTGAAACCACGACTAACCTCACTTTCTCTAAAACCATGAATCTCATAAAATTACTGGAAAAGCACAAATAGGAAAAGAAGCAAAAACTGCAACTTTTTCATATTATTGCACAAAAGCCAGCTTCGAAAATACATGAAAACATCTAAAACTACGAATCAAAGAAACATCTTCCATTTCTAAAAAGGACATCTGCCATTGACTTTAACATGGTTTTAACAGGTTTTAGCTGGAGTATTTTTGTACTCAGAATTATTGCAGTTTTGTCGCATAATAAATCCCGACAAGGTTGTGCATTTTTTCCCTGCAACTTTTTCAAACCCCCAAGTGTTGTCATCTTCCAAACTATCTTAATGTAATATTTTACACAAAATATTTTCACTCTAAAGAAACCCTTGCTGGATGTCTGAGGTTTAACAATTATCAAGGTAGAGTCGTAAGGGTCAGCAGCAGCAGAAAATTTCTGGTTGAGGCAGACATTTTATTGGTTTTTGTTTGCAGAATTAGATAACGTAGATGTAACCAAAGTTATTCATACACCTATCAATGGGATTTAGCACTGCAAGGCTCAGGGGAAAAGGTCCGAAAACATACGCATCCAGTCAACTGGGAGATACGTTAAACATTCGCTAAAAGCATTGAAGTCAATGGGCAACCAATTTTTATTTTTTACAGAGCGAGAATTTTTACGCACATGACTAGTTTTCTTACTCCAAATACTTCAAAGTCAATGACTATGCAGCAACTTTTTTTGTCTATGTGACTTTTTTGTTGGCGCAAATTTTCGCCACAATTTTGCAAGAAAAATTTGCACATGGCAAAATGCAGAATGTTGCCGCGAATCCATGCCTGCCGAAAAAATGTGCACAACACTAAATTGATGTTATTAAAAGCAAGATCCGCGAACGCCATTAAGTTCTACATAAATGTAGTTTTAAACCATGTCTGTTTTTAAATGATGGGTATTAGCATGCAAACTATAGCACATTGTTAAAGCAGAAAGAAGCTGTTTTTTTTTTAAATTCAATTAGTTTAACTAAGTATCAAGTTAAATTACACCTGCAGTTGTAATTCTTCTTAATTATATTTGAAGATTTTTTACTAATTACAAGGTGACCCATAATACACCCGGTATAAAAACTATCCAATGTAGTCACCTCTTCATCTCCTTGAACAAGAGTAAATTAAATTTGTGAAATAGTTTAATGTTACACTACAGACATACTACAGACTAACAGGTTTCTTAATATAATGTCAGAGCCAACTGGTCCTGCTAATCAGATGCAAATAAAGGCCCTTGGACCTCATATATATAAAAAAAAACTCTGACTCAAACATAAATCAACGGATATATTGGTATATGACTACGAGCACTGCCTGACTTTGATTGCCATCTTTTTTTTTATCTAATTGCTTGAAGGTGAGTAGTATGCATGTCAACAGGAACACTGCATTTTCAAAAATCCAACTAGATACTGCATGACAGGGTTGGCAGATAAAAGCTCAAAGGGTGTCCTTATGCATTTACTGAGGTTAGTCTTCTTGCTAGTCATAGGTGCCACTAAAAGGTTACTTTATGTAATAGATTTTTATCTCTCCTTCTTGAAAAAGGGAGTGTCTGACTGATGACCATGTCAGCATTTGTGAGTGGATACTGAGTAATGGGGCTGCCAAATCAGAAAAGTTAGCAGGTTTATTAATATACTAAATAACAACTGTTTATTTCAGGTAGATTAGGAACTTACTTTTTGGATATGGTAATAACTAATAATACCAACGGGCAGATTTACTAAGGTTCGAGTGAATTTTCGAAGTACAAAAAGTTGGAATTTCAAAGTAATTTTTTGAATACTTCGACTTCGATTCCAAGTAAAAATGGTTTGACTATTCGACCATTCGATAATCGAAGTACTGTCTCTTTAAAATAAACTTATGGGGACCTTCCAGAGCAATTTCCTAAGTTTTTAATATTCAAAGGAAAATCGTACGAATCGTACAATTCGAAGTACGATCGGAGTACGATCGGAATACGATTGTACAATGAATAAAATCCTCCACTTTGAAATTCGACCCTTGATAAATCTGCCCCCTAATGTGTCTCCAGCACTAGTGTGGGTGAGAATAACACTGAGCATAACATGGTCTCCTTTGAGATCCTGCTGCAGAGACAACTGTATAAGGGAGTAACTAAGACACTGAATTTTACATGTGCAAACTTTGGCAGTACAAGGCCATCTCTGCAATAAAATACCTGGCAAAGGCTTTTCACTGGGTTAAACAAAGACAGAAAATGGAATGTCTTTAAACAACAAATATATCCTCTTGTAAGCAAGGAAAGACATAGCAAAGCAAAACCCTTATGGTTAGCATTGGATGGTTGGTTAAAAAAAAAAAACAATAAAGCACGCAAACAAGCAAATGAAGAATGAAGGGACATTAAGTAAACCCCAATTTTTTTTTTAATATCCAGAATGCTTGGGACCTGGGGGTTTTCGGATAAGGGATCATTTTGTTATTTGGATCTTTATAAGTTATAGTAAGTCTAATTGAAAATCATCCCGAAACAGCGATTTTGTCGCCGGCGACAATTCGCCTGCGTCAAAGTTGCGCAAGCGCCCATTAAAGTCAATGGGCGTACGTTTATCATCGCCGGTGTCTAAATTTGCGCCGGCGGCGAAACTGTAGCCGGCGTCAAAAAAACTTTAACGACCGCATCTAAATCTTGACACCGGCGAATTTACGCCAGCAAATTTTTGCAGCAAATTCGCTAAAAGGAACTGCTTTATTATTACATATGAAATGGAAATATTTTTTTTAAAATTTGGATAATGTACATAAAAAGGCATATTAACTCGAGGGATGAAAGCATCATTCTGCCTCTTTATAAATGTCTGCTAAAGCCTCAACATGAGTATGCTGTGCAGTTGGGCCTAAATCCTTGAGAGGGATAATAATGAGCTCCAAAGGATACAGATGTGTGCAACTACTGTAACTGGTAACCCTAATAGAACAATTAAATGATGAGGAAAGACTATCAATGTTGAGTTGTTTTCTCTGGAGAAGGGGGTGTCATGTAAATCTATAGTGATCCTAGTGATGTACAGTGAATTATATTGTTATAGGTCTGTGTATATAATCATAGTTCTGTATAAGTTTATATATATACACAGTATATATATGCACTGGGAGTCATTTGGAGTGCTTGAAATTAACAGATTTTTGTATTTTAACTGAATGGAAATGCTGACTTTTAAATTCAAAGTACAGGTATTGGATCTGTTATCCAGAATGCTCGGGACCTGGGGGGTTCCAGATAACGGATCTTTCCGTAATTTGGGTCTTCATGCCTTAAGTCTATTAGAAATTCATTTAAACATTAATTAAACCCAATAGGCTGGTTTTGCTTCCAATAAGGATTAATTATATCTTAGTTGGGATCAAGTACAAGGTACTGTTTTATTATTACAGAGAAAAAGGAAATCATTTTTAACAATTTGGATTATTTGGATAAAATGGAGTCTATGGGAGACAGCCATTCAGTAATTCGGAGCTTTCTGGATATCGAGTTTCCGGATAAGGGATCCTATACCTGTACATCTGGATCAGCCTGATATAATCATAAATATATACTGTATGTATTCATCTTTATTTCAGTTTCTTTGAGACAACTCTTTGAACCAATATGTTGAATGTTCATGTGTACTATTTTGGATTTGGTTTCAGATGTAAAACAAGGATTTGCCTGAATTATAATACTGAAAAAAAAACCATTGAAATATGTCCTTAATAGGGATACACCGAATCCAGGATTCGGTTTGGGATTCGACAAGGATTCGGCCTTTTTAAGCAGGATTCGGCGGAATCCTTCTGCCTGGCCGAACCAAATCTGAATCCTAATTTACATATGCCAATTAGGGGCGGGGAGGGAAATTGCATGACTTTTTGTCACAAAACAAGGAAGTCAAAAGTATTTTCCCCTTCCCAGGGGAGAGAGGGAGGAAAAAAACTATTTGTACCAAGTTTGATTACCCTGCACTTGTTAATTTCCAGGTGCTTAATATTGTAATAGTTGTGCATGCTAATATGCATTCTAATATGCAGGCTACATAGTATTTATACATTTAAAAAATAAATAACTGGGTAAGAGGAATGAAAAGAAATATAGTAACTAAGCATTCACTGGCTACAGGCCAATCTTTTATAATCATTCAGATTTTTAGTTTAGTAGTAATTCAGAAAATATGATACTGTTTTATTTCTCTTTAAACTGTTTTTTCTTTAGGAAGTGGGATGAGATTACTTACAGACAATGAGTGAGTGCATTCTAGCATAGATTATCAGTTCCACCATAGCTGAAACATTACAGCAGCAATTATTAGATAGAGGGACAGATATAATAAAAACCTATTCCCATGCATGGCAACTATTTTATTTTGCCTTTAAACATTTCTGTCAACATTTCTAATCTATCCAGGGATAGAAATTTGGGAAACCTGCAACAGTCTTCTCCATAATTGCCACCTTAGAGGTGGCTAAGAAAAGAACATACCTCCTTATGTAATTAAAAGTACTAAGTTTGCCCAGTACTGTACATTTGTGCTGCCGAGGTGCTTCTTTGTACGGGGGAAACAAATAAAAGTCAGTAATGGTAAAAATAGACACAATGCTAAAAATGCATGCTTTCGTACAAGCAAAATTTCCTTTGTGCAAATTAACTATAGCTTTTGGGTACCCAAAACCATTTCAGACAGTAGAAGAAAGATTACGAATTTTTTTGTGAGTGCGCAGTGTATGTACTTATAATAAAACTTTCTACTGAAAAAGTTATGTTTGCTCCAAAAGATTTTGCCACCTTCAAGTACCTCTCAAAGTGCTCAATGCATAATTACAATTTGCAATACAATAACAGACTAATGAAGAATATTACATTGCAAAGTGCAGATTTTTACTCGTATTTTTGCCAATTTTTATTCTCTTTGGGACTCTTATTACTGTACATTGCCCCTCAATAGTCGTATAGAATCAATTCAGTGCAGACTGTGAAATTTCTAACTGATCTTTGTGTACTTGTAAGTGAAAGCCGAACCAAACAATACCAAATAATTTCATACATTTATAAATGCATGACCTTTGAAGTCAGCAATTTGTATTTGAGTAAGTACATAAGCACCAATTTGTAATACATTTATTGATTTGTTTTGTTACTTTGAATCATATAAATATATTTACAAGATAAACAGCAGATTCTGAAACACAATCAAAAGCACAGTTATCTTATTTATTTTTTTCTCTCCCCGGCACAAATGGGTAATAGAAATATTGTAAACACCCAAGCTTATTGACTTGTTTGTTCCCAATAAACTAAAGACAATTAACACTAGAATAGGACTGTTAATGTGTGCCGAAGCAGCATTTGTTTCAATTAAAGTAGACCTGTCCACACTTATATAAATAAGTTGCTAAATAAAATACTTGAAGCTCTTTGTTCATTGCTTAATTTTCATCTCATTATTTAATTATTACAGCCACTGACTAGTTTTCACCTCTTTTCTCTGCTAATCAGTCAGTTTTTTCTATTTCGGCTTGTAGCCCAAAGCTGGAAATTCAAATAATTTGGTTTTAAAACAAAGTACTGCAATAGACACAGTGATATCATGGATAGATATTTCTTACAGTGGAGATTGCTATTTTTAGGTGCAGCAATTTCATTACCAATGAACTCTCCTCCATTACATAAAATATGCCATTGGACAGAAACGGCAAATAATACATACATAACATTTCATATAGTGATAGGTAGATTTGGAAAGGTATGACTCCTGAAATGACCCAAGATGTGGGTGAACAGCAAAACTTGTCATGCAAAGTGATAGGGGATAGGTCTGGGCAAGGCAACTGATCTTAGTGCACATGGTCCCAGCAAGAATGTTGGTTCCCATATATATCATATCAATTATAGGAACAACGTGACTATGTGACTGCAAACATAGGGTAAATTGACAAGGTAATGGGCGACTGTTCCAAAAATAGAACCTTTTTGGGACCTTACCATATTTCACAAACCACTGAAATCCTTAATTCATTTGAAATGGTTTTCTTAATGCATTCTCATACTTTTATGTGAGCTAGAAAGGAATCTTAATGCACCTTGCTGGCTGTTTATGAGTTCTATAAGCAGTACAGGAGTGAGATTGAAGCCTGAGACGGCAAGTCTCAGTATGTCTGGCATATGAAAGCCACATAATCCCCAGGGGACTTGGAGAAGCAAGACACTTTAGCTCCATTATAACCTAGTGAAAATGACTGCATATTGCATTTCAGTGCACCAAGAATGACAAGGTCTGGTTCAATTATGCCCTCTGTACCCCTGCTGGCTGTCTTCACTCAGAAGCACTAAGCATGAGAACATGGGACAGGTTCTGATTTTTTTTATATATTGAAATTATCAGACCATTCCTTTTAGAACATGTTAGGGTTATACGACTAATGTCTTATAACCCTAACATGTCATAAAAGGAAAGGTCTAGAAATGATATTATTGAACAAATCTCTAAATCTAAATTGTACTGGAATGATCACAACTGTGCAGAATGGATTGTAATCAATAGTGCTGTGGAATAGCAGTGAGCACCAAATTCAGACCAGAATTAGATATGCTCAGATAAATATGTAGACAGTTAGAGATGGTGACTACCTGCAGTCACATCCATATTGAATGGCTGGTGTGAGTAGTCACACCATGCAGAAAATTGTTTGCTAGCATAAAGAACTCCCATGCCCTTTATAAATTATATATGGTGTCTCACTTTACCTTTGGAATTTCTTAGTATACTGGCAACATCTAAACATGGTAGCCTTAAATCTGGACTATATACCCACTGTACATTTTAGTTTCGTGAGTGACGTGATTATGTTGGAAAAAGGTCTTCATACTGTGCAAGTATATCTTATAGATACAACATTCTGACAACTGAAAAAATACACCAACTGAAACAAGTTCCACTGTCCCTGTTTTATGATCCAGATTTGTAAGAATCCTTTTTCCTTGACGAATCAAAATCAACTCATAAAGGAAAACACAACTGCCTTCCATCTAATTTGCCCGTTCTTTTCATAAATAAGAAATTTATAGATATCATATAGAAGCATATATGCTGATGCAATTTGAAAGAGTTTTTTTTTTCATTTCCAATTCACAGAGCAAATAACAAATGAAACAAAGAAGTATCTCTAGTTTGCCAGAGTCTCCTTTTCTGCAGAAAAAAATTATGCTTTAAAATGATAAACTGATCCAATATGATGGGGTTTCTGAAAGCAATTAAGTACCACAGGGTCTTCTCTACCCCCTTCTGCCTTGCAGAATTGAGGTTATAGTTTTGAAAGAATTGTGGTTTGCTCTGTTCTACCCTTTTCCTGTGGAAATATGATAGAATGTGATTGTATTGTAAAAATAGCTGCGCAAAACAGCATGCCTTGAATATCAAGGTCAGCTGATGTGCCCTCTTGCTAACATAAGATGTTTGATGTGCAGATGTATACAGTATGCAGATTTGCTGGGGCTGCATGAATGTGAAATGATATGCATTACAAAGTCTGTCCCTTTGTATGTATGCAGTAACTATCATCAGGCTATTGTGGTCAGTGACAAGCGATGAAAGACGTCTGTATTTTACCGAAAATGGGTTTATGTTCATCATGGGCTAATTCTGCACATCATAAGGAGATCAATACAATAAATCCCATTGATCACTAGTTTTATTCATTTTCAATATTATGTTACACGTGATTCCAATTTCCAGAAGGTCATATAGTTCAGTCTTATACATGTTATGTATTTTATGAGTGTCTGCCTAATGCTCTGCAGCCCTAGATCTACTGTTTATGTCACTTTTCAACTTTAAGTTGGACGAGTTTTCTGATATGTTTCAATATACTCTACCAAAGTAGGTTGAACACTATAATCCAACCTGAACAACCTCAGTCAGATGTAGATTTGTAGCTAAGTTCAAGGACAAAATGATCAAAATGTTTTTATTTGCACAGACATCATACTGTAAGTCCAGTGGGGTTTTTTCTGCTTTTTATGGCAATGTGTCATGTGTGTCTCTGGTTAAAATTCAGGGGCATGACTTGTGCTGTATTTCAATGTGGCCGTCACTGCAAAATAAAAAACGTATTTTATTGTATGATGAAGAGTGGAGTCATGATGAACAATGTCAGATGGACCTTGCCATTACCTTGTTCTGATTATGTTTTATTGACAGCCAACAGCTTAAAAGAAAAAAAAAAATGATAGGTTGATAGGTTTATGGTCCTTATGAGACATCTTGCTCATAAAGTTCTGGTGCATGAGAAAAGAAACCATCTTCACATTTGTAAAATAATGTTGCACAGTGACTTTCCATTGATTGTAATGTTCCATTATAGATATTACACAGAGGATTCTAAAGCCAGCACTATTTTAATCTTCATTGTGTCTAAATTGGTTTATATTAAACTTGTGCCATCTGTCAGAACTTGTCTTTCTTGACATTAGTCCTGACTGAAACCAGGTGTTCCAGAGCCGTCTCTTTGTGCTCTTGATGGGAGTGCTCAAATGGAAAGTGTAATCGTGACCACGTTTTGCATAACATGCAACATGAAAGCAATATATAATCTCCTTCTTCTGGACTGGAAGATGGAATTAACAAGTTATCTGATATGTTTAGGGCAGGATTTCTGCTGCTTTTTCCTTGTCGCAAACCACTTCAATGTCAGAGATGTTGCAGAAGGTTACAATTACTTAACTATAATTATGGCACCATTAATTTATGCAGTAAAACATTGCCCCTAGGTTGGAAAATAACCTCTCCGTACAACCTTTGGCACTAATACTTAACAGCCCACAAATAGTGTCTAATGCTTTACGGAAGGTGCACCTTTGAAGCACATTATTTCATAATTATTGTGTTTTATTGTATGAGGGAAGATGACATATCAGTGGATGAAATGCCAAACTGATATAGGAAGAGCTATCACTGTAAAAATTCACTCACAAAAAATACATACATACTGTATTTTAATTTTAGCCAGTATTTATATGCATTGTGTTTCCTTTTCACTACTATTATGTTTGCAGGAGGAGTAGATCCTTGTCTTGCAATCATACATATAATCTACATTATATGCCTTTTCCATTCTGTAAATTATATAGTGAATAAAGTACCCCCTCTTGTAAAATATAAGGATATTATAAGTTACCGAGGAGTTTCATGACCATATAAAAACACGAGGCCGAAGGCCGAGTGTTTTTATACAGGTCATGGAACTCCGAGGTAACTTCTAATATCCTCATATTTTGCAACAGGGGTACTTTATTTATTATAACACACACGTCTCAGTGAGTCATGTGACAGAAATGACATCAGAACTCACCGCTTATAACTGATGACATCAGAACTCACCGTTTATAAGGATATAATTTACAAGATATTCATGGCTTTTGTGTATTATACCCTTATAATGAGAGCCATGATAATCCTGTAAATTATATCCTTATAAACAGTGCTTAGTGATGTATTAGTTATAATCAGAGTTTAGTAATCTCTATAAAAACGTACCTCCTGTTGCAAAATATGAGGATATTAAAGGAATAGTTCAGTATAAAAATAAAAACGAGTTACTGTAAATAGATAAATAGCTTTGCAAAATAAAAAAAAATTCAATATAGTTAGCCAGAAATTTAATGTCTAAAGGCTGGAGTGACTGGATGTCTAACAAATTAGCCAAAACACTACTTCCTGCTTTTCAGCTCTCTTGGTTGCTACCAGGCAGTAACCAATCAGTAACTTGATGGGGGGGGGGCACAGGGGTCATAACTGTTTGCTTTTGAATCTGAGCTGCATTCTAAGGATCAATTGCAAATTCACTGAACAGTTATGTCCCCCTTATAGTCACTGACTAACTCAGTGTTAGAGAGCTGAAAAAAGCCTTTGGCTTAATGTTTTTATTTGGTCATGGAACTCCTCCTATATAAATAGAATGTTCTAATATCACTGCTGCTTTTAACTTAAAACAATAGGCCCACGTGGTTAGTCTTGAAATAGGGCCTAAAGGCAGGTCCAATAATGCAGGAGACAACAGGCATTTTTCCTGCATTTTTTCTCAATACGAATAAAACTTCAAATTTCTAATTTTGTTGGCATTTATTCTGGAACAAAACCCTGCATTTTTTCTGATGAAAAAACTGCCTGGAAAAATTCTAATGCTGTACTGGCATCTTTTATCACATTTTTTCCTGCACTTTTTTTCTGTGCCAAAAATTAGATTTTTTTCAACAAAACAAAATGCTTGGCAATATTCTAGTGCATATATGCAAAAGAGTTAGTCACTCGCCAAAATGCAAATTTCACCAATAATCTGTACCAGGAGTAAACATTTACTCATCGCTAACCACCTTTAATATGGTAGTACTATATCTATCAATCTATCTATAATCTATTGATCAATTTATATTGTGACTTCTATAAGTCTTATAAATTACAGTAGGGGGTACATTATCCTCAGTATATACATACATAAGGAAGTGGCCATGGTGCTTTTGTTTGCAGTGTCAACATTAACAACTTTACTTTCAGATTCAGTTTTTTTAGGCTAAAAGCAATGCATCTGCTCCCAGAGATTGTTGTAAATCAAGTAGAGACAAATATCTGCAAATAACCTGTAAAGTTTATCTCAATATCTATATCTGAGATAAGCAAAACCCTATTTATGATCATGGTGTATTTTACCTCTAATACAATACAGTATAGGGCCACATTTAATAAAATATAAATGTTGATAGACAACAGATTATGATTGTAAAAGTTTTTGGAGAAATTTTAAGAGAATTTTTTTTTTCAATTTAAGATAATTATAGAGAACTTGAATATTATGCATTTAACATTTACTCTGCTCTTTTGTGTCCAACAGAAAAAATAATAAATGTCCAAGTATACTTTAGGAAATGCTGGTAATAGTAGACATTAGTGACTGGCGAATTTGTCCCGTTTCCCTTCGTTTCGCTTCCCCACAAATTTCGTGAATTTCCAGAGAAATTTGCGAAAAGTTTTCGAAACGCCGATTTTGACGCCGACGTTCACAGCAAATTCACGAATGTCGCCCATCACTACTAGACATACAGTTTGAACCTAAATTTCTGTGAGATGAAGAGGCTCTTTTTCTGTCCATACCTATCTACTGTGTATATCTGTCTATCTGTTTTTATAAAAAGCACTTCTATAAATACCGTTACAAAGAATCCTGTAAATTATTAGTCGCAAAATTGTAAAAAAAAGGTAAAAGGTGAACAGTGGCTTTGGAGAAGCATTAAAATTTAAAACAAGCCATAAATTGTGCTGTTTCTAGCCTTGCCTAGTAACATAAAGTATTAAATCATAACGACCATCAGAAAATGTTTAACAGGACCTTAAATCAAACAATGGTAATAAAATGATTGCAAATGTCAGTGTATAACATTGCACAAGCATAAAGTGTATTCTTGGCTAGAGTATTACTTTATTCAGTTTTTCTGTAGACACAAAAAGTGTGGTAGACTTGATGCATCAATGTGATGGGGATTTTTTACATTTTTTACTTTGAACTGTAAATATAATAGGTATAGTAGGGTGACTATAATAACAGGGCTTTCACAATCTCCTTCTTCTACCGAGATCTGTTTCTATAGTTCAATGGCTGAAAATATGGCCATCCCCCATTTAAAGGAGAAGGAAAGGTCTTTTAACTTGAGGGTGCCAAGTGCACCATGGAGCAATCTTCTTCTGGTTTCTTCTTTTTTATTGCGGCTACGCAGTTGTGCAAAAAGCCATACTTTATAAAAAAGTCAGCTATTTCATTCTACTGCACCAGGAAATTTGAAGATAGAAGAAGCCGGAAGACGATCGCTCCGTGGTGCTCGCTGGAAGAATCTTGGGCCGGTGCAGTTTTCTCCTAATAGATGCACCGGCCTGGGGTTTCTGTAAGTTTCCTGCTCCTATAAGATCAATTGTAGAACTCAAAAATACATTTTATGTTTAATTGGCTTGTAGTAATTGTAGTAATTTTTGGTACATATTTTAAAATTTGGGAATCTACTTGCATTCTGTTATCACTCGTGAATTTCCTGCTAGAGCTACAAAGTGCTTCTACATTATAAAAGAATCATCATTGGACTAGGTAAAGATTTTCATTTAATTTTATTTGATATAGCTGAGCTGATTTATACCAAAGGTTACTAGTTTCTAATAATAATGAAGCACCGTTATGCCTTTAGTGTCTCTAATAACCATGTTGTATTTAGCATTATGAAAAACAGGTGACACATCTAAAATAAAAGGGGATATTAAAGAATTTATGCGAGTTCAGCATTTGGAAAATCCTCCATTTTTTCAGAGGAATTTTCCTATAAATTTGGCTGTAGCATGCCCAACAAATTGTTAAATTCTGAAAAGTAATACATTGCTAGAGGCTTTGGCAAAGGAGCAGTTAATTATTTCATACAAAAGCTACATTGTAATCCGAATGTGATTTAATATCTGCCTGTACTCAGCAGTGCTCATATTTTACTGTGTACATTGATTTAAATTATTAACTTCAACATAAAAGTAAAGACTAATCCTTATTTGTGTAATTCACTTTAATGATATAATGCCCACAGCCTTGTGTATACTCGCTGCTGAAAAAAAATATTTTGTGAATTTGTCTTCAGGGGATTAAAACAAACAAACAAGGGAATAGTTGTAAGTATGCCATTTAAAGGATGAACTTCCTGCTTGGCCCCTTGCTGAAAAAAATGTTTAGAGAGATAAAACCGTCTTGTTTGCTACAGTCTGTGTGTTGTTTAACATCCGTCATATCTCTGGGTTGAGTTAACTGCCACTCAGCCCTAGGGCAGACATGAAACTCGTCTCAATAAACAAACACCCAATTCCAGCTTATGGAAGTAAAAATATTATTACTTCCATTTTTAAGTACTGAGTCAACTTCCAGTCCAGGTTACATCACAATCAGTCTACTTCATGGTATAATTTCTGGTTCTTAAGTGCAGTAACATTTAAGAAATATATTTATCACAAGACGAGTAGACAGTTTACAATAATTTGCATATGAAAAGACTAAAAATCATGTATAAGTGAATAGAGCAGTGGAGCTCTTGTCTAAAAAACGGTGCCTAATATTTGTTCACCCCTCACTAAATATAACACTAAAGGGATTATTTATCAAAAGTGAAGTTGTTTTTTTTCCATGAAAAGAAAAATCGAGTTTTTTAGTGTATTGTTTAGTCAAAATAGATTTTTCAAGTTTTTTTTTTAATTTTTTTTTCAAGATTTATTATACCCTGAACTTGGAAATAGCGTAAAACCAAAAATACATCATCTAAAGCCTGTCAAGGTCATGTAGAAGTCAGAGATCCCTTGGACCATTTTAAGACATTTGTAGCCTTCATGATGTTCAAGTTTTTTTCAGTGGGTCTAACTTGAAAACTTGAGCGATTCCAGTTTTTTTTTCCAACGAAAACTCAATCAATTCGAGTTTTCGGGTTTCTCAACTCTCATTCACTGATTTCAGTTTTTTACATTTGAGTTTTTTCTTAAATTAGAAACCATTAGAGTTGTAAGTTCTTTCAAGGTTTCAAAGCTCATAGAGTTCTAAAACTCAACACTGATTTATCAAGGGTTGAATTTCGAGTTTATATGAGTTTCTAAAAACTCCCATCAACTCTTATAAACTTGAAATATGAAAAAAAGACCATTCCAAATTTATTAAATAATCAATTTTTTTTTTAGAAAAAAGTGTGAATAGGATCGAGCTGCAAGTTCTGATCAAATTCTAATCAAATTCAATAGAATTTCATTTTTTTAAAATTCTAATCGAATTTGGACTATTCCCTAGTCAAATTACACTAATATAAACTCAAAATTCTAATTTAAAAATTCCAGTTTTCGATTCGACCCTTGATAAATCTGCCCCTTGATAAATAACCCTTAAATAAAGTAAATCAATCAATACAGTTCTGTGTACTTTAATCTAAAATGAGGTTTACAGGAGGTTTATAGGTACTCATACAACTGCATTATATAAATAGCTAATATGATGCCTAAAATAATGTCAGATTATTTTATTTATGAAAATGTATCTTATTAGTTATTACAGTTTTATAATCAGTTCAGTTGTAATATGTGTTCACAATATATTAGATCCAAAAAATTTTTGGACGTGCATCTGAAAAGTCGTTTGTATCAAAATCACCGTGCATCAACACTTTTTGGACACCGATTTTCGGTCGCATGTACAAATTTGAATACGGCAGTAAATTTTTGAGTTTCACGATTTTTTGAGAATTTTTCGCAATTTTGCAAATTCTGAGAGTTTTTCGGCGAAACGGAAGAAATTTGACCATAATTAAAGAACTGTTAAACAGCTGGATTCCAGCATAGAAAATGCCATTTATTCCAAACATATTAGGGGTTTCTGTGTTATGTGGGCCTCTTTATCAAATTTTGGTTTGTAAGCCGGAGTTCCCCTTTAATGAATATTTTCTCGTGATTAACCTTTTATCCATTCCTCCATCATGGATAACCTTTCTTAGGACATGTTCCCATTTTGAATAATGTATCCCGTGTACATCTGGCAAAGGCCCTTGGTAACACGCCAGGCATCAAAATGTCAATGATGATGATTACAGTTGTGGTCTTGCTACAGCTAAACTAAACCCCGCTAAGTATCTTGGGATGAATAACATCTGGTCCAAAAGCTTTACTTACCATCAGATAAACTATTTGGAAACTCTTATGGGAAAAATGTAATGAATGGGAAAAATGTGCATAAATAAATAAAATTTATTTCACAATGTAATCTTTATCAAACAATTATTAACTTTTACGCCATGCGAATTCCAGATTTTAATTGTTTTTGTTCTTTCCATTTGAACTTGATGATTTTAATTTAGTGATTACTAAGACTAGGGGCAGATTTATCGAAGGTCGAGATGAATTTTTGAATTTAAATTCTAATTCAAGCAATTTTTTGTGTACTTCGACTAGGGAATAACCCAAATTTGATTAAAAGAAAAAATTCAAAATTTGAATATTGAAATTACATGTAGGGGCAATATTTATCAAGGGTCAAAGTTTGAATTGTAAAAACTTCGAAATTCTAATTAAAAAAGACCAACCGAAATTAAGTCAAAGTTTTTTTTGGTCAAATAGGTCAGTTTTCAATCTAATAGGTCCGTATTTGGCCAAATTAGAATTGTTTGAATTGAATTTGAATTTGATTCAAAGTTTTTCCCAAAAAAACGTAGATTTTTCAAAGTCCACCAATTTACGCCAAATAGGTTTTAGGAGGTCCCCAATAGGCTAAAACAGCAATTTGGCCGGTTTTAGATGGCGAATGGTTGAAGTCGACCCCTTTAGCATGCTTGATAAAGAGGTTGTCCCTGAAACGTTGCATGCCACACTAAATAAATTTAAAGCAAGGGACTCACCCTGCTAGCATTACCTGTGTGCCAGTGAACTTCTTTCCTTGTAGATTATTATGGGACAACATCATTAAAAGTAGACCTCGTATTAGTAAAATATGGGCACTCCTGCCTTAGATTATTCAGCATTTACATGTCCAGCATTATCCACTGGTGATAAGGACTACAGATTATAATATATATTTAGAAAATGATTAGTTTAAATACACTCCAAAATGAATGAAAATCATAACTAATGTAAGTATAAAAAAATATATAAATTTAGTTGAACTTGACATTTTCTCTTCTTCAAGACCAGAAAAAAATATGTTTATCTCCAAGAAAGCCCAGTTGAGCCCATTGAATAATACAAGAACATGGCTTCACAGCAAAAAAGAAATCAAAGGAAAATAGTCCAAAATGAGAGTGTATTTTCTTACTGCTTCTTTTTGGAAACCATCACATAAAAGTCATAAACCACACTTATCTATTTCTAATGTGTAGCACACTTTTCTTTCAGAGGAAAAAAACATTAATATCAATATTATAAATGCGGCATAGCAATACATAAGCCAAGATTTTATCAAATTATGTTTTTTATCTCATGTGGTATAATACCTCACCATACTGTGTTATTCTGTAAAGCGCGTTTATCAAGCGGAAAAAATAAATCAGTCAACAGAATTATACAGCATGAAGTGGCATTTTCTTCTGTCAGACAGAATAGTGATACATTTTCTTGTTGTAGATGCTAATATGTGTATCTTCAGTTCGTTGCAACTATACAGGAATATATATTTACCTTTTTATTGGATGTAACTGGGTGAAACACAGCCTCCGAGGAAGCAGCTTTTGCATATTTGTTGTAAACATAGTGGGGTTTGTCTATTAATGAGGCATATTGTCATTGCTGTTTTCTATTGTTTTCTTGATGTGGCTTCTCTACGCTGTCCTCATTTCCTTACATTGTTAACAAAAGGGCAAACAATTTTGTGTGTTTTGTAGTATTCATAAACATGTTGAATGTATGCAACCGAAAACTGAACTTATAGGAACTCTATATTATTTTTTATGGGATTTTGTCTAGCACAGAGGGTGAGGCTCAGTCTCAAGAAATTTTAGGAACAATCCTGATCTTCCTTCCCAGAATTCTTTCTTTTTTGCATATGAATAAGGCTGTCTCTCCTCAACCAAAATAGTTTTCTAGTGGATTCACTGCCTTGGCTTTATATATGTGGATTGGAAAACTCTGTGTTGCACTCAGGGTTGGACTGGGGGGCCCAGGACCCACCGGGGCCCCCCTCCAGCCCCCCCTGAGGCTGCTGCCTCGGGGCTCCGAGTCTGGCAACCAACCCCCCCGCCACGCATGTGCGCATGTGTGCACAGCGTTTTTGCCATGACCAACAGGTCGCAGCAGTAAGCAAAACACGGTGCGGATCTGGGCTGGCAGGGCCCACTAGAGCAGGGGGCCCACTAGAGCCAGGGGCCCAACCTAGTGGGTGAGGCTTAATCTCATTCCATGGAAATTAAAATGTTAAGAGTAATCCTGTGCTTCCTTCTCAGAATGACTTCTGCTAGCACAGAATAGGCATTTTTTTCAGGCAACGAGATATATAACATTTATTTGCCTCTGCAACAACCCACCTATCCCATCAAATATGCCAAAGTATTCACGCAAAATTAAGACATAGGTAAATTAAGATAAAAACGTTGGAAAAAAATCATGAGAATGTCAAAAGAGAAGCAACAACTTCTTAAGGCTGAGAAGAACCTGTAAACCCAGTTACAAAGATAGATTTTTAAGGGCAATATTTTGCGGTGTCATTTAAACTGATCGTTTCTGATGCTTCGTCTGTTTAATAAAACAGATTTAATAACAAATTTTCACAGTTTGTGTCCTCTTAATGTGTTATCAATGAAAAGTACAGAAGTCCTTTTCTTCCTTATCTGCCTTTTGAAAGGCATAAGACTGTTTGTAATCATGATTTGTTCAACAATTTGTAGGAACAAAATCATCTGAAGCAAATGTTCATTCTGATATGAAAATTATCTTCCTACAGCGAAAAAAAAAACCAACTAAAAAAAAAAAAAACAACCAAATGAAGACATTTCTCTTCTGATTATGAAAACAAGATGCAGATGAATCAGCTCATAAAAATTATCCACCATAATAACTTTTAGCGTAGGTTGAAACAAAAGAAACCTGTTATGGGGCATCTAATAATCGTTTGAAGCTAACAACTTAAACGACTTCTATTGGAAATCTTGTTTTATATGCCTATTATTCAGCATTAGTATAACCATTTCTTGACATGTTTTTGCTTGCTGTCATTTATTCATGAATGGATGTTTATCCATTAGTTTAGCAAATGACATGATTTTCCATTATAAAAACAGAGCACCTTTGAAAATAAAGTCTGGTATGTTGAGCAGTGATGAGCATACACGGACATGACTTTTTAAAGGGACATTGACATTAATATGACAATAATATCAAAAATGGCCATGAAACACAATGTGCATTAGACCATGCTTCCCATTCTTAATCAAACAAGTCAGTACTTTACCAAGAAGCCTCTGTATAATGAGATGTTGTTTATTTGAAAGCCTAAAAAAAGCATTGGCTAAGGGAGGGGAGAGGGCTTCTCTGTATAGGTTGATATAGGTTATTGATTGGTTATGGATACAATGAGCAACAGCATTGGTTCAGTTTATTGACTGACAGAAATGTATTTCATTGTCTATAAATGACTATCGGGCTTAACTAAAGCATCTTGGTTTTTTTTTGCTATTGCTTGCTAAATCAGATGATCCATTTCCTTTTCTTATTCAAAGTACATGTGTAGCCCACAGACTAAAACGCAATGGCATTTTCTGCAAATACCATACCATACAAGTAGAAGCTACATTACACTCTTGTGGCTTCAGTTCGGCTGATGTAACAGATTTCTCAGCGCCTGTGGGATTGGGAACAATAATACTGGTTGTGGCCATTAACTTTCTCTTTTGTGATTTTACATTTTCCATTAGGTTTGAGTGCATTTTTCCTGGCTGGTAGCACTGGGGTGTGGAGATGAATTCAGTGAGATATAGCACACAAAAGTGTGACAAATTACAATGCCAAAGTTATGCTGCTAGTTTGTAATACTAGAGAATAGAATTTCAGTTCAGTACACCACAGAAAAACTATTGTTTGGTATTCTTTATAACATGGAATCACGGTCCTCAAGTCCAGAGCCAATCAAAGGGCTGATTCTTTAACAATCCTTAAGCTGGCAGATTTATTTGAAGAACATAAAATGGCTCAGGGTAATAATACACAAAGAGATTTTGATCAGATCGTGTGGGTTCGATTTTTTGCTGACCTTGCCATGCAACACTATGCAGCGGCATCAGATTTGTAGGATGCTTTGAAATCTCCTCCCCCTATGTAAAGTCAGAACAGATAAAGGCAAATGGTGTAATTTACACATCAGATTTTTGTATCGGTCCCATTATATTTTGACCATGCAACTATTGTACATCTGACTTGTAGGATGCGTTTTGTAGATCCGACTCCATCCTACAAAATCTCCCAGTGGAGATTAACCCTTATGTGTACAAAGGAATCCATGTGCAACAGCTTCAAAACAGTTGCTTTTATCCAAAAAAACACTTAGGGGCCGATTCACTAAGGGTCGAATATCGAGGGTTAATTAACCCTCGATATTCGACTAGGAATTAAAATCCTTCGACTTCGAATATCGAAGTCGAAAGATTTAGCGCAGATAGTTCAATCGAACGATTGAAGTATAATTCCTTTGATCGAACGATTAAATCCTTCGAATGGAACGATTCGAAGGATTTAAATCCAACGATCGAAGGAATATCCTTCGATCAAAAAAAGTTAGCCAAGCCTATGGGGACCCTCCCCATAGGCTAACATTGACTTCGGTAGCTTTTAGATGGCGAACTAGGGGGTCGAAGTTTTTTTTAAAGAGACTATCGAATAGTCGAATAGTCGAACGATTTTTACTACGAATCCTTTCGATTCAAAGTCGTAGTCGAAGGTCGAAGTAGCCCATTCGATGGTCGAAGTAGCCCAAAAAAATCCTTCGAAATTCGAAGTGTTTTATCTTCGAATCCTTCACTCGAAGTTAGTGAATCGGCCCCTTACTAGAACAAAGAATTGTGTATTACTATGGAAATCTGAGATGGCTGGAAAGTAGAAAGCAAGAACTTGTCATTGACTAGAACATGTGTGTTTCTGATAATCAATTGGTATGGGTTCTATTTCACACAGTATAATAATAGTGTGGACCATCGCAGTAGAGCATGATTACTGCAGAATTCAAAGTAACCCTCCCTTTATCAAGAGAGTTATCCTCCTCCTGTTGTTTAACCTGTATAAGTTCCCATAGTATAAGGGGGTTATTTACTAAACTCCGAATGCAAAAATCACGAAGAATTTGTGATTTTTTTTTATAAATCTGACTTTTAAAATTTTCGGAATTTTTTAAACTGAGGATGGAAAAGTCCAAATCTGAAAATCTGGCAACTCAGATCTGTCGAGGTTGCATATAAGTCAATGGGAGAAGTCCCAATGACTTTTTGAGGCGCGCTGGGTTTCGTGCAATACCCCAAAGTATTAAGAGTTTTAGGGTGAAATTTACTGAAAAAAACGTGAATAGCGGATAAAAAAGATCCGAAAAGAAAAAACGCGAAAATCTGAGTTTTCCCCGCAAAGTAAATTTTCAGGAAAATGTGATAATAAATAAACGTTAAAAACCTGAGTGGGTTTGATCAGAGTTTGTAGCAGAAAATATTGAGATAAATTCGTACTTTGATAAATAACCCCCTAAGTGTCATGCAATCTCTTGTCTGCTTCCTTGTTTCTTATTGATCATTGGTTGTGGGTGGTTATTTTACTATACACCATAGATAGATATATACAGTAGACCAAAGATATCTAATTTGTAATTGTACCTAGCTGTTGTTTATTTACAATAAATAGCATTCAGAGCTTCTTGGGGATGTTGGGAGTTGTACATATCTACTTTTGCCATATCCAGGTAATCCTGGGAAAAGTGAATCAGAATAATGGAGATTTTTGGACTGAAAGAAAGTCTTTGAACACACAGCAAAGCTTTGGTACAAGCCTCACTCTTAGGGGGTTATTACTGTACATTTGAATGCTAAAATCTTGAAAAATTCAAGAAAAAAACAGAATCTGAAAATCTGCCATCTCAGACCTGTCAAGGTACTGTATAAGTCAATGGGAGAGGCACATATCTCAAGTTTATGGTCTGAGCTGGGTTTAGCCCCGAAAGTTTTTTTTGGGGTTTTCGGGCAAAAGCTCAAAAAATTCAAGTGATTCAGGTTTTTACTCAATTTTATATAGTTTTTCCGTGATCCAATTAAATCAAGTTTTTTTACTAATAAATAAAGCTAAAATCTGGCATGGAAGTTTGGTTGTGACTTTTTTTTAATAAAATATGAGATAAATTAGAATTTTAGTAAACAACCCCCTTAATGTGCATTTTTATAGGACAGTGACAAGAGACAAGAAGAAGACCTATCTATCGATCTGCTATCACTAAACACACACACACACACACCTACAGGTTGAAACATTTGATCTAGCAAAGCAATACAAGTACTACATCTGGATCATGTACAGATTTCTTTGAACTTTATACTCCGATACCTCAAAAGTGAGACAGTGAGAATGTGTGCCTCTAGCGTACTGCTCATCATGAGTTGGCTCTTGTTAAAGCTTGCTTTCTCTACAAGCATTTGTTTCTGCATTACATCTCTAATACAAAGCATGGTGCTTGATAAAACAAATATGTGATCAAAGTCTATTCAAGAAACAAACCTTGGCAAAGAACATTTACTAACAACCAGAAAACTTTTATTAGGATTTTTTTCAAACAGAGCATAGTCACTAAGAGTATCAGATTAAAGGAAAGTATTACCAAAAATAAAGATTTTTTTTGTAATGTTTGCAAACTGACATATTCAACGTCTTAGTCAGATGAACTGTAGCCACTAGAAGTTACAATTCCCAACAACAAAACCTTTTAGGGTCTTGAACTTTGGGATAGATGAGATGATTTGCACATATATAATGAAATTGACTCCCATTGGGTCCTTTTTATTCCAAGGGCTCCCCATTAATTTCTGTCCCCAATGTTTCTGTTGTAACAACCCTGCTCTAATCACCTGAGTGGTCAACTATAATTTAATGTGTCTAAAGTGGGTTTAGATTCTGTCTTTAGAGTTGCATGACATGAGCAACTCATATTAAAGGGCAATAAAAAAGTTCTGCCATTTTCCTTAGATTGGGAAACAGGACTATGTAGCTGCTCACTAAAAGCATGACTTTGATACTGAAGATATCAAAATGAACTCTGTTGCATTTTTTAAAAAAAATAATGAAGCCTTTGTTTTTGGTTATTGCTTTCCTTTTAAAATTAGACATCATTCTACTTCATATAACACCCTAAATGAAGCATATTGGAAATATGCCCTAGAATTAAGTTTACCTTCCATTTACTTTCCTTTCAAAAGAAAAGGTCAAAGGCATAGAATATTTTAGTACAGATAATATGTCAGGACCTGGGTTCACTGCAAAGCACACACACCCTTGTAGTGATGGGTCGAATTTGCGACGTTTCGCTTCGGTGAAAAATTCGCAAAACGTGCCGGCGCCCGTTTTTTCGGAAAAAAAAGAAATTTTGACGCCAGCAAATTTTTGCCGCAAATTTTCGCGGCCGTTTCGTGAATTTATTCGCTGGTGGCAAATCGCGCAAATTTGCTGCGAATTCGCACCTGGCGAATAAATTCGCCCATCACTACACCCTTGTACTCTGAACTCCAAAACATAATATTGTTATTCTTAAACCTACATACCAACATACTGCTGGTGCCATTTAGATGCCAATCTCTATCGATAAACACTGCAAACACTAATTGCACTTTTGTTATTACTTATTTCGAGGAGCAGCAAACAAGCAGTATGGCCAAATATTCCACTGTTTGAGTTATGCCTAAATGAAGGATAAACTTTATTTTTGAATAGGGCACATATCCTCTTTAAGATAACCAGAACAATCAATATATAACCTTTATGTGATTTTCATATATAGCATCAAAACCACAGCCGTAACCAACTGATTTGATTATTAGTAAGTGGGTAAACCTGGTGCAAATTCTTTATCAAAATTGAATGTTCATGGCAGACATCAGCTCCAAAATGAGTGCTTGGCCATTATTACATTAAAATATTCTACAATACCTTCCATACAGTGTTTTAGTTCTCAGAAAATAGTAAACTTGATCATTATACTGAGCTTCTGCATGAACCAACATAACAATATAGATCACAAGTCTTTTGCATCAGGATCCCCCACTTTGGTAGCTCTGCCATACAGTGGAAAACGTACTTATCTTGTACAGGAAATCATCACAGCCTAAACTGATTCTGATACACAGTATTAATTATAGACACACTAGAATATGTTTCAGAGAATAGTTTGTCACTGATAAATTAAAATGCTCACAAATATTATGTAATTCTTCCAAAGGTAGTATCACCACTTATTTAAAATCATTTTCATAAGCACGTTGTGTATCACTGTATCTGTTCACTTTATCAATCATAACTTGCTAAAGGATATACAAACACCCAAATGCCTGGGTACCATAAAGGCAAGAAGCAATCAGGAGCTCAACCATTCTAGGTGCTGTGAACTACAACCTTTGTCTGTGCATGGCTTCTCAAGTCCACCGGGAGATGTAGTTCACAACAATCAATGTACCTACAATGGTAAGATCAACTTGTGGTGACATATTCTGATTTTATCAGATGGAATGTCCCAATCCACACTAAACTGGCATCTATCCTAAAACCACATCAAAAACCCTAAATACCATATCAAACTCCTGAATCTTTCACTGATGGCATGGAGCTACCATAGTTGACATATGTATGCCAGCATCTTTAAAATGACCAACAAAATTGAGCAGAAAGTAAGTGAACCATTAGCCTTACCTGAAGAAGCCAATAACACCTTCTGTGGAAAGTTGGTATGATGGAGGAGTGGACATAACAGCCATAGAGACACTGGAAGAACAAACAAGAGAGGATAAGTTGAACAATGTCAACTAGTGACACAATCTCAATTAGTTCTGTAACCCATGAATTAATAATAATATT